>NW_022630999.1:28313326-28627093 GCF_010015895.1 Lontra canadensis
AAAAAAAAATATATGTTTATAAAAGATAAAATTAAAAAAAAAAAAAGAAAATGTTCACATGATAATTCTTAATTGAAATGTTTAAATGATAATTTTTGAATGAGAAATATAATTGTATTAATAATTCCTAAAAAAAGATAACAGGTTTCAAATTTTATAAAGAATAATTGGCTAAAAATTTTCTAAGTGTGATTTAACATTAGGACATAGAATTGAAATAGTTTCAAATCTAGATGTTTCATCAGCTGGCCACTTTGTCTTCGTAAAACCTTTTGTTTTTTTCTGCATCTCAGTCATGTCTATAAAAATGGAAAACAATGCTAAAATTTGGGGTGCTCTGAAATTCTGTTAAAATTTTTATTATTGAAAATACATTTAAGCTAAGAAAAAATTAAGTTTCACACCAGACATAGACTCTGTTAAGTCCTGTGTATCTTACAAACTCAAATGGAGATATAAAATCATATTTTTCACAAATCACCAATGTCAAAAATAAGAGTTTTCACTATACATCCTACAGACATTAAATGATAAGAAAACATTGTGAACAACTTTATATCAATAATTTTAGCAGTTTATATGAAATAAATTCTCTGAAAGATAGAAACTATTAAAGTTCTCATAGGAATTTACAAATAACCAACATAAGCCCCATATTTATTAAAGTCAGATTTGTGGTAAAAATTTTTCCCAGAGAGAATAATCCATAATCAGATGGCTTCACTGAATGTTTAACAAAAAATTATATTGAATGTTTAACAAAAAATTATACTTATTCACAAAACTTTCCCCAAAACATATATCTAGACACATGTTCATCTAGACCCTTTCTTCTGGAAGAGAATTTGTATAAGAAGAGTGATCAGTTTGAATTTGGTAAATATTTTTCTTCAGCTTTGACACAAGGCTCTGTATTGATAGGCATATGGTTTCTTTCAAAATAAAAGATTATTAAATAAAAATAAATACCCATTGTCAACACTGAGTATGAAAAACTATGCATGAACTTCAGGATACAAACTACTAACACCATATAATACAAAAAGAGTATAAGAAGGAAACCTTGAATTAATATAAAGAATTTACTTTCTCATAATATGACACTAAGGAAATTATACATGAACTGTTTCTGTAAAAGATATCATAAATTGTGAGGACCAATAAATAACTCAGCAAATGTTTAAGAATTTTTTTACATTTATTTTTTAATGTAGAAACTAACATATCTTAAAGTTAATTCAATTAAAAACCATTTATTAAATGCTAATTATTAATAGGTAATGTGAGAATTAATGCTGGGAAAACAAGATGAAATCCAAGAACTTTTTAGAAACTAGACTGTTTTCTCAGTCCGCATTTTCTGAACGACACAGTTCATCACATTCTTATTCATTGAACAGCACCACAGTTTGGTTGTATATATTATGCTGGGAAACATTTTGTGCCCATGAGACCATTACTCTGCACGTCTGCAATGCAGATAATAATAATTGACAATCTCGGGACCAGAGAGAGGGCAAATACATTGGAAGGTTTCTGTTAATTAGTTAATGTGGCCATTAGAGCAAAAGTGTATCTGAATTATAAATTGTCTAGAACTCAAAGGAATAACAGTTCAACATTTTTTAGGCTAGTGAAGAGTTCAGTCTAGAGAACCAGTGAGCCTACTTGGAAATTTGTTCTATGATAACAGAAATCTCTCTACAGTACATTAATCTTAGTACTAATATTTTAAAGGCCAAAATAAGGTTGGTATTTGGGGGCAAGGATGGTGAGAGATGCCACATCCTCTTATTAACTCCCAGTGTATTATGATGTGGACACTGTTTTTGGACTCTTTTCCACTAGAATGTACTTATTCACTCATCTAGGCAACATATGATTACCCATTATTGACAGGATCTGTTGTTCTAAGTCTTAGAAACGTAGTAGTGAACAAGACAAAGTAGGTTAGCGCTTATGGTACAACAAATAACAAAAACACTTTCAAAGAGTTCTAACTGCCATTAACCGAAAGAAAGGAGAAAGGTTAGAAAATTTATTTTGGGTCGTCAGGGAAGATTTCTGTACAGTGCCATTTGAGCTGGGATTTGAATGGACGGAAGCAGCCCTGTGAAGATCGGTGTGGTAGAATATTCTGAAGACAGAAGGAATGGTAGCTGCACAAGTAGTGAAGTTGACATGAGAAGATGCATCTGACTAGAACATAGTGGGTAAGAAAGGAGCAAAATGAAGTGAGATCAGGGAGGACATTGTTAGCAGCTGAGGAGTTGGGGCTTTCTGCTAAGTGCATTTGCAGCCCTCTGAGTATGATGAGCCACTGGAAATAACAGCATGAAAGCTCAAGAAGAAGTCAAAGCAGACAATAGAGATTTTGGTGTCATTGACAAAATAATCATATTTAGGATCATGAGATTGAATCAAAATGTGTACATAAAGAACAGAAGTAGCCCCAGAGTGGGGAAGAAGGCTATTCCTACAATGTGACTATGTGCTCCGAGGCTCTGTAAACACTGGTCTTAATTCTTTTTTTATTTTTGTCAAGTTTAGGAAGAGGAGGTTAGAGAAGATGGGTAGTTACTGGAGGTTTCATTAAGAAGGTAAAGTTAAGGTTGGGAAGTTTGAGAATTAATAGCAGCCCCAGAGACAGTTGAATTCTGTACTTAGGACAAAGATTTGTCCTCCATTTGTTTCTGCCTCCTTGGAAACAACAAATATTTGTTTCAAGTGTGCCACACTCTAGGCAGGGAGTAACCAACTTCCTGCCCAAAGACACCAGCCTGAGGGCTCTTCCACCTGGAATCTCAGATTGCTTTCTCCATGTCTTGGAGGCCATTCTTCAAGGGGAAATTCACTGTTATCTCCCTTGATGCATGGTGCAATACTTAGCAGCTCTTAGCAATTTATATTCAGATAAATCGCATTTGCTCCTTTGTGAATTTTTTTCTTTAATTCTAGCAGATACAACAATTGTATTTTAATGTTTAAAAATGTTTATATTTGTTGTCATGAGTGGTTCTTCTTTATCAATCTTTTTTCCTCATTAGATTGGAAGTAAAAAGAGTAAATTTAAGGCAGACACAGCAGAGACTACTATTTACAAGACTTAAACATTCTTCCCTAGTGTCAGAGTTTCTTCCAGCTATGCAATATCTTTTTTTCCAGTTCCAGATAATCTTTCTGCCTTTAAGATGGCCTTCTGGCGAATGTTGACCTGGCCACATCTAGAAATTACTAATCTTGTCAGCTCAGAAAAGTTGCAGGCTAAAAAGCTTCTCAAAGCCATCATTACCCCTGCTCTCTTCCCAAAGGAAACCAAAGCAATAAAAACCACATATCAGTCAAGGTTCAAACAATAAAACAGAAACCATTATCCATTTTGAGAAGAGACCAGATTTAAAGGAGGGAGTTTGTTATCCATGTATAGAATGGCTGAGAAGCCAAATAGGGAATGGCTGGATAATCAACCATGTTCATCAAGAGCAGGTGCACAGTCATCCCAGGCCTGGAGGGTTGAAGAGAGGAACTAGTGTTACTGGAACCTAAAAGTGGCTCTTTCAGTGGCTGCTAAGGCTGCCCAAAGCAGAGAAGAGGATCCACACTCATGCTTCTCTCTTTCTCCATCTCTCCAATCTGCCATCAGTGTCTGCCACTGGCCAAATCCTGAGGAAGGCAGTTGGTAGAGGAGACTGAGAAGTGCAGTCTGTAGGGATTAGCCCCACTGCTGTAGGGAAGAAAGAAGGAGAAGGGCGAGGAATGGTTCTGAGGGCAAACAGCCCTAGGATTACCACGGAGCATTCTAGATTATAGTTCAAAAGTGATAAAGACACTCTAGCACTACTCTTTATTTCATAAGTATAAATGCAATTAAAAATAAATGAAGGGGGCACCTGGGTGGCTCAGCTGATTAAGTGTCTGCCTTCTGCACAGGTCATGATCCCAGGAGAGCCCTGCCTGGGGAAAAAAAAAAATGCGTGCTCAGCGGGGAGCCTGCTTTTCTTTCTCCCTCTACCTATGCTCCCCCTGCTTGTGCTCTTTCTCTCCCTCTCTTTCTCTGTCAAACAAATAAAATCTTTTAAAAAATGTATATATACGAAGGATTTGAGCTGCCTCTTTATTCAGTTTTAGGGTCTTAAATAAAGCAAGTGTATTTTCCAATTTCCTAATTAAAAAAAAATTATTATCTTAATGTTACTCAAATTCCTACACGTTAGAGTATTAAATATGCATCAAAGTAGAGATTGGGAAGAAAAAAAGCACATTTTGCACACATAGTAGTTCTCTACAGGTTTGCTGAAACTCTTGACTTAAAGTTGGATTTTAGTACACATTTCTTTTCTTGCCAGAGATATACCAAGTAGAGCCCACTGCTAGTAAGTCTGTTCTTTCCTCTAGGTTTTTGTTGATACATAAAAACAGGATGAAACATCTAAACATCTCTGAAAGTCAACTAGTTTATTTTGATTCCTGTGAGAACTGCTAAATTTAATTAGTGGGACAAAGAGAAATCAAGTTTACAGTCATCAAGTTTTTCATATATTAAAGAGATATGAATACATTAAAGTGCTCCTATCTGTTTATTTATTTGTAAGACATAGTTAGCAACACCTGCCCTAGCTACATCAGAGGATTATTGTGAGGGCAAAGAAGGTTCAAAAATGTTTTGAAAATGTATGATTACAGATTATGTGAAAATGTACAAGTGTGAGGTAATATTATCTGTGTTAATTTCTTATCAATTAATACTTGATATTTTCCATAGCACAGTTACTTACAAGAAGTACAGCTTAAAAAATAGTATTATGTTTCCTCACTTTGACCCATAAGATAAGATACTTTAAAAAGAATGACTAACAGAAATTACTAGTAGAAGAGATTGAGGTGGCAAATGTCCCCACACATACTGCAGATAGTCATTATGGATGACTATAGTCCATGTGCTAAATAAACAAATAAATAAGTAAGTAATGCTCTGCCCAACCAAGGGTTTGTAGCCAAGTAACAGCTGCAGTTTTAAGGAAATAAATTCTTAAAGGAATAGTCAAACAAGACATGATTTATCTTAATTTTCTCTTACTCAGAAGGGAGTTTTACTCCTATACATAATGAATGAGAGTATTTCCAGGGTCAGATTGATTCCATCAGTAAAATTACAACTCAGGCTGTAGAGAAATTCATCTACATCCTGTATTTTTAGCTAAATTCAGTCAACTGTCTCCTAACTACATTTCTCAAGATTACTTAATACTCTGTTGGTAGCAACAGCAAAATTTTATATAGGCAAGGCCAATTAAGATTAAAGCTAAATCGAGGAACTAGAATTTTCATTTTATAGAGGCATTAGAGCATCTCTCAAAGTCTCCCAGTCTCACTGTAAGAGCAGTCAAGGTTGCAGCTAAGGGGTAGTAGAAGTAGAGACCATGGATGTCATCTCAGTTCCTTCTAAAGGATTTTAGTTCTCCGTGTAGGGTTTGCTTAGTAGTGAAGTGGTGATCATTTGCATTAATTCCTTTAAGAAACAGTTACTGACTACCTACTGTGTGCCAGCCCTGGGACTCTTATCAGGGACAATTTTGTGCTCCCTCTAAGGGACATTTTGCAATGCTTAGAGATATTTTTGTTTTGTTTTCACATATTTCTACTTAATTCATCACAGTCCCGATGGTCAGAAGTCAAGAATATTGTAGGATGTTTCCCATCACTACCCCTAAGAAAAAATTACCGAGAAATTGTGGCTTGATGCTGATATTGGGAACGATACCAAGTCTGAAATGGTGATAATGCTGAGATTACTACTCTCTGCCTCAGCACAGTCCTAGGTGTTAGGTTATAACAAGAGCAAAACCATACATAAAAGCATCTTGCTTTCATGGTACTTAAAATTCATGTGGGGGAAAATCCTTATTCAAATAATAGTCTAAAATATTTTTTCAACTATAAACTGTGATTATTGCTTTGAAATGGCAATGATCTTCTTGGAGAGTGCATACAACAGAGGGATTTGACCTACGCAGAAAAATCGGTTAAAGTTTTTTCTAAAGAATTGACTGAATAGCCTAAATACCAGAATTTTTTTAGTATTTTGCTTTTTTTCTGTATTACAGATTCAGTTTTACCCATGCCACTATTGCTCAACTGTAGTTTGAAATGCATATTTTTTTGATTAGGGTAATAAGATTACATATAACCGAAAGCTTACCTAATCTTTGCTATGGTTTGTGGTTCCATATCCTAAGTTTACAGTGAAGCAGTGAATAAAACACTGAAAATGTTCTTTAGGGATAGCCTGCTCTACAAAGGACTCTGTTAACATTATATATATGTTTACTCATAATCTATCTTTTTATTTTTCAGGATCTTGTCTCTTTATCCTTTTTTCACAGAGAAGACATTATCTTTTGAAGAAAATAATAGGCTTTTTTCAATAAAAGAATTACTATTCTTTGAGATAATCCATTACATTTTCTCATCCACTCATTTCTTAAGCTAAAAAAATCTGTTTTTCTGCACCCCTGTTTGTACTGCAACTATTTTATGCGAGATCTTAAAGTTCAGGTCACATTTTATTGTCATTTTTAATTGTGGACTGAACCAATTCTTTTGTGAAATTACCTTAACTCTTAACTTTCATTCTACAAAGTTTCTTTCTTTCTTTCTTTTTTCTATTCCTTAGCCCATTACTTCCTCGTGTCTCTTCCTATTTGTGTTTCCTGTTCCTGCCCTAATATGTGTTCTGTGTTCCAAGTTCAGTTGTCAACAACTTTACTGTTTGGTTCAGGGCAGAGAACTTACCTGTCTTTCATTTCATGTCCTTCTTGGTGTTTTGGAAACACACCAATATGCAAATAAGGTCACCTGGGCGGCTCAGTGGGTTAAGCCTCTGCCTTTGGCTCAGGTCATATCTCAGGGTCCTGGGATCGAGCCTGGCATTGGGCTCTCTGCTCAGCGGGGAGCCTGCTTCCCCCTCTCTCTCTGCCTGCCTCTCTGCCTACTTGTGATCTCTCTCTCTGTCCGTCAAATAAATAAAATCTTTAAAACAATAAAATAAATAAAAATGCAAATAGTTAAACATTTAAACACGTAAATGTGTAAATATGTAACATCAAATCTGTTAGTGTACAAATAACCCTGATAATTACTGATGTAATTCAGCCTGAACCTATTCACATATTCTTAGAGGATCATTATTAAAACCTACATCTCCAACCTTTATCACCTTTACCTTCAAGATCTTTATAGTGTCTCAAATCTAACATTTCTGTTAAAGTCTTAAAACTGACCTTTAAAAAGAAAAAAAAAAGTTTTTCTCTTACTCCTCAGATGGAGCTATCTCTGTCAGTTAGATTCTCGCGTTTGCCCACTTACCAGAGGTACCACATCAAGCCAGTCATTCCTGTTCCCATTGCCACTTCTCCAGTAGCAGTCTCACTGTTTCAAACCTGATCAACTGCATCATTCTCCTAACTGGTGACCTCTGTCTATGGACCTCAGTATAGCCTCTTTCCTATAATTTATTTCACATTGTTAACAAAGTAATCCAATGTTCCCCAAACACCATGTCAAACAATAATTTCTTCAAAAGTCCTCTTTGCTATCATAAGGTTCACATTTTTATTTCTTGTTCTATGTATGCCCTCTTACAAATCTTTCCCTTGATGTTTTCATTAAAATATCCTTTAAATTTCCTTGCAGTGTTTCTTAGAGACTCCTAAAAGACATTTATGAGTACAGTTTCTTTATAACTAATCCTTTCTCAGTATTTATGGCATGTATCATGGACATCATCTGAAACTTCATGAAACTACCATATACTATTAACTGTCTTTGTTCTGTTCAACTCATTTCTCTCAAATTAGATTGTAAGATCCTATAGATGAACTATGGGCATTATACTTATTTAAACTTAAATGATAAAAAAAAAAAAGAATACCATTTTCTCTTCCAACATCTAGCCAATGCCCCATGTCTAGTGAGCATAGAGAATAGTTAGTGCTTCTGTTAATGATGCTCATTGCTTGTTATTGGAAGAAAAAATATTGTTCATTATCATAAAATAATATGGGGAAAAAGAATAATCTTAAAATTTGGAAACATTTTTAGTTCTGAATTAATTCAATGAATAAATTATCAAGAGTAGGCATTCTTTACTCAATAGTCTTTTGGAATGATTTCAGTTTGGTATGATCTGTTAGATTTTCTTTGTTTTTCAGATAAAAAGAACCAGTTTTGAAAAAAAGTACAGATTTCTTTTATTTCTTCATAGTAAACAAATTCATATAATACTCAAATAAAAATGACAAATAGCTCTCAGTAAGAGTTTATATTTTTTCATCTATATTTTCTTCTTTCAAATTCCAAAACACAGAAGAATTGAGATATCATTTTGTCAGGACCACATAGCTTATAATTCTGCCAATAAAACTTCTAACCATTCTTCATAAAGCCCCTGAATATATAGAATTAGGAAATCAAACTCATTGACTTAAACTCCAGGATACAAACCCCTTATAAATGCCAACTGTGATACCAGCTTTTCTGTTTCTGCACTAAGGATTTAGCAGTGTACACTACATCCTGAAAAATAATGAATGGGCTGCGTTTACATGGTATCCATACAAGCACTACTTAACTGGATAAGTGAGGAAGGCACAAAACCACCTGAGTTGGTTGATTGGTGTCTGATTAGGGAGAGGAGCTGATGACTGATTTTCTCTTTCTCTCTAACTCTTCACTTTGACAGTCAACAGTGCATGAACAATATTTGTTAGACCATTTTACCCATGCAACTTTTCACTTCAAATCAAAGAAATGAGAAATTACATTGTTTGTCTCCACATTGATTCGAAGAAGTCAATATGATAGTGAAAATATTGCTGATTCTAGGGATATAGAACATTGAAATGTCTCTAATTTTCACATGATCCATATTATAGGGCCCGAACTTGAAACACTTTTTTAAAAGTAAATTATTAAGAACTTTTTGAGAAACTTTAAAATACATGGTACTAAATTTAGAAATTACAGATAAATCAGCAATGACAAATTCTGCACATTGTCATATCATACATCAATATATAGCAAAGAAAAATGAACCATGATCCAAAATGATTGTGTAATTGTGATAATGTTTATGTTGCATAATGAATGCATCATTGTGGATTTTGGGGTATACCAAATACCAGAACACAGAAGGGAATTCAACTAAAAAAATTTTTTAAATACATGAATTAGGCTATATTTCAGAGTTCCATCAATTGTTATTTGATATTTCAATACTACTAAATTATGTTTTTGCTTTGTAACATTACTTTGTGTAAATCAAATCTCCATTCCTTCATAATCTTTCCATTATCTCTTTATAGAGAATCCCAATATACCATATTATGGATTTACTGCTGTTTAACCTAGGATGGTAGAAAGTAAGAATCATGGATAATAGTGTCTATAATAGTGATAATCAATGATAGGTAATATAGATATCAAATATCTAAATAAATGTTAGCACATATCATGAGCTTAGTCCTTTTTTTCATCTATTATTATTTTATTGTTTATCACTCGATTCCTTTATTTCTTCACTTATTATCTGTTTTGATGTATACTTGTAAGGACTTCTGCGAAGTTAAGCTTTATCTTTGATTTGTCTCTGCAATCCTACCTCATTTCTTTTTTTTTTAAGATTTTATTTATTTATTTGACAGAGATCAGAAGTAGGCAGAGAGGCAGGCAGAGAGAGAGGAGGAAGCAGGCTCCCTGCTGAGCAGAGAACCCAATGTGGGGCTCGATCCCAGGACCCCGAGATCATGACCTGAGCCGAAGGCAGAGGCTTTAACCCACTGAGCCACCCAGGCGCCCCTTCTTTTTTTTTTTTTTTTAAGATTTTTAAATTTTATTTTAGAGAGGGAGGAGCAGAGGGAGTGGAAGAGAATCTCCAGCAGACACCCTGCTGAGCGTCGAGCCCACTGTGGGGTTCCATCTCAGGTACCAGAGATCATTACTTGATCCAAAACGGAGTTGGACACTTAACCTACTGAGCCACCCATGTACCCCTACCCTACCTCATTTCTATAAAATAAATCTATTTCCATGAAACTGTGAGTAGTTTAAACATAGAAACTTTGTGATCTTCATCTTATATTCTTAGAACACCACCTGGCACCTGGCAGCCAGTGGGTTAATGTTTGAGGAAATAAAATGTTTGAAATAAACGTTGGCAGCTATGATGCTGTGGTGAAGAAATTAATTTACAGAAATAAATTTGTCAGTCCAGTGTGGTTTTTTAAGTAAACACTTTTCCTTTTGTAACTATGAGCTTCTGTTTAAAAAAAAAAATACAGTAATTACTTGAGATGCATATTTTAGTGATATTATGAATCACTAATGATTGTGACAAACATATGCATTTGAGTATATGTATTTGTTTGTGTAGGGTATATGTGAAGACCTAGTGATAAAGATGTTCATCACTAACTTGTTTGTGATAGAGGACAATTAAAAAATACAGTCTGGGGGCACCTGGGTGGCTCAGTTGGTAAAATGTCTCCCTTCAGCTCAGGTCATGATCTTGGGGTCCTGGGATCAAGCCCAAGGTGGACTCCCTGCTCAGTGGGGAATCTGCTTCTCCCTCTCTTTCTGCCCCTCCACCTGTTCATGCTCTCTCTCTCACTCATGTTCTCTCTCTCTCTTTCTCAAATGGATAAATAAAAATCTTTTAAAAAAATATAGTCTCCCTCTTGAACAATATGGGGATTAGGAGCCCCATGTAGTCAAAATTAGTAAATATATTTTAACTCCCCTAAAACTTCACTATCAATATCCTAATGTTTACCAATAACCTTATGATAACATAAACAGTAGATTAACACATATTTTGTATATTATTTGTATTTTATATATTTTTATGTAAAGTAAGGTAGAAAAACAAAGATGTTATTAAGAAAATCATGAGGAAGAGAAAGTACATTTATAATACTGTATTTATTGGAAAAAACTCTGTGTATAAGCAGACCTATACAGTTCAAACTAATGTGGTTCAAGAGTCAACTGTATATAAATGACAAATAATGGAAAATTGGTTTGATAAAGTCATGTTAAATAGACAAAAATATTACCATAAAGAATGCTTAATGGCATGAAAAATGAATACTACATTAGGTAAGAAATGTATGACATTTATAAATAATATGATCCCTTATTTATAAAAGTAATATGTAGATATATGTCAAGTAGGATTAAAGATCAGAAGCTCAAAGGTAAATGGAAGTTTTCCATGGGTAAGAAAATTGCACATTATTTTTATTTTTAATCTTTTTCTTTAGTGTTTTCTGTAATAATCTCATAGAAAACATGTGTTGCATTTCTAAGTGTTACTTTTTAGTTGATAAATGATCATCGTTGTAATGAGAAAAGTCTATTTTACATGGTTACATAATTCACCAAAAGTGTTCTATACACAATTTCTATATAATTTTGGGCAAAATGACTAATTTTCTTATTCTATCCTTTATGATCTGTAAACCAAACCAAATTTAGATTTTCTAAATTTGAATTCTCACATTGTAAAATTTAATCTGAAAATCAAGTAAGTTCAACAAAATATTTTACTTTAAGCCCAGTAAGTTCTAGACACAGACAACTAGATGAGTAAGGTATAGCCTCTTTCCTTCTTACAATTGAGAAGGTATAAGACATGTACACTTAGAAAGAGAAAAACAAGAAAAGAGTCATCAAAACCTCAGGGTTTTAGATGTGACACTCTAAGGAATTTCTAAATGTCTGGCAAGAAAATCCTAAAATGCAAAACATCAAAGGAACTCACAGAGCGTCAAGAACCTAATACTATAAAAGATTATATGATAATGACACTTCCAGCTTATTTCTTTCAGGGCAATTATAAATAAATAAAACACATTCTGCATTCTGTTTGTTAGTTTAATGCTTTCTGGAGCTTCACTTCCCCTAAAACCACACTCATGGCTCTTAATGGATTATTCTCATTCAGTGCTAAATCAGTTGGAGGAGCAAATTGGAAAAAGGCAGGATATAAATCAATTCTTTTTCCAACACAGAGGGCAAGTAGATGAACCAATACACATTCCCTAACATTTTAGCAGCTAAACAATTTCTGCCTCTAGAAAGAATATTTGAAGAAAAATAGCATAGCTTCATTTTACTACAGATTTGTATTTGCTCAGTTTTTGTTTTAATAAGATATATTGATGTATTTGATTACTATAATTTTAATAACATAAAAATTTGGGGAATATAATGGTCTGACACTTACCCATGAACCTAACAATAATTATTCATATGTCAAACTTAAATAATTCATTAAACTCACAGTAATTTTGTTCACACCACCTTCAGAATATACAATTCTTAGTAACTCCAAAATAAATGTTTAAGTGCAACCAGCTGAGAAGACTAACCAAAATTGGAAAATATTAAATCTTTTCATTAGAAAATTAACCAGTTTTTCTTAAGATATGATGGAAGTTCATCTGGAATTTGTTAATAGGTCAATGAATATTAATGACTACTTGGTTTTTTTCTCCACATTGTCCCATTTATCCCTATATTTATATAGAGCAACTTCTACTTCCTAGTTGTATAATTGGAAATTATCCAGCTGGACAAAGACCAGAGCTAGCTCAATGTTGTATTCATCACCATTGGCCTTCAGTCAATGTTAAATATTAATAACAATAAAAGCTTCCGTAAGCAAAGCCAGGCGAAGCACAGGGGAATATAAGCAATCACTTACTCCAACACCAACAGCTTCACCCTCATCAGAAAATATTACCCACAAGAGGAGAAGGTAGTATTCCTCTTCCTGTTTAGACCCACTCCCTCAGTTAGCTAGACTATACCATGACAGTTTTGTGGTGAATCAACAATAAGGTCTAAAAATCATCCAGGAAATGAATTGAGACTATATAACATTAGACCTCTCAAGGAGCCATATTTTAATGATGAAACAAAGGTAGATTCTAAGTTGGGAGGCATATGTTACCCTGGTTTCCTAAATATGCCCTGTTCCCTTCATCACTCACAGACCTGAAAAAGACCAGAGATTAATGGTCATAATCTGAAAATTTAACAAAAAAACAGATTCCACAAAGAGCTCCATTTCCAGCCTGGCTCTTATATCATGTGTTCTAAGGTTGCCTTCTAACAACATATGGGAAAGACATCAAGTGTTCCCAAACAACCTTGGCAAACCGTTAACTGTCAAATCTCTAGCAGAATATCAAGGGCTGTATTTGGCAACTATTAAATAAATGAGTAGGTTTTGGCAGGATCAACACTTCTATGCTCTCTTTCTTTACAACAAAACAAAACAAAAAGTCCAATGACTTCTTTATATAGTCTCAATCCATATAATAAAAAGCACCCTTTCCTGTAATTGAATTGTCATTTTTTCCATTTATTTTCTGTAATGTCCTTGATATTTTCTATTGCGATCCTTCAAGATGATAAATGCAAAACAGAAGGCTTGCAGTAATTACTGTAGTTGTCTTTCACTCACATCAACTCAACATATTAATACCTGCATCTTAAAGGCTAAATTCATTCCACTCTTTTCTTCCTAATTTGTTACACTTCTATAGAAGCATACTGTGACAACAAAACTCTAGCTCTGAAACCCTGTAGTGTGTTAATTAAAGAATGCTGCAGGGAGGTAAAAGATGATTGTTAAGGATCAATCGATTCAATTTTTAGTGATCAACAGACATCCAGGGTTTATAATAATCCTTCATAGATAACACCCATGTATACAAGAAACTCAGCACTAATGGAATGTACCAAATATAAATGAGAAAAAGAAATCTGACCTAACAGTTGGATAAAATTTACATGAAATGTACATTCATAGTAGTAAAAATGAATTGTTCCTATATCCTGGATATTTCACACAGTAAGTATTCTTACCTTTGGACTACCTCACACACTGAATATGAAACTATATTTTGTGTAGGAAAGTGATCCCATTGAGATAGCAGTCTCCAGAGTATGGCAAACTGGCATTGCTATCTGGGTCCCATCCTTTGTGAAGCCTCACATGCTGTTACAGGCTTTGGGCAGCTGCTGTGCAGAGACCAAGCAGGCAGCATAGAGAAGAAAGGTGGTCCCTCCACCATCTGGTAATCAAAGACCCTTGGGGGGCTCATATTAGGTCACAAGCTTCTCTGCTACTGTATGACAGGAACTTGGCCAAACACACTTTTTCATTTCTTACAGTCCTCTTGAGGCAGAATGTGGGGTGTGGGGTATGTCCCTATATACACATATTTGGCCTTTTCCAATCCATTCTCAACAGAGCAGCCAGAATCATCTTTATAGATCATAAATCAGATGAAGTCCACCACCGCTTTCCCACTGCACTTAGGAAAAAATCCAAACTCCTTTGGTTACAAGACACTGCTTAATCTGGTTCCTGCCCAGTATCAATTTCTTTCCACATCGCTTTCCCAGTGATTTGTCTGGCTCCAGTGCTTCTGACCTACTTGTTGTCTCTTGCATAAACCAAGATTTTCCCACTTTGGGGATGATGTGCTCCTTTCCTCTGCCTGGAAATGGTTTCCTCAGTTTGTGGTATGGCTTCTGCTTACCATTCTTCAGGTCTTAGCTCCAAGGTCATCTCTGTAGACAGACCGTCTATGACAACACTTCCTGAAGCACTCTCCTGCAGTTATTGGCCATCATCCCTGTGTTTTCTTACATGTTATAATAATCCATAATTACTTTAACATTTAACAGTTTGGGGGAGGTTTGTTGTCATTTTCCAGGTGTTCCCACTAGACTGAAGCTTCCTGAGGGCAGTAACCGTCCCCTTTTTCTTTGCTATTGTAATCTTAATCCCTGGTCCTTAAGAGGCAACTCAACAGAGTTGTGAAGTTGAATAAATATATCACCACATAAACCGAATGACTTAATGGGAATTAGGGACCAGTAGCCCTTGAATACAATTCATTTCAAGCATATGTTTAAAAAAAATATGACAAATCCCACTTTCAACCAATGTATGGTTTATCAAAAAGTCAGATTTTCCCTTTTAAATTGATCTTTCTAGAATTTACATACCCTAGTTAAGAAAGGAAAAATGTATTATGTCGATCACCTAAATATTAGTTGTAATACTTAGAGTTTAATTCAACCACCCGAACTACCCTGTATGGAGGCATTCTACAGATTGGGACCAGAATTCAAAAAGCGTTAAATATCTAGGTGATTGTATTGTACCCGTTATTTACTGCTAATTTATCACTGTAAAGCTCAGATTCAAACTTAAGTGCACTTATCACCTTGGGCTGATTTTACACTACATCTTGGCAGCTTTTGTTGTCAAATAACATCAGACAGAATCTTCAAGACTAAAATCAACTTGAAAACTTCTTGTTATGTGGATTTAAGAAAGAGTATGCCATGACACTGCTAAGTATTGTCATATAAACAGTGAGAAAACCACTGGGTACTCCATAGTGTCCTTTAGCGGAATTTTTGAGTTTTTAAATTAGTTTGTTATTATATCAAGTAAACAGAGCTGCAGATAAGCATTTCCAGAAAAGTGAACTATATAAGCTTAGCTTAATAAATTATACTGTTAATGATCAGAAAGGATGTTTCAGTGCACAGGGAATATATCACAATGTCAGGGCACATTGCATTTATTGCACCCATCTATCCAATTATCAAATCCATATTTCTTACTTTTATTGGTCATAATAATGAACAATAACATTTGTTTATAATTTAATGTTTTCTGTTATGATAAGTGAGAATGAGCGATTTCCTGAGGGGAGGGACTAAAATTCCCTATCAGTAAATACTTGTTCTATTATGTTACAAAAGTGTAAATTTTATAACAGTCTTTATAGTGAAGGTAGCCTTTCTAAATAAAACACTGTTAGAAATATATTAAGGTAAAAAGCAAACCTATGACAAGAGGTAGCTTTTATCCTACGTATTTTAAGACTTGGAATAAGCCAGACACAGAAAGAAAAAGAGGTATATGATCTCACTTATATGTGGAATCTCAAAAAGTTAAATACATAGAAGCAGAGAGTAGAATGATGGTTGCTAGGGGTGAAGAGGTAAAGGAAATGGAAAAATGGTCAGTGGGTACAAATTGCAGTTAGGTAAGATGAATAAGTCTACAGATCTAATGTATAGCATTATGACTGTAGTTAATAATACTGAATACTAAAAATTTGCTAAGAGAGTAGATTTCAATTGCTTTCATCACAACAAAAAATTTGTAACTGTGGGAAGAGAAGATACAAATTATCTTGACTATAATAATAACCTCACTATGTATATGTATCTCAAATCATTATGTTGTACATCTTGAATATACACAATTTTTATTAAAAAGTTTAATTAAAAATCTGGGCATGAGTACAGGGAAGAGAAGTAAGAGTCAGATCCCCACAAAAATTTTTAAAAACCCAGTGTGAGGATAAACAGTAAGGCCAATGTTCTGTCATTTTGTAGGTGATAGAATACCAGTTCTCCATTTCTTATCAGAAGTAGTTATGAGGAAGAGAATCTTTCAGTCATAGTGAATGTCCAAAAGTCAGCTCTTCCTTAAAAACTGGAATAACTTCAGCAAAGTTTGCCAATATCAACTTTTTCCTAGCTCTGGAAATTAATCAAAGGCTTCAAACAATCTGGAGAGCATTTTATCAAGAAAAATGGCAGAAAATGGTAAGAACAGTGACTCTGATATATTAACTTGCTCAATTCATATCCTTTTCTCCATAGCTCTATGGTGGCCTTACAAACCGAAAGCCACAGCCAAGGTAGCTGTGTAAAAACAGCAGCCTAGTAGCTGCTGGAGGAAATAGAATGGGTTTAGAATGGGTTTGTTCCAGAAGTTTCATCATTAAATAACTGTCAATATCTTGAGCTTTCTGGATGATCCCTTGAAAAGGTTTATTCACAGGATTCATCTTTATTTGATCTGATTCAGTGGGAAAAGTCCCATCCTCCAGGCATCCTTACAAAACAAGCATTAGCAATTTTTGTTTCATTTGGCAGCTTGCCTGAAGTTGTGATAACAGTGGGACGAACAAGAGGTTGACCAAAATACATAGGAGAGAAAATATGAGGAATGAGATGCCCAAATATGACTTTGAAAATCTCTAACATCTTCCTGGGGATATAGAAAGCCGTGAACATGTGCACAGCTGAGTGTGTGCCTACATAAGACCAATCAAGACTCCACTGTATCTTGTTCTGACTGGCCTTGAGCTCTGCATACACAGAAGATAAAGGGTCAAGCAGAATTTTAAGCTGATGGAGCACTAAAAGTATAATCATACATACAGAGCTCCTTGGCAAATAGTGAGAGACATACTGATTCGAGGTTTTTAAAGAAATTTATATCCAATCACTAGCTGACCACAAAGCTACCTTATCAGAAACCACCAAAGTACAAACTTCAACAGGAATTAACTTCTGTTAGTCAAAATCTTAAACTTATTCTGTGAAAACCTGTCATTTCAATTTTACAGAGAATAAATAAATAACAATATTGAGCTTGATTTATCGCTAAAAGTTAATCTATCCTGATAATTAAAGAAGAAATAATACAAATCCTCCACAAAAACTTTCATAAAATAGAAAAAGAGAAAAAAATCCCCAATTCATTTTACCAGACCCTAATACTAAAACCAGAGGGAGACACCGTAAGAAAACTATGAACTAATATCCCTTTTAAATAGAGAAGCAAAAGTCCTCAAGAAAATACCAGCAAACTGAATTCAGCAAATAGACAAATGATTACACACTATAACCAATTAGAATTTATCCCACAAATCAAGATTGGTTTAGCATCTGAAAAAAATCAATGAAATACACTATGTTAATAGAATAAGCGGCATAAACCACATAATCATCTTAATAGATTCAAAAAAAGCATTGGAAAAATCAACTATCCTTTCATGACAACAACTCTCAACAAGCTAGGAGTGGATGGGAATTTAAATTTAATAGAGTATCTATGAAAAAAAAAACAAAAACAAACCCACAACTAACATTACACTTAGTGGTGACAGACTGAATGCTTGCTAGCAAATATTAAGACCAAGACAAAGGTGTCTGTTCTCACCACTTCTGTTCTACATTGTACAGAAGTTTCTATCAGGGCCAATTAAGAAAGAAAAAGAAATAAAAGGTGCCCACATCAGAAAGGAAGAAGTAAAACTGTCTTTATTTGTAGATGACATGATGTTTTTAAATAGGAAATCCTAAAGAATCCACTAAATTGTTATTAGAAATAAAACATAAGTTCAGCAAAGTTGCAGGATGAAAAACCAACATTAAAAATTCAATTGTACTTCTATGCGATAACAATGGACAATGCAAAAGTGAATTTTATTGTATGTTCTAATACAATATACATTTCTATTGCTGCTTCTTCCTACATTGTCTGTACTTGCAAAAGATCTTATTGATTTGAATGTTCTTTTAACATATAATTCGTTTCTTTCTAGAGCTTTGAAGCATTCTACTCTTCCAATTAAAGGATGCTCTCCTTTTCCAGTCACCACTGAATTTAGGGTTATAAATATCATTGATAAACGGTAATAGTGACAACCACTTTTTTAAAAAAATTGAGTTACTCTATGTGACTACTACTTTGGAACATAGACCTGATTTTAGTGAGGAGGATTTCCTTGTACCCCTCTGCACAGTCTTGAGGTGGACTGCACCCCAGGGTAAAAACTATAGCCAAATGCCTTCATTAAGAATGTGATGCCAGTTGAAATACCTTCTTCTGGTGGCTAACCCCAACTGTAAAAAGGCATGCCTCACTCCTATCTCACAATTACATCTTTAAAAAAATAGTAGCTTTTTGATACATAATACACTTACCATAAAATACACCCTTAAACATACAACTCAGTATTTTTAGTGTATTCACAGAGTTTTGCTAACCATTATCACAAATTTTAGAATATTTCCCCCCCTAAATAAAGTCCTCAAACCCATTAGTAGTCACTCCCCATACCTTCCTTCCTCTAGCCCCTGTTAACCATTAATCTACTTTTTGCCTTTGTCAATTTGCCTATCACATGCTATCTGTGATCTTTTGTGACTGTTTTCTTTCTCTTAAACATAATGTTTTCAGGTGTCATTCATGTTATAACATGTGCCATTACTTTTTTCTTTCTATTGGAGAATAATATTCTATTGTGTGGATATACCACTTCTGTTCATCCATTCATCAATTGATGAACATGTGGGTTATTTCTACTTTTTAGATGTTGTGAAAAATGCTGCTGTGAACATTTTTATATAAATTTTTTATGGACATACATTTTCATTTCTCTTGAGTATACAACTGAGAGTGGAATTGCTGGATCATATAACTCTTGTTTAGCCATGTGAGGAACTGCCAGGCTGTTTTCCAAAGTGACTACACTGTTTTACATTCCACCCAGCAATCTATGAAGGTTCCACTTTCTCTACAACATTGCCAGTGCTGGTTATCTTTTTTATTATAGCCATCCTTGTGGATGTGAAGTAGTATCTCCTTGAATTTTGATTTACACTACTTTGATGGCTAATGATTTTGAGCATCTTTTCATATTTTTATTTCTATGTATAGATCTTCTTTAGAGAAGTATCTGTTCAAATCATTTGCCCTTTTTAAAAAAATTGGGTTATATAAAAATTGGGCTAAAAGGGTTTCTTAGGTATTCTAAATAGAAGTCCCTTATCAGAAATATGGTTTTCTCCAATTTTATGGATTATCCTTTTCACTTTTTTGGTGTTGTATTTTGAAACTCAAAATATTTTAATTTGGATAAGTCTAATTTATATATATTTTTTCTTTTGTTTGTACTTTTGGCATCATATCAAAGAAGTCATTGTCTAACCTAAAATCACATATATTCTGTTTTCTCCAAGAGGGTTTTTTGTTTGTTTGTTTGTTTGTTTAAAGATGTACTTATTTATTATTTTAGGGGAGGATGGTAGAGGGGCAGAGGGAGAGAAGGAGGGAGAGAGAGAATCTCAAGAAGACTTCCTGCTGAGCATGAAGACTATCTCAAGACCCTGAGATCATGACCTGAGCTAAAATCAAGAGTCACATGCTTAACAGACTGAGCCACCCAGGCACCTCATCTCTTAGGAGTTTTATAATTTTCTCTTTTATCTTTGATCCATATTGAAGTAATTTGTGAGTGTGGTCTATCATGGGGGTCCAACTTTATTCTTTTGTGAGTGACTATTCAATTGTCCCAGCACAATTTGTAAAACAATCAACAAACAAAGAAACCCCCAAAGTATTCCTTAGTTTTTTTCCACATCTTTTACCCTCTGTCCAAAAATCAATATTTTACCTCCTATCTCCACCCCCCCAATCTTGTTATCAATCAGAGTAGCTTATCACTACAAAAGTTACAGTCCAACTCAGTCAGGCCATGTGGTTCTACTCATAGCCTCTAGATACCCAGGCACATGAAGGCTCTATGCAAATCTGTGTCTCTGCAGTGGTGTAAAAGAATACAGTGAAGCACTTGCTGGTTCTTCATTCCACTGTCTGGAGGTAATACACATATATCAACCCCATTTATATTTCATTGACTAAGTTTGGCCATGCCTAACTTCAGAGTGGACATGGAAGTGCAGTCCTTCCATTTGTTTGAAAGGTACACAACTGGGCTTTTTATATTATTTTAAACAGCATCACTAAAAATTTACCCTTACACTGCATTCGTCCTTTAAGATGCAGCTGAGGCATTGACTTAATGGGAAGTCTTCTTAGTCCATTTGGGTTTTTTTGGACATCTTTCTCAGAGCATATTTGATCAAACAGTTGCAGTTGTAGACTTTTGTGGTGAGAGGATCATCCTTAATTGACTTAACTCCATGAGGATAGAGGATATATTTCGTTTATGTATTTCTAGTTCCTATGTTATGTAGTATCTGGCATAGAGTAGTTATACAAGTATTTATCCAGTGAATGAATGAATGAGTGAATGAATGAATTTTTATCAATTTCTGGAGATCCAGTTATATGAGGAAGACTGACCCATCAGAGCCCTCTTTCAGAAGAGTGCTCCACCTTATTTAAAGATAAGGTGACTCAAACTGAACTTAAAGCAAATTCTGGTGTATCAGATCTTGTATCTGAAAAAAAAATTGAAGCCATACATATTTTTTGAAAGATTTTTATTTATTTATTTATTTACTGAGAGAGAGAGAGAGAGAGAGCCAGAAGAGGAGAGGCAAAGGGAGAAGCAGGCTCCCCACCAAGCAGGGATCCTAACACGGGGCTCGATCCCAGGACCCTGAGACTATGACCTGAGCCAAAGGCAGACGCTTAACCAGCTGAGCCACCCAGGTGCCCCAAAGCCATACATATTCTTACAACCCTCTTCAGATATGATTTCTTCTGAAACCTATGTATCTCACTCTACCTCACAATGGTAACACAGAGGAAACTGAAAGATTGTGAAACCAATTATAGTATAAATAAGAATGAAAAATTCTGTGTATGAGGTTTGTCACTGGGAAAATAGGTCAGGACCTAAGGAATTATTTTTGTTTATATCACTAAATTGCAATAATTAGAGGTGTATGGAAATAAATAATTCTGTTATTAAATACATACAAATAATATAATTATTGATTTATGATTTGGAGAGTATTTTCCCATGCCAACCATATACAGTTGACTCTGAACAACATAGGCTCAAACTGAGCCAGCCCACTTATATGTAGATTTTTTTAAATGAATACAGTATAGAACTATAAATGTATTTTCTCTTCCTTAAAACAATTTCTTTTCTCTAGCTTATTTTACTATAAGAATATAGTTTATAGGGACACCTGTGTGGTTCTGTTGGTTAAGTGTCTGAGTCTTGATCTCAGCTCAGGTCTTGATCTCAGGGTCATGGAATTGAGCCCCACACTGGATTTTGCTCTCAGCATGGAGTCTGCTTTGAAATTCACTGCCTCTCCCTCTGCCTCTCCTCTCCTGCTTATGCTCTCTCTCTCTAAAATAAATAAATACATCTTTAAAAAATAAATAAAAGTGTCAAGTTCTGATTAGCCAGAATTAGTAGTTCATATAAAAAATAAAATTATGGGGCTCCTGGGTGGCTCAGTGGGTTAAAGCCTCTACCTTCAGCTCAGATCATGATCCCAGAGTCCTAGGATCGAGCCCCACGTCGGGCTCTCTGCTCAGCAGGGAGTCTGCTTCCTCCTTTCTCTCTCTCTGCCTGCCTCTCTGCCTACTTGTGATCTCTGGCTGTCAAATAAATAAATAAAATCTTTAAATAAATAAATTTATGTATTTTTTTCCAAAAACAATAAAGTAGCAGTCAGTACTTAACTTTTGAGTGGTTATTCTATACCAGGCTCCGTATACCCTATTTTGTTAAATACTCATTTTGATACTACTTTTATCGTCACTCTACACAAGAAGAGAGGAAGGCTTAGAAAGTATAAATAGACCGTGTGAGGCCATATGGTGCTGGGGTCCTATAATACTACACCATTCTACCACTCCCCATCATATTTTCAGATGAATTGGATAATATATCAGTGTTGAACAAGGGTTTCAACTTCATTTAAATCTCTGCTACTTCAAAATAATAAACTTAGCAGTAACACCCTGGCAAGGAACTTTTAGGTTTTTTTTGGCAAATTCTGGCCTTGATCTACTGTGTTTCATTAGCACAGTATTTAAGAAAAAGATTTTTAATGCTTTGAGGTTGGGAAGGTATTCATGTTCCATTCCACACAACTATTCCATATTGTCATCTATCCCTGTAAGTCACACATTATTTTAATAGCTTCTGAAGACATTTGAGTTTATAATACCTAATGATAATCAACATCTACTCACATGGTTTCCTTGGTTCTCCTCTTATATACAGTTTAACCTCTGACATAGTCCTCATCTCACTGGTAGGGTCCATAATCATTCCATCTTTTTTATTTTTAGTAAAAAGTCTTCTTTACCTCAAATTTGTTACTACTGTCATAACATATTCACATTTAATGTGACTCTCTCATAAGTTACACTGTTGTTTTAATAGAAAACTTGTGTTAAAAAAAGAAAAAAAAAGGGCGCCTGGGTGGCTCAGTGGGTTAAGCCGCTCCCTTCGGCTCAGGTCATGATCTCAGGGTCCTGGGATCGAGTCCCGCATCAGGCTCTCTGCTCAGCAGGGAGCCTGCTTCTCTCTCTCTCTCTCTCTCTCTCTCTGCCTGCCTCTCCATCTACTTGTGATCTCTCTCTGTTAAATAAATAAATAAAATCTTAAAAGAAAATGTGTATTTAAAAAAAAAAAGAAAAAAAAAGGAAACTTGTGTTAAGAAAAGGCAGAGAAAGCCAATCTCACAGAAAGGGATTTCAGATTCTCACGTTAATGTGAAGTTATTTTGAAGGATATGGAGCTTTTAGGGAGTCACTCAAACCTTAACTTGTTGATATCTATTTCTGTATAAAACAGAACCCAGAAATGTTCACAGTACTACTGCTGACTATTATCTGTGAGGTTAGTTTTCATCTCTTAGTGAATCATTTTGAGATTCTTTGTTTCAACTAAATTGGAAACAGGAATTTTACTGAATTGTTTTTATCCTCATATTTATAATATGGGAAGAATTAATGCTTTATTTTTGCCTTTTTAAAGAACTTTGACCAGTTCTCAAAAAATAATATACAGGTAATAATTTATATGCTATAATTTACTTACATATAATTAAACTGAGAACTCTATAATTTTCTTAGAAATCTTTATCTTATAAGGTCTAAATTCCATAATATAATGTCATAAATTCCAAATATAATATCAACACCTGATTTCTTTTTTTTTTTAAGATTTTATTTATTTATTTGACAGAGAGAGTGAGATCTCAAGTAGACAGAGAGGCAGGCAGAGGGAGAGGGGGAAGCAGGCTCCCTGCTGAGCAGAGAGCCCAACGTGGGGCTCTATCCCAGGACCCTGAGACCATGGCCTGAGCCGAAGGCAGAGGCTTAACCCACTGAGCCACCCAGGTGCCCCTCAACACGTGATTTCTTTTTTATTTTCTTTTATATAAATTAAATGGTGAAAGAGCCATTTTGTTCTAACTACCTTAATGATATTTCTTTGGAATATTTTTATAATCTGTAAAAGAGGTGTCTTCTATGCTAGAGAATAACCATATAATAATGAAAACATTAGCCTTCCTGTCAGTTTTAACTTTTTAATCTTTTAGAATTTAGATAAAATTTTCTGCATGAATTGACAGTCCCTGCCTAATCCTTCCAAAATCTGGGAGCTTTACACATTATCATCTTAGTATTTAATGGAATAAAACTACACAGTGCAGACAGAAATCCAAAATGCCTATAATTAAAGATAATAAACTTTTTTTTTTAGGAATATGCATTTATACCCCAGACTTTATCCAAATCAGTTGAGAAATTCCCTAAAATGTAATAAAATACTGTTTATGATATATGTCCTCCACATTTCTCTCAGTTACATAAGTACCTAGTTTAAAGGGTATTTGCATATGCAATATTTACCTTCCTTGCAATAATTTATTTAGCCAAGGAAGAAGATACTACCTATAATAAAGAGACTAGGAGATAAATAAACCCTCTTCGGTCCTCACCCTCTTTGGTCAATCACCTTAGAAGAGTGACTTTTAAAACTCACCTATTAGTAGCAGCCAGCCTAAAATTATCTACAGATTATTAATGCATTATTTCAAGCCAGAAAGGTCTTGATTCATCAGGAAAACATGTATTTCTTCATATGCAGAAGGTTTTGCTAGACACAAAGATCAGTCATTATTATGTAATGTTGATTAGACTTAGAATATCCTGGATTTTAGTGTTAGGAAATGGTACAGAGTAAAGTGGTGTATACCCCATAGAATCAGTATCCCTTCTACCTCTCAGTTACATTTGTTTACATTCAGAAGGAGAGTCCTCATCTTTAAGGCATATGATTTAGATAACTGAGTAAGTTGTGAATGAGATTTCAGCTTTTCAATGGGAACACAAGGATTTCCTTCAGTCAAGTACTTGATTTGGTTTCTTTATGCTTTAATACAGCCTACAAACCCTCATAATGCTATTTTCTAAAGTTATATTACATTTTTCAGAAGATTAAAGATGAGATTTTTAAATTAAGGTACCTAATTGAAATATTTTTCTGAAGATGTTTCTTCCTTACGTATATTAAATGTTTTCTAATCCCTCATAGCTAAACTACCCTGAATATTTGTGATGACAATGTGTGAAAATATAAATATATATATATTCATATATATATTTTATATATCTAAAAAGTTGAGCTTTATAAGAAACCATTCTTATGCTATTATTGGAAGGTATTTCTTTTTTTTTTTTAAGATTTTATTTATTTATTTGACAGAGATAGATCACAAGTAGGCAGAGAGGCAGGCAGAGAGAGAGGAGGAAGCAGGCTCCCCGCTGAGCAGAGAGCCTGATGTGGGGCTAGATCCCAGGACCCTGAGATCATGACCTGAGCTAAAGGCAGAGGATTAACCCACTGAGCCACCCAGGCACCCCTGGCAAGTGTTTCTTGACCTGCCTCTATCTTTGCAGATAGGAAAAAATATACACATATATAGTATAACTTTATATATAATTCAGTAATATATATTTATTATAATATACAATTGTAAATTTTTAAAATACACCTGAAAGCTGATAACAAACTTTGAAAGCATAAGGATAGCAATCGAATTAATCTTAAAATATTTTTAATCACATTCCTTCCTTGTCTCCAAACCATTTATGAATTCTATTTAGTTTAAAGAAAAAAAAAAAAAAAGTCCCACCAACATCTTACCCAGACACCCAAAGCTTTCCATGGTACATGCCTAACTTCTGTTGGCAAGCGCATCTCACTCTGTCCTTTTTATACAATATACATGTCTTGTTCTATCATGGTAAACTTTCTCAGTCTAATCTCCCTCCTCAAAGTAGCATTCCTGGCTTTTTACATGTCTGAATTATACCTACTCTCTTAGGGCCAGTGTAAATGCCGCTTTGACCAGAAAGCCTTTCCTGATTTTATCTGGAGGTATTTATTTCTCATGCTTCTAAATGACCAAAGGACTTTAGTTCTGTCTCTTACTACACTCATTACTTTTTATTTTTCATTGTACTAATTTCCATTGTTAGCCATTTCTTATTTAAGCAGAGTTAGTATCTGAGCATGACTAACCTTTGTATTCTTCACGATGCTGTGCATAGTAAGTGCTCAATATATTACTGACTGAAGGAAGACTATACTAGCAGAAAAGTCACCATGACAATAACAGTAATGAATACAAATATTAAGTAGTTATTAAGTACAGAACCCTGGGTTAAGCACTTTACACTCACCAGGGAGAAACTGAAATACACAAAGTATAAAGATCAATTCCTTGAATCTAAATATTCTGGAAATATGTGTATCCCAAATTACCACTAAATAATTTTAGAGATGATCAACAAAAATGTAAAAAAAAAAAAATTTCTTTGATTCAAAGTGAGCATTATAACAATGTGTGCTACTGCTATGATAACTCAGAGCCCTAAATATTCTCCTCAATTTTATAGTTTGGGAAGATTGTCTTAAATCATCCACATCATTAAAGAAAAGATCATCAGTTTCTGATGCTGTTCACAACCACAGAGCCTGAGAAGGTGAAAGAAATGCTATTAAATACAGCTGAAGTTTAGAAAAAGTGTTTCCCAACTTCATACATTTCCTTTGTCAGGAAGGAAATACTGTGTTTGGACAATAGGAAAAGAAGCTAGTAACATAAATTGCAGCAAATTTTGTTTGTGTTGATCCTTAAAGTTCAAACCTCTCGTTTCATGGGCTGCAGCCTTTAAAAAGAGAGCTGGGGGACAGGGAGAGGAGAAGTGAGTTGGGGGACATCAGAGGGGGAGACAAACCATGAGAAACTGTGGACTCGGAGAAACAAACTGAGGGTTTTGGAAGGGAGGGGGTGGGGGGTTGGGTGAGCCTGGTGGTATTAAGGAGGGCACGTATTGCATGGAGCACTGGGTGTGGTGCATAGACAATGAAAGCTGGAACACTGAAAAGAAATAGAAAAGAAAAGAAAAGAAAAGAAAAGAAAAGAAAAGAAAAGAAAAGAAAAGAAAAAAAGAAAAAAAAGAAAAAAAAGAAAAAGAAAAAGAAAAAGAAAAAAAGAGAGCTGGTGGAGCTGGATTATTCATTTCTATAATTAAAGAGATACTCAGCCTTTGAAATATAATGCCCTTCTCTGTGACTGATTGGATGTTAGCAATGGGCCACATGGAAGATGAATTCAGGTAATCTCTAAATTTTTTTCTCCTTCTCTCAGAAATGCCTCAAATTGACACTAATTTGATAGTCTCAAATCCCAGAGTCCCTTGGATACTGAGAATGTAATGTAAAGAAATTCTCCTTGGTGTCAGTCAGTAACTTTCTCTTTTCTTCAGGTTACAAAAGGTGATTGACAGGAGGAGGCCTGCTCACTATTCCAAGAGAGGTGAACTTGAAAACTGGATTGGCAGACATCTCTTCGAATTTTTTTTTTTTTTTTAATGGGGACACCAGTGATGATGAACAACAGCGGATAAGAGTTCATGGGAAGATAGATACCCTTTAATGCCTCTGTCTAAGTCAGATGGCACAACACAGAAGCCCCAAACAAAATAAAGTCAGGGTTCACGAACACATTTTCCATATTCCTTTTATCCATTCACAACATGAAATTAAGGATTGGAGGTAAAAATACTCATTCTCATTGTGTAGGACTTCCTTATAAAATACAGTATTCCTAACCCTTCTTTATGCACATTGTAAATGAGGAGTAAATATGAGTGACTGAAAAAAAGTCAAAAACAGGAAATAAACTCTCCCTCAAAAGACAAAAAGAATAAAGCAAGTTGCCTATTTGCAGTATCGTTGAGTGAACTAGAGATGGCCCCAAAGAGGCCACACATAGGAACATTATAGGTGCTAGATATGAAAACTGTGAATGGGGCAGGGATGTCCACTTGAGCATAATTAGATGCACCCACCTCTCAGTTCACATTACTTTGGCCTGGGTACGTGAAATTTTGCATCCCAGGCCCGGTCTGGCCAGATGTCAGGAATTTGATTTTATGTGGTCTCACAGTCTATTTTTAATTCTACCATTGTCTCGAAAGAACTTGTGCAATATATGTTTCAGAGACTATATATTCGATATCAATAGGGCTACTTCTCATCCAAGGGAATAAAAGCGGAGTTAATACACAAGCATTACCAATCACTCTACTAGCACCCTAGAAAGCAATTTTACTCAAAGTGTAGCACCTTCAAAAAGACATGAAAGTCAACGCAGAAAAATAAATACATTCCTACTAAATTAAGAATTACAATTAATTCATTACCTGGTACAAGCATTAAAAAAGGAAATCTGAGACATATAAGCTTTAGAATAGAAACTCCTCATGTTTCACTGACCTACTCTCAGCACCCAGAAGTATATAGCTGACTTACAATTACTGGCTGAGCTAATGAAAATGCAAAAATATTCAGAATGTTGGGCCATCTCCCAGATAGTGTTCAGAGCTCAGATGATCCAAACTAGCCTAGAAATAGAAAACACCCTGGGCACATCCAGTTCCAACACTGGCTTCTAAGAGTCACATTTCCTACTTGATTGTTTCAGAAAATCCAAATAGAGCTTAAATTAATTACCGGTAAGTATTGCAAGTTGCTAAAAGCACAGCTTCAGCTTAAACCCTTGCCCTTTTTTTCTCCACTATTTATTCAATCTTATGTTATATATTCTTCTGTTATAAGGGCTTCCTTTTATACTGTCGCAGGAGAGATAAGCATTGGGAGTCACATTTGAGTTGCAGGTACCACCTAGATGCAGTTCCTTAAGTACTTGGGTGTTACTGTGTTTTGTAGATGTTCTTAATATACATAAGAACAAAATTGTTAGAAATGCTGAAATGATGTTCTGTAATCAGCCAGGTATCAACCAGTAGGTGCTCTTTACAGGGAAAATGTATACCCTTCATTCATTCATTTAACCCAACAAATACATATTGAGCATTTACCTTGTGTACGCCCTGTGCTATAAACTTTGAAAGAAGTACACACAGTTTTTGCTCTCAGGGAGCTCATAGTCTCAGAGGTAGAGATACGGGAATGAACCTTGGTCAAATTCCTCTTTATGGGACAGAAAATGCCTGCCAAAAATGGGCAGACAGAAAATGACTTTGTCTCCACCCCCCCAAAATAAAGATGAAAATTACTAAGCGTGATTACTAGTTATTAAGTTAGTCATAGTCACAGTAATTTCTGTGTGCCCAGGCATTACAAAACAAAATGAGTAAGCAAGTGCTACAAGAAATATAACATGTAGTACAACAAAGTTCCCACTAGAACTCCCTTTTTCCAAAAACTATTCCTTTGTTCTATTTTAATGTTGCCACCAAATAATAGGCTCTTATTAGTTAAACCTGCCTCAAAAGAGGTTAATGGAATCTTTATCAGATTTTACCACTGCTAGTCATTCTGCCCCAGGAAAGGTATAAAGACAGGTGAGAATTTCTCCACCTTCTTTTCAAGTACTCACCTGGTCATCTTTCTGTGTCACCCAAACCTTCAAAAAAAGCAGGAGGTGGGGGGAGTGTAGAGCCTAAAATTGTTTATATTTAAAAATTCCTCGCTGGTAAAAGGCTAAACCTAATGATATGTGACTTAAGTACTTCTTACTATTACTCATAGTATATAATAAATAAATAAACAGTGGGAAAACCCTTTGAAAGTTCCTACCTCTTCATGATTCAGAATTTCATCTCACTACTCTTTATAAAGAACTGTAGAGACGGGTTCAAGATGGCGATGTAAGAGGACTCTGAATCACTTTCTCCCACAAATACACTGAATCTACTGCTACACAGGAACACCTTCCTCTGAAAAAAAATCTAGAAACTGACCAGAGAACTCCTATGCTCCAGGCAAGTCCGAGAAGGCCCACATGAAAGCAGGTAGGAGGGACTGGGATGCAGTCTCACCATAATCCACACCCCTGGGGGCCACCTGCAATCAAGAGAGAATTCAAAACCTGGAGCTTCTCTCTGAGAAGCAAAGGGTTTGAACCCCACTTCGGCCACTGCCAGATTTGAAGACCTGCAACTAAGAGATGAGCCCCAACCAGTGGAGCTTGTCTCTAGGAGATCTGCAAAGCTATAGCAATCTGAAAAAAGAGCTCATGCTCAAACTCACCACCTCTGGATCCCAGCTTGAAAGCAACTGATGGAGGCACTCCCAGACTTTGTGGTGAGGAGGTCCATTTGCTTGTCTTAGAGCATCAGGCTCAAGGGCAGGCACCTGATTTATAGACATTTGAGGCCTGCTGGGGGTGCTCTGTGGGGATGGAGACTGGCAGGGACCTCTTTATGGTTTCCCTTGGTCTAGCTCCAACTGGAGGGCACTATCATTTTTTTTTTCTTTATCCCCAAAGTTTTGGGGTTTCTTCTTCTTCTTCTTCTTCTTCTTCTTCTTCTTCTTCTTCTTTTTTTTGTTGTTGTTGTTTGTTTGTTTCCCTCTTTTTTCATTCCTGGAGGCAGGCACAATCTCCGTTTTTTTCCTCTCAGCTTTGGTCAAGTTGGTGGGTACCATCTTCAGGCTCTCCTCGTTGCCTCACTCACTGGTGTCCTAGTCTTTGTGGCTACTGCCCAGGGGACACCTCTTAAGTACCTGACTCCATTGGCCAGCAGGGTTTGGATTCCTAGGTGCCAGGGGACTATAACAGAGAAGAGATCTTGGCAAGCTGCCACTCTTAGGGCACTGCACAGATAGCACACTGAAACCATACCCCCAGTCTTTCTGTGAAAAAGGCCTGTTTCCATGTCCAGAAGCTTTGGCCTGAATCTTAAAAGTTCCCACCTTAAGAACAAAAGAATTGTAACTATGTGTGGTGACAGATATTGGCTAGACTCATTGTAGTGGTCAGTTCACAATATATACCAATATTGAATTACAATGTACATAAGAAACTGATATGTGTTAACTCTACCTCAATTAAAACAAACAAACAAACAAATTGTAATTAGGCCTAACTCAAAGAACAGAGTCACTTCTGATTTCAACAGTTTCTCCAAAATAGTAGGTAAGGGGGAAAAAGCAATCAAAATCCAGCAAATTAAATGCTATATTGATAATATACAAAATTCCATGAAAGGAACCTCAAATATGATCTTCTCAAGGCAATCTTCGAAGAGAAGGTCATTGCTGGGATGAATCTTTGATGCTGAATAGGAGAAAGTTGGTTAAGATCATGACAGTTCTTATAATACATTGATAATGAAACTTGACCCTTAGAATGGCAACCTAGAATTAATTTTAAACCAGATCCACAGCTCCATAATTCAGAGTGGTCATTGTGACTCCAGTGTGGACAAAGGGGTAAAGATCTGATAAGGCTGGAGACTGGGGAAAGAATCAGGAAGTTCTAACATTTACTGAAGATTGACATGGGAAGAAACTGATAGTTTTCAAAAAAAAAAATAATTGGGGTAATAGAGATAAGACAAAAGGTGAAGAGAAGGGATGAATCAGGTGTTTTTCAGGAGGGATGTTACTAAAGTTTAATAGCCCTTGGTTAGAAAAATGCCTAAGTCTAAAAGAAAGTGTATTCTTTTTATTTTTTTCAAAAAGTATATTTTGATAGGATCTTATATAAACTTTGCTATGCTCATTCCCCCATAAACAAGCAATCTCATAAGATTAAACAAAAACTTAAATATTATAATTAAATCCAACTGCACAAAAAGAAAAATAATCCAAATAAACTACCTGTTTATTATTTTACATGTCCTTTGATATCTATTTATACATTTTGTTTAATTTAGTAGAATTTATAAGTATACAATTTACAATAAAATATACCCATTTTTGTTTTATAGTTCAATGAGTTTTAACAACTATATACAGTCAAGTAAGCACAACCAAAATAAAGGTATAGAACATTTCCATTACCTCAAGATATTCCCTCCCTCTTTACCATTAACCTCACCACCACCCTCAGACCCAAACAGTCATTGATCTGCTTTATGCCACTCTAAATTACTTTTCACTATTACGGGACTCCACATAAATAGGACCATATACTGTGGACTCTGCATCTAACTTCTTTAACTCCGCTTGATGTTCATCCATGTTCATCCATGTATATCAGTAATCTCTTTCTTGTATTACTGATAAGTATTCCATTGCATAAATATGCCACAGATTATTTATATACTGCCCTGTTATATACTGTAGTTGTTTCCATTTTTTTACTTGGATGAAGCTGCTTATATATTCATGTAAAAGACTTTTACTAAATATATCATTTTGTTCTAGAATCCTCATGATTATATAAGTAATGTAAATACAGATGTAAGTACATGATCATGTTATTGGGAATAAAGACAAATACATTACTCCCTTTCCAATTTGTGTATCTATTTTTTAAAAAAGATTTTATTTATTTGACAGAGAGAGAGAGATCACAAGTAGGCACAGCAGCAGGCAGAGAGAGAGGAGGAAGCAGGCTCCCTGCTAAGCAGAGAGCCCAATGTGGGGGTTGATCCCAGGACCCTGAGATCATGATCTGAGCTGAAGGCAGAGGCTTAACCCACTGAGCCACTCAGGTGCCACTTGTATACCTATTTTTAAATTTCTTCATTGCACACGCTAAAAACTCCAGAATAATTTTTAAAATTTTTAGAAAAAATTCTAAAAATTGTTTATTTATTTGACAGAGAGAGAGCACAAGCAGGGAGCCTGATGCAGGGCTCTATGCCAGGACCCTAGGTACATGACCTGAGCTTAAGGCAGATTCTTTTTTTTTTTTTTAATTTTATTTTTTATAAACATATATGTATATTTTTTTTCCCCAGGGGTACAGGTCTGTGAATCTCCACGTTTACACACTTCACAGCACTCACCATAGCACATACCCTACCCAATGTCCATAACCACCCCCCTCTCCCAACCCCCCTGTGCCCAGCAACCCTCAGTTTGTTTTGTGAGATTAAGAGTCACTTATGGTTTGTCTCCCTCCCAATCCCAACTTGTTTCATTTACTCTTCTCCTACCCCCTTAACCCCCCATGTTGCATCTCCTCTCCCTCATATCAGGGAGATCATATGATAGTTGTCTTTCTCTGATTGACTTATTTCGCTAAGCATGATACCCTCGAGTTCCATCCACGTTGTCGCAAATGGCAAGATTTCATTTCTTTTGATGGCTGCATAGTATTCCATTGTATATATATACCACATCTTCTTTATCCATTCGTCTGTTGATGGACATCTAGGTTCTTTCCATAGTTTGGCTATTGTAGACATTGCTGCTATAAACATTCGGGTGCACATGCCCCTTCGGATCACTACATTTGTATCTTTAGGGTAAATACCCAGCAGTGCAATTGCTGGGTCATAGGGTAGTTCTATTTTCAACATTTTGAGGAACCTCCATGCTGTTTTCCAGAGTGGTTGCACCAGCTTGCATTCCCACCAACAGTGTAGGAGGGTTCCCCTTTCTCCGCATTTAAGGCAGATTCTTAATCAAAGGAGCCACCCAGATGCCCCCAGAATAATTTTGAACAGAAATAGTGTGAGTAGATTTTGTCTTTTTTCCTCAGTCTAACAGGGAAAACATAATTATTGATTTTCAAATGTTAAGCCAGCCTTTCATTCCTGAGATGAACCTTAATTGGACATGATGTATTATTGTTTTTATATTGCTAGATTCAATTTGTTAATATTTTTCTTAGGTTTTTTTGTATTTAAGTTCCTGAAGGATATTTATCTTAAATTTCTTGTCTCATAACTGTCTGGTTTTAGAAACATGATTCTTGCCACAAAATGACCATTTCTGAATGGACACTGGACATTTTGAAGATTACAACATTGAGTGTCTGAATTCTGTTGTGTGAAGAGAGTTGCAGTTTGAGTTAGAAACAATGAAATAACTTGAAAATCAACTTTGTCATATTAAGGCTTTTCTTCCTTCCTCCTTCTTTCCTTCCTTCCTACTTTCCTTTCTTCCTTCCCCCTCCTTCCCTCCCCCTCATTCCCTCTCTTTGTTTTTACACATTCTTAGGGAAGCTCTAGAGCAACCATTACTCTTGAGCTTTAAAAAAAAATCCTATTGGGTCATCATCTTTCTGAGATTTAAAAAAAAAAAAAACAACAACATATAATGTATGATTTGCTTCAGGGGTACAGGTCTGTGAATCATCAGTCTTACACAATTCCCAGCATTCACCATAGCACATAACCCTCCCTAATGTCCATAACCCAAACACTCTATCCCTCCCCCCACTACCCCACAGCAACCCTCAGTTTGTTTCCTGAGATTAAGAGTCTCTTATGGTTTGTCTCCCTTCCCAGTCCCATCTTACTTCATTTTTTCCCCTTCCTTCCCCCCCCACGACTCTTGTATAATAACTATCCTTCTCTGATGGACTTATTTCACTTAACATGATACCCTCTAGTTCCATCCACGTTATTGTAAATGGCAAGATTTCATTTGTTTGTTTTTTTGTTTTTGTTTTTTTTGATGGCTGCATAGTATTCATACATATCTCTCCCACATCTTCTTTATCCATTCATCTGCTAATGGACATCTAGGTTCTTTCCATAGTTTGGCTATTGTGGACATTGCTACTATAAACATTCAGGTGCACGTGCCCCTATGGATCACTATATTTGTATCTATAGGGTAAATACCCAGTAGTGCGATACTGGTAACTATTTTCAACATTTTGAGGATCCTCCATGATGTTTTCCAGAGTGGCTGCACCAGCTTGCATTCATACCAACAGTGTAGGAGGGTTCCCCTTTCTCCACATCCTTGCCAACATCTGTTGTTTCCTGACTTGTTAATTTTAGCCATTCTGACTGGTGTGAAGTAATATTTCATTGTGGTTTTGATTTGTATTTCCCAAATGCCAAGTGATGTGGAGCACTTTTTCATGTGTCTGTTGGCCATCTGGATGTCTTCTTTGCAGAAATGTCTATTCATGTCTTCTGCCCATTTCTTGATTGGATTCTTTGTTCTTTGGGTGTTGAGTTTGATAAGTTCTTTATAGATTTTGGATATTAGCCCTTTATCTGATATGTCATTTGCAAATATCTTCTCCCATTCTGTCAGTTATCTTTTGGTTTTGTTGACTATTTCCTTTACTGTGCAAACATTGAGGAAGTTTCAATAGTTCATTTTTGCCCTTGCTTCCCTTGCCTTTGGCGATGTTTCTAGGAAGAAGTTACTGTGGCTGAGGTTGAAGAGGTTGCTGCCTCTGTTCTCCTCAAGGATTTTGATGGATTCCTGTCTCACATTTAGGTCTTTCATCCATTTTGAGCCCATTTTTTGTGCATGGTATAAAGAAATGGTCCAGTTTCTGCATTTTTCTGCTATCCAATTTTCCCAACACCATTTGTTGAAGAGACTTTTTTCCATGGGACATTTTTTCCTGCTTTATCAAAGGTTAGTTGACCATAGAGTAGAGGGTCCATTTCTGGGCTCTCCATTCTGTTCCATTGATCTGTCTGTTTTTGTGCCAGTACCATACTGTCTTGGTGATGACAGCCTTGTAATAGAGCTTAAAGTCTGGAATTGTGATGCCACCAATGTTGGTTTTCTTTTTCAACATTCCTCTGGGTATTCAGGGTCTATCCTGGTTCCATACAAATTTTAGGATTCTTTAAAAAATGTGGATGGCATCTTGATGGGGATTGCTTTAATTGTGTAGATTGCTTTAGGTAGCATAGACATTTTCACAATATTTGTTCTACTAATCCATGAGCATGGTACGTTTTTCCATTTCTTTGCATCTTCCTCAATTTCTTTCATGAGTACATTATAGTTTTCTGGGTATAGATTCTTTGCCTCTTTGGTTAGGTTTATTACTAGGTATCTTATGGTTTTGCGTGCAGTTGTAAATGGGATCAAATCCTTAATTTCTCTTTTTTCTGTCTTGCTGTTGGTGTAGAGAAATGCAACTGATTTCTGTGCTTTGATTTTTTTTTTAAGATTTATTTATTTGACAGAGAGAGATCACAAGTTGGCAGAGAGGCAGGCAGAATGAGAGGAGGAAGCAGGCTCCCCGCCGAGCAGAGAGCCCGATGTGGGACTCAATCCCAGGACCCTGAGATTATGATCTGAGCTGAAGACAGAGGCCTAACCCACTGAGCCACCCAGGCGCCCTGTGCATTGATTTTTTATCCTGACACCTTACTGAATTCCTGTATTAGTTCTAACAGTTTTGGAGTGGAGTCTTTGGGTTTTCCACATAAAGTATCATATCATCTGTGAAGAGTGAGAATTAGACTTCTTCATTCCTGATTTGGATGCATTTTATTTCTTTTTATTGTCTATTCCTGAGGCTAGGACTTCTAGTACTATGTTGAATAGCAGTGGTGATAGTGGACATCCCTGCCATGTTCCTGACCTTAGGGGAAAAGCTCTCAGCTTTTCCCCATTGAGAATGATATTCACCGTGGGTTTTTCATAGATGGCTTTGATAATATTGAGGTATGTACCCTCTATCCCCGCACTTTGAAGAGTTTTGATCAAGAAAGGTTGCTGTACTTTGTCAAATGCTTTTTCAGCTTCTATTGAGAGTATCATATGGTTCTTGTTCTTTCTTTTATTAATGTATTGTATCACATTGATTGATTTGCAGAAGTTGAATCAACCATGCAGCCCAAGAATAAATTCCGCTTGGTTGTGATGAATAATCCTTTTAATGTACTGTTGGATCCTATTGGCTAGTATTTTGGTGAGAATTTTCGCATCCATATTCCTCAAAGATATTGGTCTGTAATTCTCCTTTTTGATGGCGTCTTTGTCTGGTTTTGGGGTCAAGGTAATTCTGGCCTCGTAAAATGAATTTGGAAGTTTTCCTTCAATTTCTATTTCTTGGAACACTCTCAGGAGAATAGGTATTAATTCTTCTTTAAATGTTTGGTAGAATTCCCCTGGGAAGCTGTCTGGCCCTGGGCTCTTGTTTGTTGGGAGATTTTTGATGACTGCTTCAATTTCCTTACTGGTTTGGGGTCTGTTTAGGTTTTCTATTTCTTCCTGGTTCAGTTTTGGCAGTTTATAGGTCTCTGGGAATGCATCCATTTCTTCCAAATTGTCAAATTTGCTGGTGTAGAGTAGTTCATAGTATGTTCTTATAATTGTTTGTATTTCTTTGTTGTTGGTTGTGATCTCTCCTCTTTCATTCATGATTTTATTTATTTGGGTCCTTTCTTTTTTCTTTTTGATAAGTCTGGTCAGGAGTTTATCAATCTTATTAGTTCTTTCAAAGAACCAGCTCCTAGTTTCATCGATATGTTCTACTGTTTTTTTTTTTTTTTAAATTTCTATTCATTGACTTCTGCTCTGATCTTTATGATTTCTCTTCTCCTGCTGGGTTTAGGCTTTCTATGCTATTCTTCCTCTAGCTCCTTTAGGTGTAGTGTTAGCTTGTATACTTGAGACCTTTCTTGTTTCTTGAGAAAGGCTTATATTGCTACATACTTTCCTCTCAGGACTGCCTTTGCTGTGTCCCAAAGGTTTTGAACAGTTGTGCTTTCATTTTCATTTGTTTCCATGAATTTTTAAATTCTTTTTTTAATTTCCTGGTTGATCCATTCATTCTTTAGTACAATGCTCTTTAGTCTGCATGTATTTGAGTTCTTTCCAACTTTCCTCTTGTGGGTGAGTTCTCTTTCAAAGCATTGTGATCTGAAATTATGCAGGGAATTATCCCAGTCTTTTGGTACTGGTTGAGACCTGATTTGTGACCCAGGATGGGATCTATTTTGGAGAGTGTTTCATGTGTACTGGAGAAGAATGTGTATTCTGTTGCTTTGGAATGGAATGTTCTGAGTATATCTGTGATGTACATCTGGTCTAGTATGTCATTTAAAGCCTCTATTTCCTTGTTGATCTTTTGCTTAGATCATCTGTCCATTTCAGTGAGGGGGCTATAAAAGTCCCCTACTATGGTTGTATTATTGTCTATGTGTTTCTTTGGTTTTATCATTAATTGGTTTATATAATTGACTGCTCCCATGTTAGGGGCATATATATTTACAATTGTTAGATCTTCTTGTTGGGCAGACCCTTTAAGTAAGATATAATGTCCTTCCTCATCTCTTATTATAGCCTTTGGTTTAAAATCTAATTTGTCTGATTTAACAATTGCCATCCCAGCTTTATTTTGATGTCATTAGCATGGTAAATGGTTTTCCACCCTCTCACTTTAAATCTGGAGTTGTCTTTGGGTCTAAAATGAGTTTCTTACAGATGGCATATCAATGGGTCTTCTTTTTTTATCCATTCTGATACCCTGTGTCTTTTGATTGGGGCATTTAACCCACTTACATTTGGGGTAACAATTGAAAGATATGAATTTAGTATCATTATACTGCATGTAAGATGACTGTTACTGTATATTGTCTCTGTCCCTTTCTGGTCTGTTACTTTTAGGCTCTCTCTTTGCTTAGAGGACCCCTTTCAATATTTCCTGTAGGGCTGGTCTGGTGTTTGCAAATTCTTTTAATTTTTGTTTCTCCTGGAAGCTTTTTATCTCTCCTTCTATTTTCAATGAGAGCCTAGCTGGATATAGGATTCTTGGCTGCATATTTTTCCTCATTTAGTGCTCTGAATATATCATGCCAGTCCTTTCTGGCCTACCAGGTCTCTGTGGATAGGTCTGCTGTGAATCTAATATTTCTACCATTTTATCTTACAGAGCTTTTGTCCTGAGTTGCCTTCAGGATTTTCTCTTTGTCACTAGACCGTAAGTTTTACCATTAGATGACAGGGTGTTGACCTAGTTTTATTGATTTTGAGGGGAGTTCTCTGTGCTTCCTGGATTTTGATGCTTATTCCTGTTGCCAAATTAGGGAAATTCTCTGGTACAATTTGCTCCTGTATACCATCTGCCCCCTCTCTCTTCTCTTTCTGGGATCCCAATTATTCTAATATTGTTTTGTCTTATGGTATCATTTATCTCTTGAATTCTCCCCTTGTGGTCCAGTAGTTGTTCATCTCTCTTTTTCTCAGTATCTTATTCTCCATCATTTGGTTCTCTTGTGCCTCATTTATCCTAGCAGTAAGAGGCTCCATTTTTTAATTGCACCTCATTAATAGCTTTTTTACTTCAACTTGGTTAGATATTTTTTTAAATATCTCCAGAAAGGGATTTTATTTCTCCAGAAAGGGATTCTCTAGTATCTTCCATGCTATTTTTGAGCCCAGCAAGCACCTACATAATCGTCATTCTGAATACTAGTTTTGACATCTTACTATTGTCCATTTTGATTAGGTCCCTAGCTGTCAGTGCTGCCTCTTGTTCTTTTTTTTATTTTATTTTTGAGGTGAGTTTTTCTGCCTTGTCATTTTATCCAGATAAGAGTAAATGAATGAGAGAACAAAATACTAAAAGGTCACATGACACCAGAAATATATACACTAACCAAATCAGAAGCGATCCAAAACTGGAGGTGGGGGTGAGAGAAGAAAGGAGCAGGAAAAAAAAAATTTATTCATCTATATCTATATAGTTATATATAGATATATATTAGACTGGTGAATAGAACAGAGCCACACACTTGATTTTGGGTATATTTTGGTCTGTTAGAAGAAACTGCCTCCCAAAATTTTGAAGAAAGAGAAACATATATATACAAAAATAAGGGTAAACATGATGAAGGGGTGGAATATGACTGTAAAGATGAAAATTTAAAAAGATTCTAAAAAAAGAATTGTTGAGATAAGTTGATTGAAAAAAGAAAAAAAAAAAAGAGGCAAGAATCTGATCAGGCTGGAGACTAAAACAATGCCATGCTCTAGATTTAGGGTATATTTTGATCTGTTAGAAGAAACTGAATCTGAAAATTTAGGAATGAAAAACCTATATGTATATAAAAAAATAAAGTTAAATACAATGAAGGGATAGAATATTAGTATAACAATGAAAATTTTAAAAGATTTTTTAAAATGGTACTGATAGGATAAAATAGTTTAAAAAGGTTAATATAAGAAAGAGGAAAAAGTAAAAAAAAAACTAGAGTAAGAAAAAAACAATTTTTAAATTTAACTTTGAAAGACTAAAGGATCATGGGGAAAAAGGCATGAATTCTGTGTTGCATTTCTCTAGGTCTGGAGTTCCGTAGTTCTCATTGATCAGTGAACCTGGTCTTGGGTGGATGTTTGCTGATCTTCTGGGGAAGGGGGCCTGTTGCAGTGATTCTCAAATGCCTTTGCCTGAGGCAGAATTGCATCGCCCTTGCCAGGGGCCAGGCTAAGTAATCTGCTCGGTTTTCTTCATAGGAGCTTTTGTTCCCTGAAGTCTTTCCCTACAGCTTTGGAGGACAGGAATGAAGATGGCTGTCTCCTAGTCTCCGGCCACGGAGGAGCTGAGAGCTTGGTGCTGCACTCCTCAGTGCACCCTCAGAGAAAAGCAGTCAATCCCTCCTGTCTCCCTGGTCTCAGGCTGTACTCCGTGCTCACCTGGCCTGTGACAGACCATTTTTAATCTCTGGTGCACCACCCAGGTGGGAGTTCCAAACCCAGCAGTTTCCTTCAGCGTGCTTCTGTGCCTCTCCTCCTGGTGGAATAAGGACCTGCCCGGATCCCCGATCTGCCACTTGTGGAGTTCCTGTTCAAAAAGCAGTGGCCTATCTGTACCTTGGATCATGGTTTAAGGTAATCCTGAGCTAAGAGCCACTCCTCAGCTCCATGTCTGCAGCCGGCTTCCCCATTCCGATACTTGGGAGCTCTAACATACTGAGGCACCCGGGTCTCTCTGTGACTCCATGGGTTCTGAGATCACACTTTCCCAGCAAGGGCTCCATACCCACCCTCTCCCCCCGCCCCAGACTCTGGAGGGATGTCCCTCAGTGGAGCAGACTTCTAAAATTCCAATTTTATGCTCTGCTGCTTTACCTCTTGCTGGGAGCCAGCCCGTCCCCCCGCAGTCTCTCTTCCTATGTATTACTTCAGATTCACTTCACACATCCTACTTTCCAGAAAGTGGTTGCTTTTCTATTCCTAGAATTGCTGCTCTTCTTCTCTTCAATCTCCTGTTGACTTTGTAGGTGTTCAGAATGGTTTGATAACTATCTAGCTGAACTCCTGGGATCTGATAATATTTAAGTCTCCTACTTCTCCACCATCTTGCTCCTCCCTTTCTGAGATTTCTATCAGTGCTCCAGTTTTTCAATTAGGTCTCTCAACTCTTACTGGTTATAAATATAGTATTTCCTGGCCCAGTGTGATGTCTTGAAGTTGTTCCTTTCTCAGTTCCCCAGTAGTTCTTCACCCAGCCTCATAGAAATTCACTCTATGTAGTTACAAGTTAGTCTTCAGCAACAGATTTTAGGGAATTATACTTTGAGATCTTTTTCTGTGTAGCTCCCTGTTCTCTAGAACTCTGCCCTTTTTTCCTTTAAGTCCAAACATTATTTCCTCAACCAGTGGAATCACTGTCCTCTAGCTTGCATTGCCATCTCTGGGCCACCGTCTTGAAAATTTTAAAAGGCAGAAATCTAGGGCAATTGTAGGGCTCAGCTTAATCTATTTTTTTTTTTTTTTTGATACCACACAGTGGTTGGCTCTTGTCTAAAAGATGTTCATGTTTTTGAGTTTTCTTGTGTTTACAGTGAAAAGAAACATCAAGTCTTAGTTACTTCAATGTAGTCATAAGCAAAATACCATAAATATATTTTCATTACATAAAATATTATATCAGACATAAGCTAATGATGTCATACATTTTCAATTGACTTTTGAATGAGCCTCAGTAAATTTTCACTTTGTAACACTCTTAATGTTTTCATTTCTTAGAAAATGATTATATGGTAGCATAAAGTATTTTATTTTTCTGAAAACTCTCCATATAGGAAAATGTGAGAAATTATAGATGAGGTGAGTTTTAATTTATACAGTGAGATTTAACAAAATATTTCTTGTAAGTCCAGTCATTGAAGATGTTTATTAATGAATTCTCTATGTCAAAAATCCTACCTAAAAGGCAGTTGAGGGGTTGTGAATAGCAGCTGAGATCCAGCAAAAGATAAGTGGAAAGAAGGGAACTGATGAAATGTGTAGACTGATAAATGTAACCAGTTCTGGGAAATCTTACAAAGTACCAGCTAAAACCTACCTAAAATATCCACTTTAAAAATTTGGTGGATAAGAAAACTATTTGCCTTTAACTGAGTAAATTTTTCTTTAAATACAATTCAACAAGTAAACATTTTTTTTAAAAGATTATTTATTTATTTATTTATTTGCCAGAGAGAGAGAGAGAGAGAGAGAGAGCGCACGAGCACAGGCAGGCAGAGTGGCAGCAGAGGCAGAGGGAGAAGCAGGCTCCCCGCCAAGCAAGGAGCCCGATGTGGCACTCAATGCCAGGATGCTGGGATCATGACCTGAGCTGAAGGCAGCCGCTTAACCAACTGAGCCACCCAGGTGTCCCAATTCTTGAATGCACAATAACTCAAGGGATGTCACTTCTATGTCCACTTGTATGCTATAACTGGTGATGAGAGTTGAATTAGGTTAATAGTAGAGCTAGGTTAGTATAAATGCTGAGTTGACAGAACAGCATGTTAGTGTTACATGTCCTGAAAAATGTAGAAATGATAAAACTACCCAAAAAAGAAGGGTAGGAGAGAAAAAAAGTAGGGAAGGTTGCTAAGTTCTTTGATTACTCAGTATTTAAGAGCTGGAGGCTAATTACTTTCAGCTGATAAATCTAGAAATGTAATAATAAGCCTATTTAAAATAAAAGTAAACATAGGAAGAGAGAACTTAGGGACTAGTGTTAGGTGGTAAAGGAGAAGGGAAAGGAAGAGGAAACACTGAATTTTATCATTGCATTTAGAATGGAAGACTAAGGGTCTTATGTAAAGTTATAGTTACAAATACAAAACAAGAGAAAATTATAACTTCCTAGAAGTCAGAAGGACTATGAACAAAAATATTAAAGAAAGTGCAGACATCATGTGAGACCTTAAAAGTATATTAAAAAATTAAAAAGGCATAACATTATATGACAGAAGAGTAAATGACTTTCATGTTTTAAATTATAATGGGCTTTTTCTAATTATTACATAGGAAATTGATGAAGGATTTTTAAATTAGATCAGGAAGCAAACCTAAACATTACTTTCTATACAGTAGATACATCCAAAGAATATAATTCAAGCTAGATGAAAACAAAGTAATGGGCAATCTGTTCAAGTCAAATGTAACCAAGAAAGAAGGAGTAGTGAAGACATTAATATCAGAAAAATTGAAATTAAGGCCAAAAATATTAACTGATAACAATAATACTTTATAATGCTGAAAGTTGACATCCATCATCATGGATATTCATATTACAGCTATGAATATCTATTCTCTAATTTAGAATCAGTATTCCATAAGGCAGATAGTATAGAAGATACAGAAAATTAGACAAAAAATGGTAATGATACCAAAATTCTTGCAGATCATAATGCTGAATATATCTTGAAAATTTCTGTCAAGATATTAAGTTTAGAAAATATTTTTAATTTTTAAGGAAAAAAAAAAAACTTTCTCCTGAAGAGGCTTTCAATCTAGAATGCCATACCTAATTCTATCCAAACCTTCCCATATTTTCAGAACTCATTTTGATTCTCACTTCTTTTTTATTAATAATAGTTGGCACATATTATCTCTTTATTATGTTCCAGGCATATGTAATCATTTACTGTGTTGTCTCATTGAATCATCACAAAGCCCTATAAGATAAATGGCATATACATGCAATACAATGGAATATTGTGACCCTAAGAAAGGAAGTAAATCCTGCCATTTGTGACAACCTGGAGGACATTATGCTAAGTGAAATAAAGCAGACACAGAAGGACAAATACAACATGATATGGCTTATATAAGAAATATGAAATAGTCAAACTCATAGTTGCAAAATGTAGAATGGTGGATGCCAGAGCATGGGGGAAGGAGAAAGGAAAAGGTATTAGTCAACAGTACAAAGTTTCAATTACACAAGATAAATAAGTCCTAGAAATCTACTATGTAACATAGTACTATAGTTAATAACAACAGACTGTACTGTATACTTAAAAATGTGCTAAGAGTGTAGATCCTATGTTAACTGTTGTTATCACACACAAATAGTAATAGTGAATAAAGATGGTGGAACAAAACTTCTGCAGGTAATGGGTATGTTTAAGGTATAGATTGTGGTGATGGTTTCATGGATATACACTTAGCTCCAAACTCATCAAGCTGCATATATTAAATATGTACAGCTTTTAGTAGGTCAATCATAGCCCAATAAAGTGGTTTTTCAAAAAATTACAGATAAAATAAGGAAGCAAATGAGGCTAATAAAAACTTAGTATTTCCTCAAAGGCACCTTGCTTGTAAGTTGTAGAGCTGGGATTTAAAGACAGTCATTATAACCCCCTGGTTTACTTCTTAACCTATTCTGATGTTAGTGGAACTACCCTTTTTCTGAAATCTCATGGTTTCATAGACTTATAAATAAAATGTAAAATAATAAGTATGTATTTGTATCTATTCTATCACCAACTTTGTATATTTAACTTGTCTCTATTTCTCCATCCTGGCAATTTTTTCTTTGGAGAAAAAACTATATTGGACATTTTCTTTGTACTCATCACTGTAGGTGAAATAATACTATCTAGTGACTCAGAGACTGAAAAAGTAAATATTGTTTAAATGGTTTGGAGAAACATTCAGTTTGTGTAACAGTTCTTGCCTTCCATGTTAAAATGCTGGAGAGATTCACAGCATAGACCTGAAATCAAAAGATAAAATGTACAAAATAAATATTAAAACTTGCTTGCCACTGGCCTTATCTCCAACTTGGGAAGACTCCTTCCCTCATTCCTTCTTTCCCTCACTTCCTTCCTCCTTCTCTCCCTTTTTCCCTTCCTCCCTCTTTCCCTCCCTCGCTTCCTCCCTTCCTTTCTTCCTCCCTTCTTCTTGGTCCCCATCACCTAAACCTCATCACGTCCACTCACGCACCATGTGTTCAATAAGCTTCCATTTAATTTGTATGTTATCCTATAAGATGTTTTGTTTTATTCTGTGTGAATGGCATATGTTATACACCTTCTGCTTCTTCCTTATTTAATCAACATTATTGTTTCTAGGATATATGTGATTGTGTGAACATCTTTTTGTGTGTTGCTTTTTCCTAGGGCTATACAGTATCTCTATAAAACCTCACATTTTCTTATCCACTCTTGTAAAGCTGATATCCAGCTTTTCCCCAACTTCTTATAACTACAGACATCACTGTGAATAATAATTTTATTCATGTTCCCTTACGATCCATGGAGAACTTCTTTGGAAAACAGGAGTAGTATTTATGAGTCATATGGCACTTATAAGAATACTTAATTTAACAAAATCAGTGCCATACTGCTCTTCAGAATGGTATCACAACATTACACTCCCACTAGTATGGGAGAGTTATTATAACACCATGTCCAACTTTCCAATTTTTGACAATAAAAAGAATATAAAGTGGTATCACATTGTTCTTTTCCTCCCTCTAAAAGATACTTTCTCAGTTTAGAAAACATGATCTTTGACATCATTTTTTTCTAGGACAGACTGTAGATAACTATATAGGACAGACTTTACATAACTTTGAAATCCATAAAAAAAAAAACCATTCTGCTGTGCACTGATTATTTTATCAGAAGTAGGCTGTTTTATAGCTAATGAAGGGGTCAAACGTGACTATGTGACTATACCGACAATTTGCTCCTTATACTACAACCTTTTAAAAGAACAAAGAATATTCAGCTTACTCCTAATTACGTAGGAAAGTGAATCACAGTTCTTTAAATATAAAAAGAACAGTTTTGTCAAAGAAAAAGGCCACTCCCTGCCAGACTTATAAACACTAGGACAGAAAATTTGGCTTGGTTTAGAATTCATGAGAAAATTATTCATAAATTCTATTAATTAAAAATATATATTAACTCCTATAAAATTAACTTGAAAGGGAGTAAATATAGATCAGAAAGTTTGAAGGGTTTTTACCTTTCAAATTTGTCTGGGTACTATTCATTAATGGCAGTTCTGAAAAATATCTTTCTGAAAAAGAAGAATAATGATTATGAACCAGGAATCTATTTTCCCATAATTTCTTTCTCCAACATTCAGTTGATATAGTTCTAAATGATCAGTATAATTCATAGATAGACATGTCAAGTTATTTCATCACTAATATACTTACATGCCTGATATTTGAATGGATAGAATAGATTATCAACCAGAAAAAATAGAACATTTAAATATTTATAATATTTTATAATAATAACTTATCTTTTCTTCATGGGTGATAATACAGCTATCTATGATATTTAAACAAAAACCTCACAATCTCATATACTTCTGAATCTCCAGTGCTTATAATACTGTTTGGTATAAAGTTGATGCTTAATAAATATTTATTAAAATAATATAATATGTATTTCTGGTATAAAAAGTGTAATGGATTTAGAATTAGAATTTATGAGTTTTGGTTTGGAATCACTCAATTACAATGCCACTGAAGTAAACATATCTCAAATTCTGTATGATCCTCATATCTTCTGCTGCACATTGAGCTTATTTCAGAGGTATTGTGTTTTCATAAGAGAAATGGTATGGGTCCTTTAGTAAAGCATATTTTTAAAAAAGGATTTATTCAACAGTGAGATGGCTCCATGAAAGAGCTCCAAGCATGGATATAGTATGATTCCTTTTGAAAGACATAATCTTGAGAAATAGGTTAGGGGGTAGGGCACATGAGGGCTTCAGACTGTTGATAATAATAAGGTGCCTAGGGAACCTAATGAAGTGGGTTTGAACTGGGCTCAGAAATTAGAAGAAGGTAATTCCATTTCTCTAGCTACAAATTTAGTTGGAAAGAGTTAAATTGGGGTACCAGAGTTAAGAGGTTGGGATCTGAAATCACTGTTATGGTTAAAATTACAGCCCTGTCTCTTTCTGTCTATATGATCTTGGGCAACTTTTTAACAGTATCACGTCTGTAAACTGGAGATAGTAATAATATTATTAACCAAGGTGGGTTATTGTGAAGATTGGTAAGTTAATGCAAATTAGTTTCATGACTTGTTAAGACCCTCAGTAAATGTTATCATTGCAGTATTGTAGCTACCTTGTAAGACATCAACATTAATGTATCATATATATGTATAATATATATTTACTTATATATAGTATATACCCATATAAGCTACATACATATATGTGTGTACATCATAAGTGTATATTTATGCATATACAAATATATGTGTATGTATGTGTAAGCTAATATATTTTGATTTCTATTTATCTTAGCTCCAGTTCTCAAACAGTATGATGCAATGGAAATTGCATTTTAAAGAAGCTGCATAGGAACTATGTTCTTATGGTTGTCAGTCTTTAATTCCTTAAAAAAGCATCAGAGAGTGATAAGCCACCTTAAAAGGTCCCTTGGTAGCCACTGTTCCAAGGGCATGAACTACTTTATAATACTTGTACCTCTTGAATCATATTGCATAAACAAAGATCATGAGCTCTGGGTCTCTGTCTTCTGAAAACTGAAGTAATAGCAAGTTCAAAGCAATATTTTATAGGAAACCACTGAAATCTTGATGGGGGTAAATAATATATATATACATATATATGTATATATATATAGTTCATATGTATATAAATTATTTCCCTGTTATTATCCCTCTCCATAAATTATTTTCAAACTATCATTACATACAGTATCCAAGAAGGAATTTTTATCTGATTCTGAAGTCTATTTATGCATTTTTCAGGAACTAGCAAATATCATATTATATTTTCTCTTTTCTTTACAAAATGTTTTCTGACATATCTGACACATGATTTCTATTTAAAAATCAAAGGTTCACCCAAAAAACTGCATCATTCCCTTGGGCATGAATATCTGTAACAAATGTACCAGTACTTTGGTTGCAAAGAGAATTAAGAATGCATTAGCTATTTAGCATTCCATTAATGACAAGCATACTCATGTCTCAAATGTAGAACAGAACAGAAACTATAACATATAGACTTTGGGATCAACTGCTTTGGTAATTGGACATTGATAGTGATGATGGGAGCATATTGTGTTCTTGAAAAATAGGGTCCCTCCTCTGATATGGTATTTATCTGAGTTATAAGATAAAAATCTAAGAACAATGCTATACATATTATAACCTTTCTGGAGCAGTAATTAGCAACATGTACCAAAAGCCAAGCATCTGGGTGATCTCTGATCTGGATGACCATTTCTAGAATTTACCCTAAAGAATATTGGATAGGTGACCAAGGGTTTTCCTCGGAATTCAGTTACAATCCTAACAAAAACAAAAAAGTAGAAACGATATAATTTTCCAACAAATGAGAAATGACTATAGTAACTCATGCTTTATAAGGAATAACAAATTTTTGTGAAAATGTAAATATATCATGTGTGTAAATGTATGTAAGTGTGTAAATATATAGACACATAAAAGTGCATATAGAAATACGTTATGTATGTATATATCCTCATTTGCAGAGATGTTTACAATATATCTGTGATGCAAATCACCCAAAGTTTTTCATTTTTCTGTGGTATCGTTTTATTCTAAAAACCAATTACAGTATCTGCAGTATCCATGTGATATCCTGTGGAAAATCCCAAACTCCACTATATGTCTTAATTTTTTTTTAAGATTTTTATTTATTTATTTAACAGAGAGACACACAGAGAGGGAGGGAACACAAGCAGGAGGAATAGGAGAGGGAGAAGCAGGCTTCCACCTGAGCCGGGAGCCCAATGTGGGACTCTATCCCAGGACTCTGGGATCATGACCTCACCCGACCATGACCTCAGACACTCAACAGCTGAGCCACCCAGGCACCCCTACACTATATGTCTATATAAAGACTCCCTTTCCCTGCTCAAGTATCTTTTATTTTTTGTTTTAATTTTTTAAAAAAGATTTTATTTATTTATTTCAGAGATAGGAACAGAGAGAGGATGAGCAAGGAGCCAGATGCGGGGCTAAATTCCAGAATCCCGGGATCATGACTTGAGCTTAAGGCAGATACTTAACCAGCTGAACCACCCTACTCAAGTATTTAAAAAAAACAAACAAACAGGAAGTTGTTCTAAGCTTTGTTCCTAAATCAGTTTACATTGCAGCTTTTTAAACTTTTTTAATTTGAATTTTGAATAGTATTTTCATGTACTTAAAATGTCAAAAACTGTATGGACATATGTAGAAAACCCTTTCTTCATTTTACTTTCAACTTACCTTTGTCATTGTATCTGAGGGGAATTTCTTGTAGACAACATATTGTTAGATCATGTTTTTCTATACACTTTTAACAGTCTCTTTTTTTTCTAAAAAGATTTATTTATTAAAAGAGGGGGGCAGAAGGAGAGAGAGAGAATTTCAAGCAGACTCCCTGTTGAGCATGGAGCCTGACACCTGGCTCAATCTCACAACCCTGAGATCATGACCTGAGCTGAAATCAAGAGTCAGGCACTTAACTGACTGAACCACCCAGGTGCCCTAGTCTCTATCTTTTAATTGGGATATTTAGACAATTTACATTTAAGACAATTATTGATATAGATTACGTCTGCCAGTTTATTATTTGTTTTCTGTTTATTTCCTCTGTTTCTTCTGGGTTACTGTACTGTGGATTATTTGTTCATTATTTGGAACTCAACTTGATTTATCAGTAGTGTCTTTGAGTATGGCATTTTATATAATTCTTTTAGGGGGTACTCTAGGTATTACAATATATATACATAAATTCTCACAATCTGTCAGTATTGGCATTTCACACAAGTGTGAATGAAGTATGAAAACCTATTTCATTTAAGTTCCTTAATCTGTTCAACTTTTTAATTATAACTGTCTTAAGTATTTCCTCTATGTACGCTGAGCACCACATCAGATTATGTTATAATTCTTTTCTCCATCCATCAAATTTGATTTAATGAACTCATAAGAAGTGGTTAATTTCTTGTATGCACCTTCTTTTTTTTTTTTTTTAACTCATGCCAGTGCTCTTCTTTTCTTTCTGAAGTTTCAAGACTTCTTTTATTCTTATTTCCTTCTCATTAGAGAATTTGTTTAGCCATTTTTGGAGTAGATTTGATAGCAACAAATTATCTTTGTTTTCCTTCATCTGGGAATGTCTTCATATATCCTTCAGTTCCAAAGGATATTTTTCACAGGATATAAAATTTGTGCAAGGGGCGCCTGGGTGGCTCAGTGGGTTAAAGCCTCTGCTTTCAGCTCAGGTCATGATCCCGGGGTCCTGGGGTCAAGTCCCACATCGGGCTCTCTGCTTCGGCAGGGAGCCTGCTTCCTCCTTTCTCTCTCTGCCTGCATCTCTCCTACTTGTGATCTCTGTCTGTCAAATAAATAAATAAAATCTTAAAAAAAAAATTGTGCTTGACAATTCTTTCAACATTTGAAAATGTTGTGTTCCTCACTGGGCATCCTCTCGCCCCTTCTAGTCTTTAGGCTCTTGTTCTGTTCATAAGAATTGCCTCTCACTGATCGCAAGTTACCATTCCTTTAGGCAAAGCAGTATGCAGCAAGTATAAAGCATTCCTTTTGGTGCCAGGCTTTGCCTTTGTCAACATAAATGTTCATTCGCAATTTTTCCTAAACAAGGCATCCACCAGTATATAATCTTTAAGAAAGGGGAAGGCTAGCAATCAATTTTATGGTTTTATTTTCCTGTTCTGTGTATAATGAATTTTTATAACGTTAAAACTGTCACATTAAAATTGCATTTAAATTAACTTTAAAGTACTTATGTATATACTTGTATGTGTATATAAAAAAAACTCAAACATGGTTCTCAATTCTTGAGATACATTAGAATAATCTGGAGTGCTTTTAAAAAAATGCTGATGCCAGAGGGAGGAGTCAAGATGGCGGAGAAGTGGAAGGCTGAGACAACATCAGGTAGCAGGAGATCAGCTTGATAGCTTATCAAACCATTCCGAACACCTACAGATCCAACAGGAGATCGGAGAGAAGAAGAGCAACAATTCTAGAAACAGAAAATCGACCACTTTCTGAAAGGTAGGACCAGCGGAGAAGTGAATCCAAAGCGATGGAAGATAGACCGCGGGGGGAGGGGCCGGCTCCCGGCAAGCAGCGGAACAATGGAGCACAAAATCAGGACTTTTAAAAGTTTGCTCCACTGAGGGACATCGCTTCAGAGGCTAAACTGGGGTGAAGCACACACGAGGTCAGCACGGCCCCAGGTCCCATAGGGTCACAGAAGGATCGTGGGTGTCTGAGTGTCACAGAGCTTGCAGGTATCAGAGAGGGGAAGATGGCTACAGAGACAGAGCCGAGGAGTGAGCTCTCAACTCGGGGTTACCTTGAGCTATAATCTGTGACACAGACCACTGCTCTGTGAGTGGGGTCCCACAAGATCTGGGGAGACACCCCCTGGAAGAGCTCAGGGATCTGTGGGGTTCGGAGACTCCAGGGGGAGCTGTGTGCCAGAGACAGAGACACTTGGTAACAGGCTGGGTGAGCTCAGAGTAAGACTGGAGGCCAGGGAGATGGGAGTGATTGAGTGCTTTTCTCCAAGCCCAGCCAGAGGCCAGGGAGATGGGAGGGATTGAGTGCTTTTCTCTGAGGATGCACTGAGAAGTGGGGCCCCAAGCTCTTGGCTTCTCTGGGCCAGAGACTGGGAGGCCGCCATTTTCATTCTGTCCTCTGGAACTCTACAGAAAGTGTTCAGGGAACAAAAGCTCCCAAAAGCGAACCCAAGCGGATCCCTTAGCCTGGCCCCTGGTAAGTGCTCGTGCAATTCCGCCTCAGGCAAAGACACATGAGAATCACTACAAGAGGTCCCTCCCCAAGAAGATCAACAAGAAATTCAGCCAAGACCAAGTTCACTTACCAAGGAGAACAGAGGAATTCCAGAGGAGAAAGCAAAGCATGGAATTCATGGCTTTCTCCCCGTGATTCTTTAGTCTTGCAGTTAATTTTTTTTTTTAATTTTACTTTTTTTCTTCTGCTAAATTTTTCTAACTTTTACCCTTTCCTCTTTTAATGTTTTTTAACTAGTTTATCTTAATAATACCTTTCATTAAAAAAATAATCTTTTTTGAACCTTCATTATTATAGTCATATTTTATCCTTCAATGTATCTAAATTTTTTTTTTTTGTATACACATAGGGCTTTTTAATCTAAAAAATTTTAGGATACAACTTCTTCTAATGGAAAAAAATATACCCTAAATCCAGTACAGGGCTTTGTTCTAGTCTCCAGCCTGAGCAAATTCTCTCCACTTTCTTTTTCTTTATTTTCTCAACTAACTTATCAACTTCTTTTCTACAATTTTCTTGAAATTTTCATCTTTATAGTCATATTCCATCCCTTCATCATGTTACCCTTTTTTTGCATATATATCTATATATCTATATCTATATATATATAAAAGAAAGAAAAACATATATATATGTTATTCTTTCTTTAAAATTTTGGGATGTAGTTTCTTATAAGAGACCAAAATACTCCCAAAATTAGGTGGGTGATTCTGTTCTATTCACCAGTCTAATATATAAATTTTCTTTTTTCTTTGTTTTCCTTTTTGTTTGTTTGTTTTTTGTTATTGAACTTCTTTTTACCCCCTTTTTTTGCCCCACGATTTGAGGTCTCTTCTGATTTGGTTAAAGCACATTTTTCTGGGGTCTTTGCCACCCTTTTAGTATTTTATTCTCTCCTTCATATGTTCTTATCTGGATAAAATAACAAGGCAAAAAAACTCACCACAAAAAAAAGAAAAAGAGGCAGTACCAAAGGCTAGAGACCTAATCAATAAGGACATTGGTAATATGTCAGATCTAGAGTTCAGAATGACGATTCTCAAGGTGCTAGCTGGGCTCCAAAAAGGCATAGAAGATATTAGAGAAACGCTGTCTGGAGAAATAAAAGCACTTTCTGGAGAAATAACTAAAATCTAACCAGGCTGAAATCAAAAAAGCTATTAATGAGGTGCAATAAAAAATAGAGGCTCTTACTGCTAGAATAAATGGGGCAGAAGAAAGAATTAGTGATACAGAAGAAAAAATGACAGAGAATAAAGAAGCTGAGCAAAATAGAGACAAACAAGTACTGGACCATGAGGGGAGAATTCGAGAGATAAGTGACACCATAAGACGAAACAACATTAGAATAATTGGCATTCTAGAAGAAGAAGAAAGAGAGAGGGGAGCAGAGGGTATATTGGAGAGAATTATTGTAGAGAATTTCCCTAATATGGCAAAGGGAACAAGCATCAAAATCCAGGAGATGCAGAGAACCCCCCTCAAAATCAATAAGAATAGATCCACACCCTATCACCTAATAGTAAAATTTACAAGTCTTAGTGACAAAGAGATAATAATGAAAGCAGCCCAGGAAAAGAAGTCTGTAACATACAATGGTAAAAATATTAGATTGGACTTATCCACAGAGACCTGGCAGGCCAGAAAGAGCTGGCATAATATATTCAGAGCACTAAACAAAAAAACATGCAGCCAAATATACAATATCCAGATAGGCTATCATTGAAAATAGGAGAGATTAAAAAGCTTCCAGGACAAACAAAAACTGAAAGAATTTGCAAACACCAAACCAGCTCTACAGGAAACATTGAAAGGGGTCCTCTAAGCAAAGAGAGATCCTAAAAGTAGTAGATCAGAAAGGAACAGAGACAATATACAGTAACAGTCACCTTACAGGTAATACAGTGGCACTAAATTCATCTCTCAATAGTTACCCTGAATGTTGATGGGCTAAATGCCCCAATCAAAAGACACAGGGTATCAGAATGGATAAACAAAACAAAACAAAACAAAACAAAACAAAATCCATCAATATGCTGCCTACAAGAAAGTCATTTTAGACCTGAAGACACCTCCAGATTTAAAGTGAGGGGGTGGAAAACAATGTACCATGCTAATGGACATCAGAAGAAAGCTGGAGTGGCAATCCTTATATCAGATCAATTAGATTTTAAGCCAAAGTCTATAATAAGAGATGAGGAAGGACACTATATCATACTCAAAGGGTCTGTCCAACAAGAAGATCTAATAATTTTAAATATCTATGCCCCTAACATGGGAGCAGCCAACTATATAAAACAATTAATAACAAAATAAAAAAAAAAAAAACTCATCAACAATAATATAATAATAGTAGGAGACTTTAACAATCCCCTCACTGAAATAGATCACCCAAGTAAAAGATCAACAAGGAAATAAAGGCCTTAAATGACACACTGCACTGGACCAGATGGACATCACAGATATATTCAGAACATTCCATCCCAAAGCAACAGAATACACATTCTTCTCTAGTGCACATGGAACATTATCCAGAATAGATCACACCCTCCGTCCTAAATCAGGTCTCAACTGGTATCAAAAGATTGGGATCATTCCCTGCATATTTTCAGACCACAATGCTCTGACGCTAGAACTCAATCACAAGAGGAAATTTGGAAAAACCCCAAATACATGGAGACCAAATAGCATTCTTCTAAAGAATGAATGGGTGAACCAGGAAATTAAAGAAGAATTGAAAAAATTCATGGAAACAAATGATAATGAAAACACAACGGTTCAAAATCTGTGGGACACAGCAAAGGCAGTCCTGAGAGGAAAATATGCAGTGATACAAGCCTTTCTCAAAAAACAAGAAAGGTCTCAAATACACAGCCTAACCCTACACCTAAAGGAGCTGGAGCAAGAACAAGAAAGAAACCCTAAACCCAGCAGGAGAAGAGAAATAATAAAGATCAGAGCAGAAATCAATGAAATAGAAACAAACAAACAAAAAACCCAAAAAACAAACAAACAAACAAAAAAGGCAAAACAAAACAAAAAAACCACAATAGAACAAATCAATGAAACCAGGAGCTGGTTCTTTGAAAGAATAAGATTGATAAACCCCTGGCCAGACTTATCAAAAAGAAAAGAGAAAGGACCCAAATAAATAAAATCATGAATAAGAGAGGAAAGATCACAACCAACACTAAAGAAATACAAACAATTATAAGAACATACTATGAGCAACTCTACGCCAACAAATTTGACAATCTGGAAGAAATGGATGCATTCCCAGAGACATATAAACTACCACAACTGAACCAGGAAGAAATAGAAAATCTGAACAGACCCATAACCAGTAAGGAGATTGAAACAGTCATCAAAAATCTCCAAACAAACAAGAGCCCAGGGCCAGACAGCTTCCCAGGGGAATTCTGCCAAACATTTAAAGAACTAATTCCTATACTCCTGAGAGTGTTCCAAAAAATCAAAATGGAAGGAAAACTTCCAAAATCATTTTATGAGGCCAGCATCACCTTGATCCCAAAACCAGACAAGGATCCCATCAAAAAAGAGAATTACAGACCAATGTCCTTGATGAACACAGATGCAAAAATTCTCACCAAAATACTAGCCAATAGGATCCAACAGTACATTAAAAGGTTTATTCACTACAACCAAGTGGGATTTATTCCAGGGCTGCAAAAATGGTTCAACACCCACAAATCAATCAATGTGATACAATACATCAATAAAAGAAAGAACAAGAACCATATGATACTCTCAATAGATGCTGAAAAAGCATTTGACAAAGTACAGCATCCCTTCCTGATCAAAACTCTTCAAAGTGTAGGGATAGAGGGCACATACCTCAATATTATCAAAGCCATCTATGAAAACCCACCGCAAATATCATTCTCAGTGGAGAAAAACTGAAAGCTTTTCCACTAATGTCAGGAACACAGCAGGGATGTCCATTATCACCATTGTTATTCAACATAATACTAGAAGTCCTAGCCTCAGCAATCAGACAACAAAAAGAAATTAAAGGCATCCAAAGCATCAAAGAAGAAGTCAAACTATCACTCTTTGCAGATGATATGATACTATATGTGGAAAACCCAAAAGATTCCACTCCAAAACTGCTAGAACTTGTACAGGAATTCAGTAAAGTGTCAGGATATAAAATCAATGCACAGAAATCAGTTGCATTTCTTTACACCAACAACAAGACAGAAGAAAGAGAAATTAAGGAGTCCATCCCATTTACAATTGCACCCAAAACCATAAGATACCTAGGAATAAACCTAGCCAAAGAGGCAAAGAATTTATACTCAGAAAACTATAAAGTACTCATCAAAGAAATTGAGGAAGACACAAAGAAATGGAAAAATGTTCCATGCTCCTGGATTGGAAGAACAAATATTGTGAAAATGTCTATGCTACCTAAAGCAATCTACACATTTAATGCAATCCCTATCAAAATCCCATCCATTTTTTTCAAAGAAATGGAACAAATAATCCTGAAATTTATATGGAATCAAAAAAGACCTCAAATAGCCAAAGGAATATTGAAAAAGAAAGCCAAAGTGGCATCAGAATTCCGGACTTCAAGCTCTATTACAAAGCTGTTATCATCAAGATAGTATGGTACAGGCACAAAAACAGACACATAGATCAATGGAACAGAATAGAGAGCCCAGAAATAGACCCTCAACTCTATGGTCAGCTAATCTTCGACAAAGCAAGAAGGAATGTCCATTGGAAAAAAGTCTCTTCAACGAATGGTGTTGGGAAAATTGGACAGCCACATGCAGACGAATGAAACTGGACCATTTTCTTACACCATACACAAAAATAGACTCAAAATGGATGAAGGACCTTAATGTGAGAAAGGAATCTATCAAAATCCTTGAGGAGAACACAGGCAGCAACCTCTTTGTCCTCAGCCACAGCAACTTCTTCCTAGGAACATCGCCAAAGGCAAGGGAAGCAAGGACAAAAATGAACTATTGGGATTTCATCAAGATCAAAAGATTTTGCACAGCAAAGGAAACAGTTAACAAAACCAAAAGACAACTGACTGAATGGGAGAAGATATTTGCAAATGACATATCAGATAAAGGGCTAGTATCTAAAATCTATAAAGAGCTTAGCAAACTCAACCCCCAAAGAACAAATAATCCAATCAAGAAATGGGCAGAGGACATGAACAGACATTTCTGCAAAGAAGACATACAGATGACCAACAGACACATGAAAAAGTGCTCCATATCACTTGGCATCAGGGAAATACAAATCAAAACCACAATGAGATACCACCTCACACCAGTCAGAATGGCTAAAATTAACAAGTCAGGAAATGACAGATGCTGGCGAGGATGCGGAGAAAGGGGAACCCTCCTACACTGTTGGTGGGAATGCAAGCTGGTGCAGCCACTCTGGAAAACAGCATGGAGGTTCCTCAAAAAGTTGAAAATAGAACTAGCCTATGACCCAGTAATTGCACTACTGGGTATTTACCCTAAAGATACAAATATAGTGATCCTAAGGGGCATGTTCACCCAAATGTTTATAGCAGCAATGTCTACGATAGCCAAACTATGGAAAGAACCTAGATGTCCATCAACAGATGAATGGATAAAGAAGAAGTGGTATATATATATATATATATATATATATATATATATATAATGCAGCCATCAAAAAAACAAATGAAATCTTGCCATTTGCGATGATGTGGATGGACATAGAGGGTATTATGCTTAGCGAAATAAGTCAATTGGAAGAAGACAATTATCATATGATCTCCCTGATATGAGGAAGTGGAGATGCAACGTTGGGGGGATTGGGGGGTAGGAAAAGAATAAATGAAACAAGATGGGATCGGGAGGGAGACAAACCATAAGTGACTCTTAATCACACAAAACAGAGGGTTGCTGCGGGGAGGGAAATTGGGAGAGGAGGGTGGGGTTATGGACATTGGTGAGGGTATGTGCTATGGTGAGTGCTGTGAAGTGTGTATACCTGGAGATTCAAAGAACTGTACCCCTGGGGCTAATCATACATTATATGTTTATAAAATTTTTTTTTTAAATGCTGATGCCAGTGCTCTAAACCCATACAGTTTCATTCATTTTGCTTGAGTGGGTCCCAAGTTTTGTATTCTCTCATTCACAAAGGTCAAAATCTCCAGTCATCTTGCCTTTTTTTTTTTTTTTTTTTGCACCTTCATTTTCTATGTAACTAACCCCTGTGTATACTTTTATGGAATTATTTTAAATATCCACTTTTCCATTTTGCATTGCCTACCACTGTGCTAATCCAGACTCTCATTGATGTTTACTAGAATTATCCTAATAATGACCTCTTAAATATTCTTTCTAATTTTTCTCATGGTACTAGGTCTAGAAATAGTTAATATTTATTGAAGATTTCCAATATGCCAGACACAGAGCTAAATATGTTGTTTAAATCAACAGTGACCTAAAATATGTATTTTATTTTCTTTCCCATATTCCAGAGGTGGAAACTGAAGTACTGGGAGATAAAGGCAGATAAAAGTGGCAGACCTGTGAGTAAAACCCAAATCCATTTGATTTTCAAGTGACTTCTGCTCAAACATCTCCTGTCTCTTCTCTCTCTGTCTCTCTCAGTATCTCTCTCTCTTGTTCTCACTTAGTGTAAGATGTTTCTTTGTGTTAAAATTACATGTTCCCTTAAGTTTCTCTAGTCTTCTGCATGCTCCCTAAGGACAGGAACTTTATGTCTTTCACGCAAAAATTGTCCTATAAGTTTTGCAGACTCTAAATAATATACTGAAATTTCATAAAGAAATTTACAAGATAAAGTTTTAAGTTTGCTATATTAATTTTCTATCTTCTCTAAGGTTATATTTTTCTTTTAAGTCAAACATGGCCCTTCCTCTTCATATTATTAATTTGTTTGGTATATCCTTGTTTAAATATGGCATAAAGATAAATATCAGCTCTTTTGTGACAAAATCTCTAAGATTCCAAACATTTTGAATAAGATTATTTAACTGCCAAAACTGACCCTTCAAAATTAAAATTATCTTTTGTGGAGATGAGATGCTATTAATATAGCCTAAGGCATGTGTTATTTTTACAAGTATAAAACCAATTTAAAAATTAGAAATATAATTTTGCATCTCTTTTATTATTGTAATTGCATATAAAATATGCACAAGCAAAAGAACTGGACTGGTAGGATATGGCACTGAAGTCTTAAGCATTTGTGGGATGATGGGTGATTTTTTTTTCCCTACATTCTGCCTTTCTGGGCTTTTAAATTTTTTTAATGATAAATATATTTTGTACTTGAATGGAAAATAGAAAATTTATTTTTAAAAGAGAAGCACGTTAAAAGTAATTACATACCTCCCAACAAAATCAGAGGCAAATGTCCTAGGAAAACCAAAAGTTTATGATTTTACTTTTTAAGTGTCACAACCAAACTATGAAACAATGATGGGAGCGAGAGCCAAATTTTAGCAATGATTGAAGATATTAGGATTTTGGTCAATATGTGGAAAACTTCAAAATATAAATATTGAAACAAGGGAATGACAAACATAATTACAGAATGGAAGCCAAGAAATATCTGTTAGCCATATTATTTAAAGAGAAAATTACTAGAACAATCATAACCCAAGGCCCTGTTGGGCAAATACTTTTTTGGAAGAAGTTACAGCAGCACAAAGACCCACTGGAAAATATCACTAAATATGCTGGGTGACCCCAAGAAGGAATATCTAAATCATACTAAAACTATTTTAATATATGACACCTAAACATGTACACTATTTACTAAGAAATTTAATCATTTTTTAGAAAAAATGATCTAGTTTAACTATCACAAGGTGAATATTAGTATAGAATAGATAAAAATAGATATAGATAAAATATATAAAGATATATAGATATAGATATATAGAATAGATATAGATAAAATAGATAAAAATAGAATAGATAAAAATGCTAGATAGAATAGATAAAAAAATGTTAGATAGAATAGATAAAAAAGATTTTTAGTTACCATCTTGTTAGATAATCAAACAATAAAATGATAGAAAATAAGCATACCAATTATAAAATGTTCATTAAATAATTTTACAAATATTTACTGAGTCCCTAGTATGGATAGGAAAGGTGCATGTTCCTGGCAGAGGACAGAGTATCTGAAAACAACCTAAAGCAGAAATCTTCATGCATAGGAAAAGCTGAAAGAAGGGCAGTATAATTCAACACAAAGTCCAGTGAGGTAGAATCCTGTGAACCAAGTTCAGCAGAAGAGAGTTGCAGGGCACAGTTTACATATTAGATGATGCATTGTGAAAAACAGGTGTAATTGGGGTGGTGGGAGGTGGTATGATATATATCAGTCAGACAGGGTCCAGCAGGAGATAGATGATGCACTCAAGGAGGCATAATTGAAGAATGATTAACAAAGATGTGGTCAGAATGAAAGGAAACTGACATTGGTTGTTGAAACATCTTGGGCTAGCAAACTTGAAGGGGCAAAGGGAGAGGTTATAGGAACTTAAGGAAAAATTGTAACTACAGAACGCTCCTAGTAATAAAAGCCGTAATCCCAGTAAAGAAAACTCCTCATTGTCAAACTATGACTCATTTAGGAGGGAACTGGTGACTCCACAATCATATCTCCTATAGGTGACCTCCCATTGGTCAAATCCAGGGAAAGCCAGAGGCTGAGAATGCTATCGATGGAGATTAATCACAAGAGGCCCATAGCAGGATGAAGAAGGGTAGAGAATAGATCTAGTGGTGCGATGACATATATCTAGCATAGAGTGCCAAGGCAGCATAAGGAAAACAGTGAGCAGTCTGAAGCAGTTGTATAGGTTAGATATGATGGTGCTTTGACTAGGAAGATTGATGTGGAGATAGGTGAAGAAAGGAGATGTCGGAGATATCTTGGAGTTGGAATGATCAGGACATATATCTATTTCTAAAGCACTTCCTTTGGTAGCTCTTATCTAGCCAAATTACATTTAAATTTGTAAGGTTGATTCAACAAATATAAATTTTATATATGATTATGAATATCATTAACAAACTTATAACAACTTTATCATTCTCCAAAGATGTCTAATTTTGTTGAGTCCTATTTGCCAAATATTAAGTAGTCTCATATTTAAGCCTTTTAAAATCTCTGTGAGGTCAAGATTACCATATCTATTTTCAGGTGAGAAAAGATATGAAATGAAAAATAACATAATTTGTTCAAGTCAGAGAGGGTACCACCATTTGAATTCAGTTCTTTTTACCACAAGCCACCATATTATCTTGCCTTACCATACTACCAAACTATTTCTGTCTCCCATAGAAGGGGTACTGTGTTTGGTGCTGTGGACTTGAAGAGTATATATGAATCTCAAAATATTCTTTGGGATGTATGTCTGAAGTGATACATGACATTGAACAAACACAATAGTCACTAAGTAAGTGGTATGATTCACTTCAGAGGATGTCTTCATTGAGGGAAGGAAACAGTCTAGATTAATAAAAACTAAGCTGTTCTTTGGTTTTAAGAGATTTTATTGTTACAATTATGTGACTTCATATACACACTCATGTACATGGACCCAACAGAGAAATCCAATATGGCATATTCTGTCATATAAGTACATAAACATAGTTCCACTTCTAGTATATTTTAACCAGCAATTCCAAATTTTACCTGACCTACTTTCAGGTACCTATTTCATGCATTCTATTACCACATTGTCTGAAAACTTAAGACTATATTTATTCCAAAAGCTGTCCTTTTAATTACATATACCAAGAAGAAAAAGGGAGAAACTAGGTAATTGTCTGCTATTACCTTTTACTTTATAGATGCTTTATGCTATCAGTAGAAGATACTGGCCCACCACATTCTAACACACTTATCAAATAAATAATGATGTCCTTTCTGGTCTGTTTCCTGCCCTCAGCAAACACATGTGCCATGCTTTAGAGCACCATTATATGTCTCTTGCTTCATCATCACAAACTAAGCTATTGTCTTCCAAAGCACTGATAATTTGAACAGTTTCTGGGTGTTGAGAGTCTGGGACTTACCCTCAACCAGGACTTCTGTCACTCTTCTCTCAGAAATTTCCAGCACGAATTCCCCCTATGTTTCCGAAGTCTTCTTTTTGAGTATTCTCCATTACTAAAATAAATAAATAAATAAATAAATAAATAAATAAATAAATAAATATTCTGCCTTCTCTCAAAAAACAGCTCTGTATACTAAGGGCATGAGGTAACACTTTTTAATCCACAAGGCAAATTAAGTCCTAATGCTCTACATTTGTATATACAAGAAGGCAATATTTATGACTTTTAACAAAATTTTGAAAGCATAATGATTTAAAATTTTAATTTAAATTTTTAATCATTTAAATTTTTTCATAATAAAGATTAAGACATATTACACACACAAACATAGCATAAACATGACAAGTTCACAGATTGAAATTATACAGAAATAGTGATAGCACATAAATATTAGTACAGATAATGGAAAAAGAATCCTTGGGTCAAGTGGACTATAATCATGTTAAATAATTTTTAACATTATATTTTAAACACTCTAGAAAATCCAAATAAAAGGAGTAACCAATGGGAATTAACTATGCAATTAGCAAGTATAACAAAGAAAAGATACTGGACAATTTCAGTTCTCATGGTGGAATTTTTTTTTTTTAATTTTTTAAAAGTTTTTATTTTAATCTCAGTTAACGTACAGTGTTATATTTGTTTCAGGTGTACAATATAGTGATTCAGCACTTCCATACATCACCTAGTGCTCATCATGATAAGTGTACTCCTTAATCACCACCACCTATTAACCCATTCCTCCCACCCCCCTCTCCTTAGTAACCATCAGTTTATTCTCTATAATTAAGAGTCTGTTTCTTGGGGCACCTGGGTGGCTCAGTGGGTTAAGCCGCTGCCTTCGGCTCGGGTCATGATCTCGGGGTCCTGGGATCGAGCCCCGCATCGGGCTCTCTGCTCAGCAGGGAGCCTGCTTCCTCCTCTCTCTCTTCCTGCCTCTCTGCCTGCTTGTGATCTCTCTCTGTCAAATAAATAAATAAAATCTTAAAAAAAAAAAAAGAGTCTGTTTCTTGATTTGTTTCTCTCTCTTTTTCTCCTGCTAGTTTGTTTTGTTTCTTAAATTTCACATATGACTGAAATCATATAGTATTTGTCTTTCTCTGACCAGTTTATTTCACTTAGACTTATACTCCCCAGCTCCATCCAGGTCATTCCAAATGGCAAGATTTCATTCTTCTTTTGTAGCTGAAAAATATTCCAGTGTGTGTGTGTGTGTGTGTGTGTGTGTGTGTGTGTAACATCTTTATCCATTCATAAGTCAGTGGACACTTGGGCTACTTCCATATTTTTACTATTGTGAATAATGCTGCAATAAACATAGGGGTGCATGTACCCCTTTGAATTAGTGTTTTTGTATTCTTTGGGTAAACACCCAGTAGTGCTCTATTTTTAACTTTCTGAGGAAACTTTGCAATATTTTCCACAGTGGATGTATCAGTTTGCATTTTCACCAGCAGTGCAAGAGGGTTCCTTTTTCTCCATATTCTCACCAACACTTGTTTCCTATGTCTTTTATTTTAGCCCTTCCAACAGGTGTAAGGTGATATAATCTCATTATAGTTTTGATTTGTATTTCCCTGATGATGAGTGATGTTGAGCATCTTCTCCTGTATCTGTTGGCCATCTGTTCATGTCTTTTGCCCATTTTGTAATGGGATTATATGTTTTTGGGTATTGAGTTTTTTAAGTTTTTTATATATTTTGGATACCTTTATCAGACATACCCTTTGCAAATACCTTCTCTGATTCTGTAGGTTGTCTTTTAGTTTTGTTTGCTTTCTTCACTGAGCAGAAGATTTTTCTTTTTTTTTTTTTAAGTAGTCCCCATAGTTTATTTTTGCTTTTGTTTCCCCTGCCTCAGGAGCTACATCTAGAAAAAAGTTGCTACAGCCAATGTCAAAGGTTACTACTGTCTTTGTTCTCTTATTGGATTTTGAAGGTTTTGGGTCTCACTTTTAGGTCTTTCATCCATTTTGGGGTTATTTTTGTGTATGGCATAGGAAAGTGGTCCAGTTTCTTTCTTTTGCGTATTCCTGTCCAGTTTTCCGAACAGCATTTTTTTTTTTTTTAGAGACTTTTCCCCATTATATTCTTTCTTGCTTTGTAAAAGATGAATTGACCATATACCTGTAGGTTTGTTTCTGGGTTTTCTATATCATTTTGTAATATAACTTGAAGTCCAGAATTGTGATGCCTCCAGCTTTACATCTTTTCTTTTTCAAGATTGCTTTGACTTTTGGGGTCTTTTGTGGTTCCATACAAATTTTAGGATTGTTTGTCCTAGCTCTGTGAAAAATAATCTTGTTATGTTGATAGGGATTGCATTAAATATGTAGGTTGCTTTGGGTAACAATATTTGTTCTTACAATCCATGAGCATGGAATGTCTTTCCATTACTTTGTACCATCTTTAATTTCTTTCATTAATGTTCTATAGTTTTCAGAATATACGTCTTTTACCTCTTTGCTTAGGTTTATTCCTAGGTACCTTATTACTTTTGGTGCAAACTGTAAATATTAAAATGCTTTATTATTGGTATATATAAATGCAACAGATTTCTGTACATTGATTTTGTATCCTGTGACTTTACTGAACTACTTTACCAATTCTGGCAGTTTTTGGCTAAAGTCTTGTGTTTTCTATATAGAGTATCATGTCATCTGCAAATAGTGAAAGTTTTGCCTCTCCCTTACTGATTTGGATACCTTTTATTTTTTTGTTGACTGATTGCTGTGGCTAAGACTTCCAGAACTATGTTGAATAAAAGTGCTAAGAGTGTACATCCTTGTCTTTTTCCTGACCTTAGGGTTAAAGCTTTCAGTTTTTCCCCACTGAAGATAATGTAAGATATGGATTTTTCATTTATGGACTTTATTATGTTTAGGTATGTTTCCTCTAAACTTCCTTTGTTGAAGGTTTTTATTATGAATAGAAGTTGTACTTTGTCAAGTGCTTTCTCTGATCATATATATCTTATCCTTTTATTGATGTAATGTATTACATTGAAATATTGAACCATCCTTGTACCCCTAAATAAATTCCACTTGATCCTAGTAAATGATTTTTTTAATATATTGTTGAATTCAGTTTGCTAGTATTTTATTGAGGTTTTTTGCATCCATATTCATCAGGAATATTGACCCGTCCTTCACGTTAGTGGTGTCTTTATCTGGTTTTGCTATCAAGATAATGTTGGCCTCATAGAATGAATTTGGAAGTTTTCATTTTTTATTTTTTGGAATTGTTTGAGAAGAATAGGTATTAACTCTTCTTTAAATATTTAGTAAATTTGCCTTTGAAACCATCTGGTCCTAGACTTTTGTTTGTTGGGTGTTTTTGACTACAGATTGATTTTCTTTGCTGATTATTGATCTGTTCAAATTTTCTTATATTTTCCTGTTTCAGTTTTGTTAGTTTGTATGTTTCTAGGAATTTATCCATTTCTTCTAGGTTGTCCAGTTTGTTGGGATACAGCTTTTCATAATATTCTCTTATAATTGTTTGTATTGCTGTGGTGGTGTTGTTATTTCTCCACTCTCATTTGTGATTTTATTTACTTATTTTTTCTTGATAATTCTGGTTAGATGTTTGTCAATTTTATTGATCTTTTTCAAAGAACTGGCTCCTAGTTTCATTGATCTTTTCTATTGTGTTTTTTTAGTTTCTATATTATTTATGTCTGCTCTAATCTTTATTATTTCCCTCTTCTGCTGGTATTAGGTTTTGTTTGTTGTTCTTTTTCTAGCTCCTTTAGGTATAAGGTTAGGTTGTTTATTTGAGATATTGCTTGATTCTTAAGGTAGGCCTGTATTTCTATAAACTTCCCTCTAAGAACCACTTCTGTTGCATCCCAGAGGTTTTGGACCATTGTGTTTTGTTTTCATTTGTTTCCGTGTACTTTTTCAGTTCTTCTTCTTCTTCTTCTTCTTCTTCTTCTTCTTCTTCTTCTTCTTTAAAATACTTAATTTACTGAGAGAGAGAGAAAGTGAGGGGTGGTAGGCCAGGGGGAGAAGAAAGGAGAGTATCTCAAGTAGACTCTGTGCTAAGTGTAGAGCCTGATGCAAACACTTAACCCATTGAGCCATCCCGTTTTAGTTCTTCTTTTATTTTCTGATTGACCCATTCATTGTTTAGTATCATGTTATTTAACCTCCACGTATTTGTGGTCTTTCTAAAAATTTTCCTGCAGTTTCATAGTGTTGTGTCCAGAAAGGACACATGGTATGATTTCAGTCTTCTTGAATTTACTGAGGCTTGTTTTGTGGACAATATGTGATCTATTCTGGAGAATGTTCCATGTGCACTTGAAAAGAATGTGTATTCTGCTGTTTTAGGATGGAATGTTCTGAATATATCTGTTAAATCCATCTGTTCCAGTGTATCATTCAAAGCCATTATTTCCTCATTGATGTTCTGTTTAGATTATCTATCCATGATGTAAGTGGGGGTGTTAAAGTCCCCTACTATTATTGTATTATTATTAATTCTTTTATGTTTGTTACTAACTATTTTATATATTTAGGTGCTCTCATGTTGGCTGTATAAATGTTTATAGTTGTTATGCCTCCTTGTTGGATTGTCCCCTTTATTATTATAGATCTCTTGTTGGTGGTCTTTGTTTTAAAGTCATTTTATCTGATGTAAATATTGCCAGTCCTGCTTTCTTTTGACATCTATTTGCCTGATGTTTTCCCATGCTCTCACTTTCAATCTGCAGGCGTCTTTATGTCTAAAAGGAGTCTCTTGTTGGCAGCATGGGTCTTTTTTTTTTTTTTTATCCATTTTGTCCACCCCTTTATTTTAATTGGAGCATTTAGTTCATGGTAGAATTATTTAAAACAATCTATTTCAGTAAAGGTAAAATGTATGAGGTACTACAGCTATTTATAAAATGTGAGGTCCATATCAGGCTTTGAGGGTACTGGATAGTTACTGTGTTGAGTCAAAATGATAACAAGACTAATAAATCTGGAACTGTATCATAAAGTACTAAACAAAAGGAAATTAAATTCAGAAAAAGTGATAAAATTATTAGTGGGTGAAAAGAAAAAAGAAATAGCATGTTTTATCAGTATTGAAAACCAAATGGTTTGTGCATTGTAACAAATGCTCAGTATAATTTGGGGAAGGTGATGGGGTGCTTTGGTGGCTCAGTCAGTTAAGTGTCTGCCTTCAGCTCAGGTCATGATCCCAGGGTCCTGAGATCGTATGCTGGGCCCACTTAGTGGGGAGCCTGTTTCTCTATCTACTCCTCACTCATGTGTGCTCTCTCTTGCTATCTCTGTTTCTCTCTGTCTCAAATAAATAAAATCTTTTAAAAAAATTGGGGGAGGTGATTGTTGATACATGTTGCAGTATTATTCAAACAATCTTGTATAAGTTTGAGAATTAGGACTGCATCTGAAGATCCAATTACTTTCACATTACAAATGAAATAAACAAAAAATATACTTTTGATGTTACAAATTCAAACTAATATATTTGTACTGGAATCAGCAACACACCAGTAAGTGGAAAAAAATATGATGTCTGTATTCAACTTAAAATGTCTTTCCTCTATTTTATAAAGATACCCAGAGGTATTTTTGTTTGTTCTTATTTTTTCTCTCTAATAAACCATTTTATTTTCATTTTTAAGTCACTTTTGATAATTTCATAATACCACTCTTTATTCAACTTAAAACCATAATAAAATTGGTACATACATAAATAAGTTATATTTATACTTGGACTGATTTAAAAATTGTCAGGCTAGTGGAATAGTTTAGTATCACCTGGCTTATGACAAACGTTATCATTTAATACAAGTCTTGAAATTTCTGTTATCGTTAGTGTTAGGAGTTCAACACCTATACAAATGTAAACACTCAAATTACAGGCAATAGAATTTAGAAGCTAAATTAAACATCTGTGTCTTTCTTTCCTTGGGTAAAGTTTGATGATGGGAAAGAGACAAAACGTTGGTTTTATAAAAATCTTTGGCTATTTTCACAAAGGAATAATCCCCAAAGAAAATAAAGCAAGCATAGATATTATGTTATCAACATCATATAGAAATAATGTGACCTGGGGGTGGAAATATTAACCCTCTCCCCTCCCTGACACATACACATGTTTGGGATAATATGTCCTTCTTTTTTATATTTTGGACAAAATTTCATTCTTTATTTTTTGTTACTGTATTTGACAGCATGTACCTATTATGGTTATTGCTGTTAGTGTCAGCAAAAGTAAGTTATAACTAAGCAATATTTCTTTAAAATATATATTTTTAAATTAGCTGTAAACTGTCACCTCTTTTCAGATGATTTAGATCATAGATTTTATTCAGGAGAGGGGAAATAAAGCTGAGGAAGAAAATCATATTTGTAAGAGAGAATATATATAGTACAACACGAAGAGCCTTAACTAGGACAGAAACATCAGGTGAGAAAGCTCTGCCATTAGAAAGCAAACTTGAAAGTATAAAAGAAAGTGCCTAACACTTGAGAAAAATCAAGATGTGCTGGTGGAGAAAAGACATTGAATGATATGTAAAATTGTCCCCCTTTCTCATTTATCATTAGTTTATTCTGTAAAATTGTATATAGCAAGAGTCCAGTTATATTCTCATTCATGTATTCATTCAATATCTGTTAAATATCTAAAAAGTTTGAAGCAAGTGTGTGGTGGGGATAGGAAATGAAAAGGAATCATTGCCTTTAAGAAGTAGACAGTCTTATTGGAAAGGTAAGACACTAACCACACGTAACTCATTATGTATTGAAACTGTGTAGAGGATAGTAGGTTGTTAGGTACCAAAACAAATATTTAGGAAGCAGGCACTGAAGAAGATTACATGAGGGAGCAATAAAAGAAGATTAGTAGAGAAGACTTAACAGAATTGGAAGAAAATCTTGTAAAATGTGGTTGAGAATTTGGTTTCTGATGAGTGGAGGTTTTGTAAGTAGGAAATCCAGCATAAGCAGAGACATGGAGGCAAGGAATGGTGTGAGAGAACAAGATATATCTGTCTAATGTTAAAGGACGTGTTGTATTAGAGTTTGAGAGGGACTAATAGGAGGAAAAGAAGTACCTAACATTTATTGAGTATTACTATATACCAGATACTTTACAGATTCTCACAATAACATCATGGGGTAAGTACTGTTATCACCATTTTATAGAAAGAAAAAAAAAAACTGAAGAGATGTATTTGGAATTGATTAAAGAGACTTACATAAAAGGAAATGCTATACTCTGTGTGCTAAGTGAAAGAGACCATTTACAGAAGGAAATGCAGATAACTAAGAAAAAAGAAGAATATAAATTAGAAGTAGGGATAATACAAATTTTGTGAATTAAATTTCATTTTTCATAGACCACTGACTTTTAAAAAACTAATCTGTAAAGTGAATTAAAGAATGCCAGTCTAGGGAAATTCTTACCTTCAGTGAATAAATTCACAATATTAGCACTGAACGGTGAGAAAGCAAAATTGCTTCTCTGTGAGGTAATGGCAGATCTCATTTGATATAATTTAAAAAAAAAATCCATCATGAAGATGCAAAAATCTGCCATAAAGATTCTACTGTCTGTCAGTAGCTAAGAAGATATTATACCCATAAAGAAGTCACTTAAGTTTTCTCAGAAATAAAATGGGAGAAGTACACAGAACAGAGAACAGAGAATAGTTGGGCATACTTTTTAGAAGATAATAGACTTGTTCCCTCTTCTTTAAGTTTGTAGAGCTCTTGTATCCCTCAATACTGTCCTTGCTTCCTTCTTTCTTTCCTTTCCACTGTCCTTCCTCCTCCCTCCTACTTTCCTTCCCACCTTTCTTCCTTCTTTCCTTCCTTTTTATGACTCGGATGCTGATATATCATGCTATAGGAAGTTCAAAGAACAGAAAAATGATTATGCAGTTACAAACAAGAGTATAAAAGCTGGAAAGGATATGAAGCAGATAAAGCTTCATCTAAAGAACATACAATTAGTATATCCAATTTTTAATTTTTTTAAATTATGAGTGACAAATGTAAATATTAGGAATAGGGTAGTTTACTTTGACTACGTTGGTAACCGTGGCAAAGAAAACAGAAAAGACTTTTCTAAAATTGAAATAAGTGATATAGTACCCATGATCTTAGGGTGCTCCTTCTGAAATTTGGTTTCACTTATAATTACAGATATGCTGAGAAGATTCATGATATTACGTAAGGCAGAAGAAGTTGGCAATCTTAGCTTAGTACAGGGATATTAGAAAAAGTAGCAATGTTAGTCTCCAATAAGAAGATTTCATCTTGTTCATCAAGTTCTTTATACAAGTTCTGTCGTTTGGCAGCCGTCGGCAGCATCTTTTGGTGACTAAATATTCTTAATCTAAAGGTAAAAGTTTTTCTGGGTTATAGTCTTTCTGACTCCTAAGTCTTGATATAGAGTATCTGTTGCCAATTTCCAAGACTGGCTCCAATAAATCAAGGAATGTGGAGGGGGAGAGAGTCAATATTTAGAATATAATATATAAAGCTCTGATTTATTAGAATATCTCCAGAACCAGGGCGCCTGGGTGGCTCAGTCATTAAGCGTCTACCTTTGGCTCATGTCATGATCCCAGTATCCTGAGATCAAGCCCGGCATCGGGCTCCCTGCTCAGTGGTAAGCCTGCATCTCCTTCTACCACTCCCCATCCTTTTGTTCCCTGTCTCACTGCCTCTCTGTCAAATAAATAAATAAAAGTCTTTAAAAAAAAAGAATATCTCCAGAATCATATTGGGTAATATGAGATTAACTGAGAAATTTTTATTTGAAATATAAGATATATATAGGTTGAGAAATATTTAACTACTAATTTGGCGGGTATAAAATGATGGATGGGGCACCTGGGTGGCTCAGTTGGTTAAGTGTCTGACTCTTGATCTTAGCTCAGGTCTTGATCTTATAGGTGTGAATTCAAGCCCCATGTTGGGCTCCACACTTAGCATGAAGCTTACTTAATAAATAAAATAATAATAATAATAAAATAAAATGGTGGAATAAGGTATTTCCACTTTTGGTCAAGATGAATAATAGGGACCAAATGTGATCTTTTATCTGAATCAATAAAATGAGGGGAAAATAGTTTTATAAATTAAAGTAGCAGTTTTTGGGACTGGGCATCAGGCAACTGGAAACTGTGATCCATGAGAGTTGGTAAATAGGTCAGGCCTGTGTTTTCATCAGCTTACAGCCCTAAGAGAGTATCCAGGTTATGGTGCAGAGAGGGCAAACCCAAGGGAAGACTTGTGGACTCCCTGAGTTGAGGAGATGAAGATGAGAATCAAGAAAGATCAAGGTACCTAAAGTTCATAGGACAGAGAATCAAAATAGAGATAGTTGCACAGAGTGAATTCTGGAGATTTGTAGAGGATTTCCACCAAGTATTCAGCTGAGTATATGGGAGGAAGAGAAAATTACACAAGGCTGATAAAGAACCATTAGAAAGGATTAGTGAGAAAAGAACTGGTTCTGATCCTGGACTGGGAATATCAGGTGGCTCTTCCTACCAGTCACATTGGAGAAAAATATAATTCAGGAAGCACTGGGTAGAGTACACAGAGGATCTAGACTCGCTACCACAAAATAATTAGATGAAACATTGCTCTAGTACAGCCTAACATATTTAATAAGCATTCCTCTATAGCGACAGTAATTACCCAGAAATTACCTTGGGGATATAAGAAAGGTTGGAGCCAGAGGGAATTATTACAAAGCAGCAAAGGAAACCTTTGGAGACTATATATATGTTCATTATCTAGATTGTGATCATGGTTTCATCGGTCAACATTTATCAAGGATGCATAGGTGGCTTAGCTAGTCGAGTGTCTGCCTTTGGCTTAGGTTGTGATTCCAGGGTACTGGGATCTAGCCCGGCATCGGGCTCCCTGCTGGGTGGGGAGCCTGCTTCTCCCTCTGCCTCTCCACCTTCTTATGCTTTCTCTCTCTCTTTCTAAAATAAATAATTAAAAAAAATTTTTTTTAAAGATTTTATTTATTTATTTGTCAGAGAGAGAGAGAGAGAGAGAGAGAGAGAGATCACAAGTAGGCAGAGAGGCAGGCAGAGACAGAGGGAGAAGCAGGTTCCCTGCCGAGCAAGGAGCCCGATATGGGACTCGATCCCAGGACGCTGGGATCATGACCTGAGCCGAAGGCATCCACTTAACCAACTGAGCCACCCAGGCATCCCATAAAATAAATAATTAAAAAAATTTTAAAAAACCATATCAAATTGTAGTCTTTAAATAGGTATGTTTTATTGTATGTCAGTTATACCTCAATAAGGCTATTTTTAAAAGTTGTAATATTGGTGGGGCACCTGGGTGGCTCAGTGGATTAAGCCTCTGCCTTCAGCTCAGGTCATGATCCCAGAGTCCTGGGATCGAGCCCCGCATTGGGCTCTCTGCTCAGCAGGGAGCCTGCTTCCCCGTCTCTCTCTGCCTGCTGCTGTGCCTCCTTGTGATCTCTCTCTCTCTGTCAAATAAATAAAATTTAAAAAAAAAAAGTTGTAATATTGGCAATTACACATGTTGAATCTGTACAAACATTTCATTCTATTCAGATATATTTTAAAGAAATAGGACAAGATCTATATTGAGAATATTGCTTTGTGATTACTTTGTTATTACATTCTTGTTAATTCATTTAATTGTTCCACATATATTACTGAGTGTCTACTCTGTGTCAAGAATTCTGCTGTGAAAGCTTTTTGCATTGTTTTTAGTTTTCTTCTTCATGTAGGAATTCTTTTTAAAAGCTTAGTACAAAAAATCACTCCAATTAATTGAGCATTCTAGTTAATTGTAAAATGGTCAGTGTAAGAAAGTTAGAGTCAATAGGACAATTAAAATAGTGGCTTATAAAGATCAATTTTACTTTTCTAATCTGTCAGTATCCTCATTGCTGCCCTCCATGACAAACTACTATATAAATTTTGAAAAAACAGAGTTATATGATAGTGTAGCCACTTAATATTCATGAAATGCCATAGACAACTAAAGAGAAAGGAATGAAATCAAACCATTTTGTCCTCTGACTTAACAAAAACACAGCTAGGTGACTTGAGGATTAGTGTCATTAAGCACATCATTAATATTTTATGGTATGAGATGAGCACATCATATTTGAAAACTTATTGTTCAACCTAATCACTCTCAGCAGTGGAATGATGCAAGAAAAACAAATAAACAGGAAGTTGTCTAAATTGATCTCTATGGTTCCAGAAAATTTTATCAATTTAATCATTGATCTTCATCTTCACAGGTCCTCAAGAAAGCCATTCAGAAACCTCTTCATGCTGATATCACTTAAGAAGCACGTTGAAGTTAGCCTAATATTGAAAATAAGGTGGCTTGCAGTAATTACAGCTGATAAACTTGACATCGGTCACTTAAATAACTTTAGAATGAAATATTAATCAGAACATTTATAAATATTCAGAAAAGAAAGCGATGTTTATTTGGCAGCAACATGGTTCCACCAAAGTTAGTTAATACAAACTAATTTTACTCCCATTCCTAAATTGCCTAACTAAAAGTGAGTAAGAAAAAGCATAGAGAATATCTGGATTTTAGTACAAGTTGCTACCAGTGTTTTCCACCCCATGCATGTGTATGAGATGAAAGAATGAGGTTTAATAAAAGATACTATTACAGTAAAGAAACAGGACTTATGTGATGCGATCAGAAAGCATCTGTATTTTTATCTCTTACCGATCTTTAAACTAACTCAGAGAGGGACCACTTCCATTTCCCTAGGTGAAAACTGGGGCAGCTCCTTGACTTTTCTGAACCCTCTTAGAGGAGATATTTTGCAGCCACATTAAGCATCAAATGTAGACTCAATTCAGAAATTAAATACAAATTCACATAATAATTAAACTATATTTGATTCAAAATAGTTAAAATAATCTTCCCTCACCCAACAGGACTTTCTAGGTGGGAAGCTGAAGAAAGGGAAATGATCTACCTTATCTTGCTTACTGCAGGTTTTTTGTTTTGTTTTGTTTTGTTTATTTATTTTTTTGCATTGATTCCTATGCACCCTATTTTATTGTATGTCTTAGTATTGTCTAGTATTTAATTTTACTTTGTTAAAGTCAAAGACGGGAAGAGAATATTAGAGGACAGGAAAATTCTTGTGTAGGGTGACTTAAGACACTCACATTCTTCAGATCTGTCAAGTGTTGAAAGATGTCTTTCATGAGTGCTTTTGTAGGTTCTTCAAGACCCACAATATAAACTTTAGTCTGCATTTCCTAGAAAATGCATGTTACTCTTGTAGGGCCAATCTCTATTCAGTCTCTGATTTCCTGGTTTGATTTAGGTAGTATATTTATATTCAATTTAATCTAGTTAGCCAGACTCATTATTGAGGAATCAATGTGCCCTTAGGCATTTTTCTTGGATATCTTCTTCTATTTTATTTATTATTTTAAATATTTTATTTATTTATTTGAGAGAGAGTGGGAGATCAGAGGGAGAAGCAGACTCCCTGCTGAGCAGGGTGCCCCATGTGGCACCTGGATCATGACCTGAGCCAAAGGCAGACTCTTAACCAACTGAGCCACCCAGGTGCCCTTGGATATCTTTTTAAATGGCTCCAGGCCTTCTGTCTATCTCTATCCCTTGATTCCTCTTCATCCCATTCTTCCTCCCTACCTCTCTTTCCTCCTTTCTTCCTTCCTTTTCCTTCCCTCCAGTTGCAATCTGGCCATGAAAAACCCACACACAGTCTATGCTCTGACAAACTGTGGGGATACAGACAAATTCCAGAGCAATAGAAACTTTTGTTTTGCCACCAGTGGGTTAGCCCATTATTAATACTCCAGCAGGCAGAGGTCCCTTAACTGTAGTGGCTTCCATCTGTATATATGAAGCTTCTATCTGTATAACTACAGTGGCTTCCATCAGTATCTGTCAGGCTTCTATCTATAAAGCCAAATAGGTTCTGGCACCAGCTCCAGTATGGGGGTGGGCCTTCATACCAACAAGAAACTCTCAGAACACTAGCTGGTGTCTTACAATTTAATTCAATTCTGACATCATTCACCCAGAAGTAGCATCAGATTCCATATGTTGGAAATCATCAATACCTCCACTTACCATTCCCAACTTTTAAAGCTAGTCTCAAGCTCAAGTTGTTAGTTATACTTCTGACTGACTGGCTAAGTCAGAGATTCCTGAGGCCCCCTCTTTGTGTTCTACTAACTTGCTAAAGCAGCTAAACAGAACTCAGAGAAACATTTAATTTATTAGATTGCCAGCCTATTATGAAAGGATATAACTCGGGAACAACCAGATGGAAGAGATGTATAGGACAAGGCATGTGGAAAGGGCTCTGAGCTTCCATGCCTTCTCTGGGAATACCACACTCCCAGTACCTCCATGTGTTCACCAATCTCAGAGCTCTCCAGATCCAGTCTTTTTTTTTTTTTTCTTTCTCTTTTTTTTTCTTTCTTTTTTTTTTTTTTTTCTAATGAAACTTCATTACATAGTCATGATTGATTAAGTCATTGGCCATTGGCAATTGATTCAACATCCAGCCCCTCCCCTCTCTCTCTGGAGGTCAAGAGTGGGACTAAAAGTTTCAACCCTCTAATCAGCATGGTTGGTTTTCCTGACAACCAGCCCACATTCCTTAGGTGAGATCTAAAAGTCACCTCAATAACATAACAAAAGACCTTTCTTGCTTTTTTTTTTTTTTTAATGTGTTTTTTTTTTTTTTAAAGATTTTTATCTACTTATTTGACAGAGAGAGATCACAAGTAGGCAGAGAGGCAGGCAGAGAGAGAGGAAGGGAAGCAGGCTCCCTGCTGAGCAGAGAGCCTGATTCAGGGCTTGATCCCAGCACCCCAGGATCATGACCTGAGCAGAAGGCAGAGGCATAACCCACTGAGCCACCCAGGCACCCCATCTTGCTTTTATACTTAGGAAATTCCAAGAGTTTCAGGAGCTCTGAGCCAATAATGAGGACAAAGACCAAATACATATTTCTTATTTTAAATCACAAAATCACAATAACTTTTTTCTTTTGATTTGTTTCATATCATATGCCCCTCAACTGGTGGGGGTGAAATACACAACACCATTTTCCCAAAGAAATCTTCCCCACGGAAATATTCTCCTTTCTTCATTTTTGTCCTTTTTCTAACCTTAGTATGATTGAAAGATGCTTGAGTTAAATCCTTTGAAAATGCCAGACTCTGTAATTTTTTTATTATGTCCATTTAGCCACTGTATAGTACATCATTAGTTTTCGATGTTGTGTTCAATGATTCATTAGTTACATATAACACCCAGTGCACATCACCCTATTACCCCTCCCCCTACCCCCTCTCCTCTGAAACCCTCAGTTTGTTTCCTGGGGTCCATAGTCTCTCATTTTACAAAAATGTGTGGTGATGTTAAACAGTTGAAAATAAGATGTCTCATAGGTGATATATTTCCTTTCATTAGTAGTACTCCATAATGATACTTCAAAGATATAGTTAAAGAAGTGTAAAGCCAAGCTGGTAGTAACTGACATTTACTAATCAAAATGGCACAGCATGAAAACATTTGGACCATCCTGCCTGCCCAACTTTGCCACTCTTACCTACATGGAAGAATAGTAATAATGTTACTTCAAAATACAGGAGCATATATTTGCTCACTAAGGTTATTTTTGCACTAACATTTTATACATTGTGCTAATGTTTTAAAAAATTTTTATTTTAATTACCCAGTGCTCATTAGAACAAGTATACTCCTTAATCCCCATTACCTATTTCACCCATTCCCCCCACCCCCGGTCAGGTCACCATCAGTTTGTTCTCTATAGTTAAGAGTCTGTTTCTTGGTTTGGCCCCCCTCCTTGTTCTTCATTGTGCTGACTTAATATGTTCTGCCTTATAATAAGAAAATTGCTAATTCAGATTTAGCTTTAGTAAGGCTGAATTTTCTTTATTTCACAGTTTTATAGTTATATTGTTTTTCTTCATTCAGGAAACAAAAATCAAGAAGACAAATGAAATAATGAGTTTTTCTTATAATATTAGAAATTAATTTGCTAAGCAGAATTTTGAGTGGGATGAACTATGTTCACCCCATCCAGTAAGCATGACTAATGTTTACTCATTATCCTCTTCTGTTGTTCTAATTATCTATTTATGGGTCATCATTCACTAATTTGACTTGTGGAAGAGTTTCGAGTGTAGGAGGCTTAGGATGGGTCTGCAAATTTAAATTCAGTGTTCTCTTAGAGTCTTAAAAATTAAAAACAATCTTGTTTATTTGCATGTTAAGAGTCATACTTCAATAGAAAAGAATCTATAGGTAGAACATTTTGCATTTTTCTGTGACATCTAAGAAGAATAAATTATTTCTTTGTATATCAGAGTATACACACATATACAATTACACACATGTTCTTTAAAGTTGCAAGAAGTGTAATTTAATAAAAACATATAGGATGAGGATAGGGGAAAGAAAGAATATGAGGCCTTCACCTGGACTAGAACTATAAAGTCATCAGGATCTATGCTGTCCCAAAGGAATATATTTATGTGTGTATGCGTAGATATGTGTGTCTATGTTTGCACACATACATAAATCTATAAATAAATTAACATACATACTTTTTTCATAAATATTGGCACTTATTTCGAGGAAACTAAAACTAATAATAGCAGTTACCCCTCTCATAATCCCATCTGCAACTTTTTTTTTTTTTTTAAACCACGTAAACCTCATCTCATATGTCACACCTAATGAATCTAAGATTGGAGACCATACCCAGGGAAAGCCAAGAAATAGCTTGCCTGTGTCCTATAAGAATATTGTGATTTCATCCAAATTTATTGGACCAATCAGGTTTCCTCTCTTGGGAATCTGAACTAGAGGGTGGAATACATTAAGCAGAAAGATATCTGTAAAGGGGTACTTCATGAGTGTTTACGGCAGAATGAAGTTATAAAGCAGAAAGGATGACTGTTATAGATTACATGTTTGTTGCCTGCAAAATTCATATGCTGAAACCCTAACCCCCCATGGAATGGTTTAGCAGGTAGAGTCTTTGGGAGGTAATTAGGATTAGATTAGATCATGAAGGTGGAGCATCCATGATGGGATTAATGTCCTTATAAAAATGGAACAAAGTCTCTCCCTCTCTCCTCCACCATGTAAGGATAGAAGGATATGATGACCATGTGCAAACAAGAAAGCAGGCCTCCACCAGACACTGGGCATGCTGGCACCTCGATTTTGGACGTTCTATCCTCCAGAACTGGGGGAAATAAATACCTGATGTTCAAGCCACCCAGTTTATGGTATTCTGGTATAGCAGTCTGAGCTAAGACAAATCGGCAGAAATTCAAGGCAAACTTATAGATAAGAGGGTATGAATCAATCATCTCTAGAGAGAGCTGAAATATTCAGAAAGACGCCATGGAGAAATATGGATCAGAGAGCTCATATCCTTGGAATTAACTCAAATTTGAATGCCATTCTAGTTCTCACTAGTCTCTCCTTTCCTCTTTCTTATTCTGTTATTTAAATTCCTTGATTTTTAAAAAAAATTTATTTATTTGACAGACATATAGAACACAAGTAGGTAGAGAGGCAGACAGAGGGAGAGGGAGAAACAAGATCTCCGCTGAGCAGAGAGCCCTTGTGGGGCTCAATTCCAGGACCTTGGGATCATGACCTGAGCTGAAGGCAGCCGCTTAACCGAATGAGCCACCCAGGTACCCCTTAAATTCCTCATTCTTGCAACTAATTTCTAAACTTACCAAGAGTTAGCATAAATAAGTAGTTAATAGGGAAAAGATTAGAGTTCAAACTGCAGTGCTGCTGTTTGATCTTGAGCAAGTTACTTAATGGTCAGTGGATCAGTTTCTCATTTCCTTTTAAGTCAGCTTTATCAAGCTATAATTTACAGAAAATAAAATACATTCATTTTAGTTGAGTAGTTATATGAGTTTGAAGAAGTGTGTATATACAATATATAGGCATTATAGCTGCTACCTAATAATAGTCAAGTCCTAAAATAGGTCCTTCCTCTAAAAAAGTCCTCTCAAAGTTGAAAGTCTACATGGGGAGTTTGGGAGGTAGGAAAAAAAAAAGAAACAAGATGGGATCAGGAGGGAGACAAACCACAAGAAACTCTTAATCTCACAAAACAAACTGAGGGTTGCCTGGGGGGAGAGGAGTAGTGAGAGGGTGGTGGGGTTTTGGACATTGGGGAAAGTATGTGCTACGGTGAGTGCTATGAATTGTGTAAACCTGGCAATTCACAGACCTGTACCCCTGCGGCTAATAATACATTATATGTTAATAAAAAAATAAAATATTATAATAAAAATTATTTAAAAAAGGTAAGGAAAAAAATGAATAAAAAAGTCCTCTCATACCATTTTACAACCATTATATTCCCCTCCATACATATACAAAGAAACCCTCACCTCAGGGAAACATTGATCTTTTTTCTGTCCGTTATATTAATTTTCATTTTTCTAACATTGCACATAAGTACAATGTTACAGAATCTTACAAATTCATGCACGTTGTATGTATCAGTAGTACGTTCCTTTTTATTGGTGCAAAGTAGTCCACCATATAGATATGCCACAATTTGTTTAGACATATGTTGATGGAAATTTATTTTTTTCCTATTTATATTTTGGTTATCAATACAAAGCTGCTCTGGACATCTGTGTATGTCTTTTGTGGGCATATTTTTTTCACTTCTCTTGGTTGTTATGTTGAGAAGTAGAATTCCTAAATCATGTGTGTTTAACTTTTTAAGAAGGTACCAAATAATTTCCTAAAATAGCAATGCGTGAGAGTTCTAGTTTATCCACATTTCACTTAATAGCATCAATCCTTTTAACTTTAACCTTTCTAGTCAGGGTGTATTTATTTCACTATGTTTTTGCTTTGCATTTCTCTGACAAAGATTTTGAGCATTTTTCATGTGCATATTGGCCATTTGCATATCTTTTGTGAAATATTTGTTTAAAATTGTCCATTTTTAAATAAAGTTATTAATCTTGTAATTTTAGAGTTTATATCTATATATAATCGGAATATAAACCCTTGTTAGTTGTAAGTCTTATAAGTATCTTCTCAAATACTGTGACTTTTCATTTTCTTAATGGTATCATTTTAATAGCAGAAGTTTTAAATTTTGATAAAATCTAATTCATAAAATTTTTATTTTACAGTTTTTGTTCTTTGATCTTGTATCACTGTCTTGATTAATATAGCTTTATTAGAAGGCTTCAAAAACCTTTGAGTAGTGTAAAACCTTTAACTTTGTTCTTTTTGTTCTTTTTTTTTTTTTTCCTTTTTTGGTAAGACTGTTTTGGTTATTGTAGGTCCTTCATATTTCCGTATCCATTTTAAAATGAGCTTGTCAATTTCTCATAAGTCCAGCTGCACTTCTAATAGGAATTGTGTTTATTCTATCAATCTAGGGAAAATTGGCATTTTAAAGATATTGAGTAATGAGGATGAATTTAGCCTTTGATTTTTCTTAGCAGTGTTTCTTAGTTTGCAGTGTACAAATATTGCACACATTTTGTTAAATCTGTTTTTAGGTATTACAAGTTTTGGTGCTAATGTACATAAATTATGTTCATATGTGTGTGCATATGTGTGCATATGTATATGTGTGTATATGTACACTTTTATAATTTTTCACTGGTAGTATCTAGAAATATAATTTATTTTGGTATATTTACATGTACAATTGTATTACTAAATTCACTAATTAGTTCTGATACCCTTTTATTTTTGACATTCTTTAGGCTATTCTACATAAATAACCATATTGTCTAATAACAAATATAGCTTTACTTTTTTCTTTCCAATCTGATTGCCTTTTATTTCTTTTCTTACTTCAGTGGCTGGACATCCAAAACAAAGGTGAATAAAAGGGAAAAAATACACAATGTTATCTATTGAATGAATGTTAAATTTTCAGTTTTCTAGATTTATAAAAGTAATAATATAACTTTTCCCCTTAATAAAATTAATATGGTAAATCTATTGTTTGTTTTTTGCTATTAACTCAAATTTGAATTCTGGTATAAAACTCTCTTGTTCATAATATATTACTCTTTACATGTATTGCTGAATTTTTTTGCAGTGTTCTGTTAAGGACATTTATATCTTAGTTCATGAGAGACATTTATTTGTCCTCTTCTTTTTCATGATGTCTTTTTTTGGCTTTGGGTTCAATATAATTCTGGCTCCATAAATTTAATTGGGTGCTGTTTCTTCTTACTCTCTTTGCTGGAAGGGTTTGTGAAGTTTTCATTTCTTCCTTGAATCTTGAATTGACAAGTACAGACTTTGAGCTTGGAGTGTTTTGTTTTGTTTGTGGGAAGGTTTTTTTATTATAAAATCAATTTCCTTAAATGATCTATGACTATTAAAATTTTTTTCTTGTGCCAATTTTGTTTGTTTATGTGACTCCATTTCTTAATTCATAAAATGAGTAGAATAATATACCTCTCATTAAGCTGCTGTGAAGATTTCATGAGTTCATATAGTATAAATACTTAAGGCAGGATCTGACTAGGGTAAATACACTATGAGCAACAGTTATTATTATTATTATTTTTTAAAGATTTTATTTATTTATTTGACAGAGAGAGATATAGCAAGAGTGAGAACACAAGCAGGGGGAGTGGGAGAGGGAGAAGCAGGCTTCCCACTGAGCAGGGAGCCCAACTCCTGGCTCAGTCCCAAGACCCTGAGATCATGGCCTGAGCCAAAGGCAGATGCTTAACTACTGAGCCATCCAGGTGCCCCACAACTGTTAGTTATTAAAACACAATAATTATTATGCACTGAAGCAAGATGAAAAGCACACCGAATAGTCTATTATTCTAGTTAAATTCTGATAAGTAATAATTATAACAAAAAACCAAAACCAATAATTTAACAAAAAGATGTATAGTAATTTACATCTCTTGCATTTGTGACATGTCCCCAACTCATCAATAAACCGGATTTCTAATCCATATGCAATGCCAAATTATAATGTTAGAAAAATTAAATTGTTAGAAATCATTTCAAATAGATAGACTGGAAGTTTCAAAGTCTGGTATAAGTAGAGATTTACTAAGTCCTTTATAGTTCCTGTTTTTAATTAAAAAAAGGTATCACTGAGCCATGAAGTTTCACACATGGTGTTAAAACTTAGGACAAGGAATTAGATCAAATGCTTACCGGGGAGGTTGATTCATGTAGAATTGAGAATGCTTTATGTTACCAACAGAGAAGCACATCAGAGTGGCATAAGAAATGTAATATATTGGTGCATATAACTAGAAGGTTAGAGTTACTGTTGACTTCTGAGTTGATTAATCCAAAATTTCACTGATTTCTTTAATTACCCAATTTTTTTCTTTCTCCCAATTGTCATTCATCTTAAAACAGGATCCTAAATTCTTTCTCCCACATTGAACAATTCTCTTCCCCTTTGGTTTGATTAAGTCAGAGTTAAAATATATACCATTGTTGAGCCAATGACTTTCAACACTAAGGAACTACAGTGCCCTGAATGTCTCAGGCCTGGGTTCCTGAACAATCTCATGTAAGTGTGATGATGTTTACCATGATTAGCTTAAATAGGGTCTCTGGCTAGAGATGGAATCAATTCCCTAAATTACATTGCAGTTACACAGTGGGATAAAGGTGGAATAAATGTTATGGTATCTTATAATATCCATTATTCTTCATCCTACTGTGGCAGACGCTTCTATTTCTCTCCACATCCCACTATTTCTTTTTTCCTTAATAATACTCAATTTTTAGAATATTTAGATTTTTAGCCATGTACATGGCCATTTTACATAGATACTCTATTTTTCTGGTTTACATGCAGCTAGCTATGTCCAAATGGTTAATTTCTGGTCAAAGAAATATGTGCAACTTCCAGGGTATATCCTTAAATAGGGAGCATATTCTCCTCATCCTTCTCTCTTCCTGAAGTTTGGGTATCAATTTGATGGCCACAGCTAGAGTAACCAACCATCTGGGCCATATTGAAGATGGCTGTCTGGGAGCTTACTTCCCCTGATGATTATGGAACTCAAATCCATATTTTTAAGCTACCTACTTCTTTTTCCTGAGGGATAGAAATAAGTTAATATTTTATTTGCATCATTATTTACTTCAGGTGCCTCAGCATTTTAATTTTAAATTTTTTTTAAAAGATTTTTTATTTATTTATTTGACAGATCACAAGTAGGCAGAGAGGCAGGCAGAGAGAGAGAGGAAGAAGCAGGCTCCCCACTGAGCAGAGAGCCGGATGCGGGGCTCGATTCCAGGACCCTGGGATCATGACCCGAGCCGAAGGCAGAGGCTTTAACCCACTGAGCCACCCAGGTGCCCCGTCTCAGCATTTTTAGATAGACCTAATTTTAACTTACACTTAATTTTCTAAAAACTAATATCTGAATTATATTATTGTGCTTTTAGAATATTATTATATTATTGTACTTTTATTCTAAGAGTATTAATTGATTGGGACCAACATTGAGGGTATGCAACTCAAAGTTCTGTATCCATAGTTCATTAATTCCCTGTAATTTTTTTAATAGGAAAAGGAAAATTTCTAATTTTCCTTAGGTAAACTTCTGTAGGTTATTATCTACCAAATTGTTTCTGAATGCAAGATATATGTTAGCCTGTGTTTATTTATATATTAATACTGGCAAAACCCGCAAAACATGAACAATATAAGTAGGATCTCTTTCTGTTATCAAACTGAATGATAGCTATAGGGAATCAGTGAGTCCCATTTATTTACTCTGTTTCATTCCTTTGCACTTTTGTTCTTCCAGACTCTTTCATCAATTTCACTTTAGTTTATCTCAGTTTCTATTTTTGGCACCTGTGAGATAACTGATGCTTTTTGTTTGTTTGCTTTACCTTCCCCCAACCTCTTCCCACTTAGTCCCTCTGGGAATACTGAAACTAGAGAAATCCATCTTCCACTACCATGACAACATTTATTTGGGGTCTAACAGAACTGATCTTTATCTTCAAAAGTTAAAAAATTCGGTTACTTTGGCAACAACTCAGGAATTATCTAGGTTCTCCAAGTTTAACATAATAGAAAACTATCTTAAACACTTCTGTTCAAGATATTCAGACAATTAATAATAGAACTTCTAGCCCACAAAAAACAAGGTTCTCTAAAAGAGAAGCAAAGTCCTGAGCCAAACTTTACAATACACATTCGATGAGGGAAGGCAAGGGGAATGCGGTCCACCTCCTAGCCTGGCTGCCTGGCGGTCTGCGGAGTTGCAGTGCGGAGTATCATTGCAGCGCTTTTCCAGGGAGTAATGTGCTGCACTGTTTCGGGGCTTTGTCTTTATTCACAACACATTCACGTGTCTCAGCGGGGGTGGTGGGGTGGGGGGAGGAACTGCACAGTTGCCTGCCAGCCTGTCCTCTTTGACGGTCTGTCTGCCAAATAAGCCGAATTGTAACTCTCCATTAGAGAGTGATAGATACAGAGAGGAGAGAGGAGAGAGACAGAGAGACAGAGACGGACACACACACACACGCACACACACACGCCAGCACACTGAGATACAGAGGAAGAAAAACCAGGCAAAAAGGAGGGGGAGGTAGGGGGAAAAAAAGGATGCTCTCGGCACACTTATATGTTAGGTCTCTGTGCAAAGGCGGAAGGCTGCCGGAGCAGCATCAGCAAGCTTTTGGGCAGTAATTCTAACTATTGCCCATCAACACCGTTGTCAGGGCGACTTTGAAGAGGTAATATATTACTTATACATAGAACACTCTAGGTCTGCTAAAACTGGGAGTGCAAACACCCCCCTGTTTTCTAATTTAGAGACTTGCATCTTTTTGACACTCAACACCACCAAGACACTGCTACTACAGGTAAGATGCAGTTAAGATTTATCTATTTGTGACATCATTGTAGTTTTACACACTTTAAGCATGATGACTTTTAAATATAATGCCTGGTTTAGGTTGAACTGCTTTGTTTTATTTCTTAATTATTAGTCTCCCTTGAAGTGAATAATTTTATAAGAGAGCTGCAATTAAATGAGGGAGCCACCAAATCTTTCCTAATAAGAATGTACACAATTGTTTACATTTCCATGAGCTCTGAGTTCATAGTTAGGAACTTGATCTTGAACTGTGATCTGAGATGCAATTCATAATGTATATTATTCCTAAATATATCCAGTTTTTCACTATCATTGATATAAGTCATACACCTTCCCTGACTACAGTATTGTGCTATATGTACGGTATGTAGTTTTTTTTTTTAACTTTTATAGTTTGGGGTAACCAGTGATGAGGCATATAACTTGTAGAGTTTGATCACATCATTACAATGTGTGGTAATTTACTCACCCAGGAGCATGTACTGGGATAGTCTTACTAAAAGGGTGTTGTCATGAGCAAAGACATATATACATATATATGTATATATATTAATTAAGGAAGCAAACATATAGAATGTAATATTAAGAGAAAATGCAATGATGTTGATAAATCATGTTTATTGATATCATTAAGTTTCAGGTTTGCTTTTTTAATTAGAATTTACCTTTGTCTTTATAAGTGTGCTCCATCTTTACCTGTCATTTTTTAAAAATAAGATTAGCTCTTAGGTGAGATTATTCAATGTTGCTTACATTACTGAGAAAACTGAAACTACAGAAATATATTAAGAATGTGTTGGTCTATAGAATACAGGAGTAATATTGTCAACAGGTTTGTAAAATTTTGCTCTGCTGAGTTTTGACAAGAGCATCTTGTAGTGTTAGTCACTTGTAACTTTGATTATATTCTGCTGTCCCATTCAGGGTACCAGCAACTTGGAAGTCTAATTAAATCGCTGTATATGATCAGATCTAAAAGCACAAGGCAACTTTAATTAGAAAGCTACTTTTTACTTGACATATTAATTTAAATTAACACCAATTAATATATATGTTTCCTATCATTGTGTGTCTGTAATGTTCTACTTAACTGTATTTTATATGAACTGCTCCTAATCTAATTCCCTAACCTGAAATACTTAACATGCTAGTCATCTGCAATCATTAGAGTTACACGTGGTAGTTAATGGCTTTAACCCTTACATATGATAAAATGCATTGCATAAGATTAAAGCAAATCCTAGAGAAGCACATGTTTAACAGTAGAGTATTTTGAAAATAGAAGTATTTGCATGCAAAAATACATAATTCATTGGAAGGCTTGTGATTCTTCTTCCTGTGCATGACTTATTTCATTTTCCAATTTCACTTACAAAAGGTTTAAATCCATGGGAAGTGTATGTAAAATATTCAATTGACTGAGGATGTGAAAATTAAAGGAGGAAAGAATTATTACTACAGTGACTTTTTAAGGACTATTTAGAAGTTGGTAACTGGCATGAATGTAATGAATTCATTTTAGAGTTTCTCTTAAGGTGCCTTAAAAATCAAGAGAAGTTGATATGAAATATATGTCAATATATGAAATTTTTAGAAGAAAAAATTGAATGCTGAAAGAGTAGAGAGGAGGTTTACAGTTTGTAGAGGATAGAATATTTTCAGTAAATGTAATTGCTTTCTTTTATGACTGCAAGGGAAAAAGAGGTATCAAGAACACCATTTCTCAGGCATGAATGAAATCCCAATGGCCAAATAGCTGATGGAAAAATAACTCTTCTTTTTACTTAGTTACCATATTTGAATATGCAATTACCAAAATTAAGTCTTGCCTGAAAGATCTCTTGTAATTAGAAAGTAAGAAAAGTTACAAACTATTCAGGTCTTTAAAGTTTACTAATGCTCTTCTTTCTTTTTTGACTCACATGACTTACATGAGTTTTCCTTTCTTTCTAAGAAATGCACATACTCAAAATGGTTTATGTGTGTTTGTCTTAAAAGTACAATATTAATTTTTAAATTATTTACCCAAAGTTGTTTAGTCCACTCATCCCTTTTCTTCCAGAAAAAGACATGTGCTAGATTTTCTTCTTTGATATATTACAAAAGCACCATATTTGTATTTACACATATCAGAGCATGCAAAATTACATGATTTATATACATTCAGTGCCATGCTCATTTTGTCTTCTTTTCCCCAAACGCTCTCGTTTTTCCAACTGTGTAAGAACTTTAAAAATGTCTGATAAGGGTAAATTGATAGCTAACATGATTTCCAGGACCTTGAAATTTCAAACTATTTCACAGAGAAACTTTATTTTTAATTATAGAGAATATTCATCCTATTAATAATACTTCTAAATAATGATCCCAAAGTTTTCCAAAACTTTGGCAGAAATATGTTCCTGCTCTCAGTTTCTTATAGTTTCAACTTTCTAATTGACAAAGTTTGAAAAAGTTTCCTTTCAGTACCATTTAAAGTTGAGCTACCTCATAAGTAGGAAGTTTATCTGGATCTTTAAAAAAATGAGGTTAGATGATAAAGTGATTATACTCTCTGAGACATTTTTTGAATTTCGATGTGGCACAAAGCCACAATATTGGCAAAGATTGCGCTTGGTTAAGTTAATTTTGAGGCTTTGGCTGATATTTAACAATAGTCAAAACCAAAAAAAATTTGTTTCCTTGTTATCTGAGAAGAGTTTATACTCTGTTATTTGCATGTATGTTACATGAGCTCTTTATAGCTTGTTGACATAGAGTCTGTCTTCATTGAGGTGATATTAGTCTACTGAAATACTTCTTCTTGATTTCTTCAGGAATTCGTTCTGGGATACCAAATGAGTCTTCATTTGGACTCATGGACAGTTTCTTTAAGACTACCAAAAAAAAAAAAAAAAAAAGGAAAAAGGAAAAAGAGAAGAAAGAAAAAATACATAATTCCAAGCCCTTTTCATGATGACTTTAATATTGAAACATGAATAGAAATAGCTACAACTAACATATTCTGAAGTAACAAGCAAGAATAAGTAATGAGAGACCTTCAGCTAGTATCCTGGTTCAGTTACTTAAGTTAAAAATATTCTTAGACTGTGGTATGGATCCCGGAAATCAAAGCTCCTTACTGATCTCAGTGACATAATAGAACTGGCAAGAAGCAGCTTCCTCATGCTACCCACAGGCACAAGTTAATGTTGACCCTTGGGAAAAATTTTTTGGACTGAAATAATTGTTGCATTTTTAAGTTATCTAAATGAAAAATATGAGCCTGTATAAATAAATTAAAAATAATCGTAATTATAAATTGTTGATTGCCTATGTTGAAGTCAAATATAGTCTACATTTTAAAGGTTATATTATAGAAACCTGACATAGTCATAAATCTCCAATGTCAAAAAATCTGATCTTTTTATTCTTTTCACCAAATAATTAATAATATTACACAACGATCCTTAAAAATATAGTAATAGTGTCGTGCTTCAAAGAGGGCTGGCACAGAAAAACCTGTTCATTCAGTAAAATGCTAAATTACAGTTTATTATTAGCTTTAAAAGTATTAAAAAAAACTAGTTAAAACAGTTTTTAAAGAACACACTTATTTAAATATAGTCAAGATAATTAATTTTACCTAAAAAATGTGTTACTTACACCTTATTAGAAGCCTGACCATCAAGCAAAGTGAGGTAGATTTACAACCACAGTTATGTGAATGTATGTGTATACTCACAAATGGAAACAATTCTAATTTCAAAATGAAGTGCCCATTAATTTACTTTCCTAAAACTGTAAATGCAAAGTGAGAAAACCGTCTGTTTATACAATCACTTTTATGTTATATAATAGCACTATATATAACAAGGTAAATGAACTTGCACGTATGTAGAGAGGTTAAATTGTTAGTTTTGTAGCACATGAAAGGCAGAGATTAAAGAGTTTTTCTTACAGGAACTTTATCAGATTAAAGGGTTTCTGACATTTTAGGAAAGTTCTGTTCAAATTAGCTCCCAGTATTTGCTTTAATCTGCAGAGGCAAGTATTACATGCTTTAAGGTTACTCTTAGATTCCAATTAAAGAGTTTTTGTTGATAGATACATGCATTGTAAATATAAACCATAGGGTTCCAATAGAAATTAATTCAATTTCTACAAGAGAAGACTGAAATTATATTCTCTTGTAGTATTATAAGAAAACATACTAGTCATTAGGAAATTATTTAATGAAGGGAAACTTCTAGTTGTGATTCAAAGATATTAGCACTTCAAAAGAGAGTTACGTGATGCTTAGTCTATGTTTAATAAACACAAAATATTACTTGGGGGTCCTTGAAAGTTGATATTATTCCCAAGGTTCTTTTAGTTTTTTGGAATGCAAATAATTGTTGATTTTTTCATAGAAAATATTATAAAGATAGATTAATTGTCATGTAATTCAATTTATTATTTCTTGAAACAGTAATCAGAACACTTAATTGTGTGAAATAAGAGGAAGACCTATGACAAAATTTCAATAAAACTATTTCAGTTTAAAGTATCATTTTACATCTTTTTTGCTAAAATAAATCTGAAATCATATTTGCAGAATACATTTCTTAACATCTGGAACACCTATAGAATGTCATCACCATATCTTACTTTTTAAAAAAGCTAGTCTTGTAAATGATGTTTCATCTCCAACTGAAAACATGTGGTAAGTCCAGATGTTCAAACACAATCACTCCCCAAAGGCTTACAGTTACAGGTTGATTCAAGTATGGCTGTGGATAAATATACACATCAGATCCCTAATTTAAAATTAGAATACAGGCTGTGAAGTGCATAAAAATGGTGAGAGACCGCAGGTGGCTGTGTCAATTCCTTGTTTAAATGAAAATGTACTTTCTGTCCCATCAATGTAGCACATTTGAGAGTCAATAAATTCTTATAGATTTTTAATGTACATGTAAAAGGATACATAACATATATGACAATATTATCTGAGCAAGAAACATGACTTACCCAGTAACCCTATTTTAAATACATTTTGAATGACATTATTGGTCCAGTTGGGAAATTCCAGGGTTAAAAGGATTTAAAATGATTCCTTTCTCTAGTAATTTACAGTGATTAAGGCATAGAAGAGAAAGTTGATTATAGGAATAATAACTTAATTGTTTTGATTTCCTAAACAGTTTATTCAAACTTCAAGAAGAAAATCAGAAAGAGAATGTCTTTCCCTAAGGAGAGCTAGCACTTGCTTTCTAAGGATATTTATGATGCTTTGCTGGCTGATTTATCTAGACAGATAAAACAAAAGCAAGTGGTACAGGATGGAGCAATAGTGAAAACAGCAGACAGATTTATGAGCCACAGGGCGACTCTCCTGGGACTTCCCCATAATTGAGTTCTTTAAAATTATGCATTTCATTGCTTCATATTTTCCTTTTCTTTCTGTCCTCTTTTTATAGTCACATTTCCAAGAGTCTGAATAAGGGTAAGAAAACCCATCTTCAGCATTTTCCTAGTTCAGAATTTATTATGCATGTTGTAATCAGATCTCCCAAACCACTTGATAACTTTCCTTCTACTCAAGCCCTGTCACCAAGCCAAAACTGTAAGGTTGAAATGACCAAGAGAAACTCCACTATCAGTGGCTGGTGAATGGTATTGGTTTCTACCTATATGGGGAAGGAAATAGACTCTGCCTGGATGAAAGTCATGTTATCAGAAGCAGAGTCTTAAATTTAATTGATTTCCTAATTTAAATCCATCTTAGGCCAATCTTTGGCCTACTCTACTTAAATTAATGGAGGGCAAGCCTTACAAAGTTGGGGAAAAATAATCGAGTCTACTGCAGAAGTCCATACAAGGGTTAGAAGCATGTGGCTAATGTAGTAGATACACAATAGTCTTTCTTATTTATAATGGAATGGGGCAAGGGGAAAGAAACCGAACAGATTTAATTAACTGCTTCCACTTTTTAAACATCAGAGTGAGTAGGCCCTTCATCAAGCTGTAATTAGAGAAGTATTGCCTGATCAAAGGGAACTTTCATAGTTAATAATTACTACTACTGATTCTGATGTTGCTGCTAGTAATACTGTTTATTTTACCATATGCTTTTCTAGACATATATGAATTGTCCAGTTACAAAAAAATAGAAATAAAAATTAGTATCCCTGTTCAAAAATGACAAATAGCCAGTTAAAGTTAAGTATTTTGCTAAAGGACTTTTTCAGAATTGAAAAGTAGTTCTGCACATCTCCAAAAACCTATAACCACTAGGATTTGATATTTACTATTTTAATCTAGTAATCTGCATACTATTTAGTAGGAGTTAACAAGAGATACAACAGCCATTAGAAAAACAGAAAAGAAGCAAGCATAAAAATATAAAACTTAAAGTGTTTTAAAAGTTTACATCTAGTTAATGAACTTTGGTAAGCAATCCTTCCTAGCTACTATACTCCTTTTCCCTCTCTTTTCTTGTCTATTTATTTTATAAGTTTGTAATATATACTTCCTAAAAATGCTGAACCATTTTCAATTTCCTTTCTCATTCCCAGAATTTATGAAGTAGTTATTTTCAACTAAATTGTTGAAAATTTAGTTGATATGGGCATGTCAAAACATCAGTGTTATATCCTGTCATAAAAATGGGAATAGGTTCTCCTTATTGTGGCTTAGCACCTCTAGCCAAAAGCAGTGGATCTGCTTGCTGCTTTTAAGTCAGGCTGGCTCAATGGCCAAAGAGTTCCTGTTCCTCAAACATTCATAAGATTTTAACTGGTACTATCTGTGCAAAGTAAATTGCAATAATTTATTTATTGCTTTCTTGTCAATGCCAATCTTCACTTCAGCTATTACCACTTGAATCCCTTAGAAAACAAGGCCAGATCACTACAAATTATTAGATAAATCACCTCAATTCATTTCATGAAATTATTTTTAAATTGTAGATGATATAGTATTCATAGATACTGAAAACACTTCAACTACAATGTATACCTCCATTGTAATCATAAAGTTTTATGATGTTTTTTCATGGGAGAGTCTCCAAACCCTTGCTTAATTAATCCCTTGATTTAAATCTGACAAGCTATAGCCCCCTCTACTTAAAATAACAGAGGTCAAGCCTTGTAAGCCTTCACTCTACATAGTCTTTCCCAGGCCTTTACTCTAGAAACATTTGTGTATTGTGTGGGTGGGGGTGTGTGTGTGGGGGGTGTGTGTGTGTGTGTTAGTTTAAATGAATAGGTGGATAGATGAGGAGGCAAAGTAAATGTTTCCACATAGAAACCCTAAGATTTGCTGATTTGCTAGCTCAGAATGAAATTTAAAGGCTAGTATAAATATCTACATTTGGCAATATTTGGAAGACTTAATCGACATCTAGCAAAATTCAAAATATTAAGAGGAGGAATTATAAGAAGTCACAACGATTTAAAAGTAATTCATAAATTTCTTAAATTTGCTGAAACTACATTTGGAATAAATCAATAGGGGCAGCTATGTGACTCAGTTCGTTAATCATCTGACTTTTGGTTTCAGCTCAGGTCATGATCTCATGGGTTGTGAGATGGAGCCCCACATCTGCCTCCTGGTCAGTGGGGAGTCTGCTTGAAGATTCTTTCCCTCTGCTCCTCTCCCCTACTCCCATGTGTGTGTGCTCTCTCTCGTTTTCTCTCTCTCTAAAAAAATAAATAATCTGCCCTCTCTTTCAGAGCCTCATTCTTCTTTTCCAGCCCTTTACACTCGCCAGTGAGGGCAGATTCTTTAGCCAAGGAGATCCAGTATCTGAAAGATTTGAGAGAAGGTCTGAAGGGCAAGGGAGAAGAAAAGGGTCCTTTAGTCGGGATAGTCAGGAGTGTGTGTGCTTGTACATAGGCTTGTGCTGAAGCCGTGTTGTAATAAATTTTGTAGTGAAAATTTTGTAGTGAAAGAACTCAGTGAAAAAAAAATAAATCTTTTAAAAATTTTAAAAATTTAAAAAAAATTAGAGGAAATCAATGTCTTAGAACAGTATAAGACACTCTTGCACTAAGTTGTGTTTAATCTTATCATGTAACAGTTACCTACATGTTTCATGGATTGTCAAGATCTAATTTTTGATTGCATTTTTGGCTTTCTTTCCTCTTTTTTGCAGTCAAATGCTCTACCACTGAGCTATACCCCCTCTCTTTCCTCTTTTTTGGACAGAAAGCTTATTATAGTCCTGCTCTTCTTTGATTGTAAGAATGTTTGGAGGGTATGGATGTTGGTTGAATAAGTAAATATTTAGCATCTACACTTTCTTTGACAAAACTAGATGAAACATTACTTACTACCTCTTAGCTTTGACAGGGTTATAGTAGCCACAATTCTTAGCTGCCATCATGTTAAGAAACAGGAATCAGTTAGTTACTGATAGATTTCCCACACTGTAACTGTATTGGATTATAACACAAGGTATGAAAATTATTCATATGCCATTCTGTTGTAAATAAATGATTGAAAAAAATACATAAATAGGAGGATGGGCAAATCTCCTATACAGAAGAATTCCAAATAATTTATATAAATAATCTGCCTCAAAGAAGGGGAAGCATGACTATCTACTCCTTAAGGGTTGGATGCTCCTAATGACTGCATTCCATAGAGTATCCTCTGGAAGTTGGGGGGGCGATATTTAAAGTGAAGAAAAATGTATAAGCTAACCTGTGTAAATTCCTTGTTTAAGTGAAAGTGTTCTTTCTGCCCCATCAATGTAGCACAGTTGAGAGAGTCAGTGAAATCTTATAAAAGTATTAATGTATATGTAAAACTACCTCACTACTACACCACCTCAGCCAGGTGGTCAAAGTCAACATCTGCAGCATGTCAAATAAATACAAATCCAGACTTAGACAAGGAGAAACTTTATTCAAAAAGATTTGTAATGGGGAAGTTGCTATAATCTCGGAAATCTGCAAGTTTCTCAGAACTAGACAGTAGAAGCTGTTCTATAGTTGAAGCCCTAACCCCTAGGACCTTAAAAGATAGGGCCTTTAAAGAGGTAATGAAGGTGAAATGAGGTCAAATGGATGGTCCTAAGGCAATCTGATGGGTATGAAGAAGAAATTTGGACACACTAAGAGACTGTCAGTGCACACACCCAGAGGAAAGGTCCTGTGAAGACAGCTGTAAGGCTATCTGCAACCTGAGAAAAAAAGTCTCAGAAGGAACCAAACCTGCCAACACTTTGATCTTTGACTTCTAGCCTTTATAACTGTGAGAAATTAATTTCTATTGTTTAATCCACCCAGCCTGTAGTGTTTTGTTATGGCAGTCCTAGGAAACTAATGTGTTGGGCAAATGAGGGAGAAAATGACCATTATGGTTTGATAGGAAATGTGTCTTATTGTAGTCAGCCAATTTTTAGGAAAAAGCTAATAAGGGGGCACATTCTGCATTTTAGTGCTTACTCAGGCTTGGAACAAGCAAAGTTCACGGTTTCATGGGGAGCAGAGAAGCCTGACAAAAATCTGGTCAAGACAATGCAGAAGGTAACAAGTGGGTAATTGTGAACACTTGGCCAAGTGATAAGTCCTGTAGATAGTATGTTCCCTTGATATGATGTGATGAAAATGGTACTTCACCTTTGTTGTCTTCCTTCTAAAAACCCATAACCTCAGCATAATCATGAAAAAAAAAAATCAGACAAGTCAAAACTGAAGATACTCTACAAAATACCTGACCAGAATTCCTCAAATCTGTCAAGGTAATGAAAAATAAGAAAAGTCTTAGAAACTGTCACAGTAAAGAGATTAAGGAGACATGAATATTAATTGGAATGTGGTATCTGAGATAGGATCCTGGAATAAAAAAGATGGCTTTAGGTAAAAACTAAGGAATTCTAAATAAAGTAGGCACTTGGGTAGCAGTGTCTTGATATTGGCTCCTTAACTATGACAAATGAGCCATAGTAATATAAGATGTTAGTGATAGGTAAAACTCATGTGGGGTATATAAGAATTTTATATACTGCCTTCTCAACCTTTCTGTAAATCTGAATCTATTCTAAAGTAAAAAGTTTACTTATAGCAATGACAGAAACAAAGAATCTCAAGAATAGTCCATTTCCAACAAGATAGCACAAATCCATCATTAAAAAGTTTAAATCTACCTTGAAGTATTGCTGTATCTATTATAGCTCATGATTCAGTGACCACTTTAGGAGATTGTGGTTTGGGTAGAAAATATTTCTGCATTTACCAAGTTATATGAAAGGAAAACTTATTTGCTTTATGCAAAGCATCAATCTATACAGAATTTAGAATGCTGACTCATGTGCATTTACTTCTAGAACATCTCTTCCTCCAGGTCTCCAACACAACTTCATTTGCTCTGGAAGGAATCACACGTACACCAAGGCCTTCACAGATTATTTTCAATGACCATGGTTTTCAGGGTCGTTTTTGACAGTGGCCCTTGTTGCCCTCAATGCTAAGCCTCCCTCCATGTCTACCTTACTAATTAATTTATCTGTTATTCTATCAATTTAAAAATATTCTTGCATTATTTTAATACTTATAACACTAAATGCAATCCATCTCATAAGAATCCCACCTTTTCCTTCCCAGAACAACAAGAACAAAGTCTGTTCCATTTAACTACTCTCCTTGTATTTAAATAAAAAGTGACTTTTTTTTTTTATTTCTGCCTCTGGTGCCATTCCCTACATGTGCAGAGAAATGAATGCTGACTTTGTTTCTAAGTGTCAGAAAGCATTGTCTCATTGCAGTATTTCCATTGATGAAAATACTTTTATAAACCATTGTCAAATCAGAGCTATCTCCCACTTAAGAAATCACCCTGCAAGGATACTGCAGAAATCGCTTTTGTGCCCATAGACTTGAAAATTTTTATCACACTCTTCACTTGGCATTTGTGTTTAATTGTGTCTTGCTTTGAATTTTTAAAAAATCATTTTTTCTTTTTTAAGGGTAATCAAAAAAGGAAATAAAAAGAAAGCTGACTGAGCAAAAGCTAGTACTTTGATTTTACTAGCTATTTGTCATTTTGCTGCTTACTTCATAATTAAAGTCTGATTATTATAGGACAAAAAAACTCTCCCAAGAATAATAATATTATTTGACAGATTTTTTTTCATTCTTTGAAAAAGTGGGTTCATGCTGGCAAGTTTGAATTATTATAGGTATAGATTTTTATTTTTTCTGAATTCAGTAATTTAATGTGATTAGCCTTTTGGAAAATGAATATAATATTTCAGTAGCTCAAAAACATGATCTGTGTGTATGCATTACACTTAGAGTTTAATTAGGAAACTAATGAGGTGAGATTGGCAATCTGATTGGTGAGGAACTGGTACAGTAAATTTCTATTAGCAAACTTGAGTATTTCTCTTCCAGCTCTTCATTCGCCCAACCTCAGAATATAGGAATTATTACATTGGACACCTGCCATCCTGGTCTTTGGAAGCCATCCTTCTGTAAAACCACCAAATTAATTGTAGCTCAGAGTAAGGGAGTATTGGAGATTCAACTACTTGTGAATTTACCTTACAAGGGCAAACTATGGAATAGATTAAATACAGCTATTAATTAGATATAAGTGAACTAATTAACAGAAATAAAGCTTGATGTACAGAATAACTTATTTAGCTAGAATTTATATTTTTATAAGGGTAGATATGTATATACATACATATATTTGTAATATAGTATTCAGTATTGCTGGTGAATGGAAGAGATACTCATTTTCAGTATCATTAATTTTGATTTGAGAATCAGAAATATTTGTCACCTTTCTGTGCAATTCACAAATGATTTAATTATACACACACACACACACATATTTAGCACAAGTGCACTTCTCATGATTTATAGCAAATTCATACTTTAAAGCATTTCTCACACTTACCTTCCAACTATATGAGTCTTATTGTCACAAAACATGATGAATTCTAATGATAATCTTATCAAATGCAGAGCTTAATTTGAGAGTGAATCAACAATCTCATTGGCTGTGTGAATAGAATCAAGTTTCCATTGTTCCATTTCATTTCGTTGAACCATTATTTTATAAAATATTAGATTTTAGATGTAGTCAATAAAATACTTCAAACAGATTTTCTTATTTTCTTGTTGAAACCCAGCAAATTTGTTTAGACATTAAAGCTTGAATCAGAAATAATGGTAAATGTGCAGCATTTACTTACTAATGAAACAAGTAATGACTAAAACAATATTAATAATACAGCTGTTGTGTTCTACACATTGTGTAAAACAGTTTGCCATTATTATTGTAGTTTATCCTCTTAAAAATCCCATGTTGTTATTGTTGCAATTTTTAGTGATGAAGATTAGAGACCAGGAAGTTTAATAATTTGCCCAAAGATACAACTACAGTGAGTGCTGAGACTGAATTTGAAGCCAGCCACACCTTTTATTATTGTGCTGGACTACAATTACCTGCCTGTGAATGAGGACTACTTTCCATGGAAAAGACAGAAAACTGATGAAAAGAGTGTGAAAATTAATTTGAAGTGAAATGAAATTCATTGTTAAAGAACAATGTTGGTTCATAATTTCTACATCACAATGTAACTCAATACTGCAGTTATTCCATAATAAACTGTTTTCCCAAAATGACTACTGCTATAGAAAAAGAAGTACATCTCTCTTTTTAAAACATTGATATGTAAAATTAAAATATTATTAGAAAAAATCATTTTTTCTCTTAGGTGCTGTATATTATAAATATGTGCATATATATAACTATATCATATACATATACATATAATGTACCATATATATTAGTAGTGGAATTCTTTTTGTGTAGTAGTTGCTTAGATTACTAACTACTTGAGACTGGGGCAGGTAAATTAGAAGTGGAAGTAACAGAGGAGTTCAATTAAAGGTAAATTGAGCCAACTGAAGATCAATCCAAAATGAAGGTTAAGAGCTCAGAGTAGATAATGTAAATCAATAGAAGATATGATTGGGCTGCAAAAGGTGTGATTTTTCAAGCTGCTTTTCAGGAAACTATCTAGTGTGTAAATTAATGTCCCTGAATTTATTTCTAAGAAGTTTGCAGGTGGCATATTCTTCAGCTCCCTTAATCACCATGCCAATTTCTATCCCGTATGTCCCAAATATCATCTTGTATAAACTTTCATTCCACATTCTAGATTTCAACAAACATTTGAGCACCTATTTGGGCAAAGTAAAATGCTCGGTGTTGATAATACAGCAGTGGACAATCTAGTATGATGACTGCTCGCTCATAGCCCACAATCATCATAACCCAGTGTTGAGTGAATGACTAGAAACCTCAAAACAGATTGTCAACATACCAAGTACTACTACAGCTCAAATGCTGGGTGCTAGAGAGGTCCCACCTGACCTAATCATGGAGGATGTATGAATTTAAATTATACCTTAGCTATAACCTAAAAGATGATAGAGATGAAACTACTCCTCATCTCTAACCCATGTTGGGCCTTCTTATAGAAATCATTCCAGACCTGATAGCTGCTGCTTAAGAAAGCCATCTCTCAGGTGCCTGGGTGACTCAGTTGGCTAAGTGTCTGCCGTCAGCTCAGGTCATGATCCCAGGGTCCTGGGATGGAGTCCCCTATCGGGATCCCTGCTCAGCAGGGAATCTGCTCCTCCCTTTTCTTCCCCTTCCCCTTCTGGCTTATGCCCTCTCTCACTGACTCTCTCTCAAATAAGTAAAATCTTAAAAAAAAAAAAAGAGAGAGAGAGAGAGAGAAAGTCATCTTCTTTTTTTATTTTTTAAGATTTTATTTTTTATTTGACAGACAGAGACCACAAGTAGGCAGAGAGGCAGGCAGAGAGAGAGAGGGGGAAGCAGGCTCCCTCTGAGCAGAGAGCCCAATGTGGGGCTTGATCCCAGACCCAGAGATCCTGACCTGAGCCAAAGGCAGAGGCTTAACACACTGAGCCACCCAGGCACCCCAAGAAAGCCATCTTTCAAAAACTCTTTTAGAAAATGAGCTTGGAGTATTATGCCTCCATCAGAAAGGATGAATACCCAACTTTTGTAGCAACATGGACAGGACTGGAAGAGATTATGCTGAGTGAAATAAGTCAAGCAGAGAGAGTCAATTATCATATGGTTTCACTTATTTGTGGAGCATAACAAATAGCATGGAGGACATGGGGAGTTAGGAGAAGGGAGTTGGGGGAAATTGGAAGGGGAGGTGAACAATGAGAGACTATGGATTCTGAAAAACAATCTGAAGGGTTTGAAGAGGTTGGGGGGCGGGAGGTTGGGGGAACCAGGTGGTGGGTATTAGAGAGGGCATGGATTGCATGGAGCATTGGGTGTGGTACAAAAACAATGAATACTGTTATGCTGAAAATATATTAAAAAAATGTTAAAAAAAAAAGAAAATGAGCTTGGGGTTCTGGGTTTATATACTCTAGTTCTTTCCAGCTGTGTGTTAAATGGACTGGTTTTTGTTTCCTCTTCTTTAAAATAAGGATAATAACTGTGCTTATGTTATGATTTGGAATGAGAATTGAATGAGTATATCTGAAATTCTTGTAGCACATCTAAATGTCAGCAAGAATTATTATTAGGCTTTATCTCCATAATGTGACTAGTTTTCAATGTTTAGTTGAATAGGCTATTTAGTTGATCAGGTCAATGATTCATGAAGAAATAAGAGAGGGCCTCAAACTTATGAGACTTACAGAGATTAATTTTATTTTGAGTGTGAAATCTTAAAATTATTAAATGAACTACAATTCACAAGACCTTAATCTTTGATAATCCTTAGAGAAACTGAGATCACCTTATTTTTCATTAGTAAAACAAAACTTTCATATTTCTGTCTTGAAGAGCATTCATTGTAGGGGGCTTTTTCCATTGTTTTAAATATGGTTCTTGGAAAATGAAACATCCGTCATTTCCTTTGACTATAGTTAAGGTCTTGTGTTCATGTGGATACATGAACACAACACATCTGTTAAAAAATATCAGGATCTCAAAACAGTCATATTCTAAGTAACTGAATAGAAATATTTAAAGTAGTGGAAATATTTGAAAGTCTATCAGTTTTCTTCCATTTAATGTCTCTTTTCACACATTATGGATTTTTATAGCTCCGGAAAATTATATGCATTTCCATGATGATATATGCTATTCAAAAGGCTAGATTTCGCAAAAGATGTGAACTGGAAATACCCTTCTCTAGTGAGGGAGTTATCTTAACTTGGGGAGAAATTTATTGGTCTAGGTTCCGTCTATTGGTGGATAAATATCTCTGCACTGTTATAAATTATATTAGTACCTGATGGATATGTATACATGTACATTTTATACTTTCCATTTTTCATCAAACTCTAATATAGCATGACTTTGAATGGTCAAGAACAACTGTCATAGAAGACATTTTCACAGTTGTATGCAACTAAATGAGATTATTTTCCATAATGGTTTTTCTTTTGCCTTTATTTCTTCAGATCCATGATATCCTTCATCAATCCCTTTCAAATTCAGAGTTTCAAGATCATTTCACTGTAAAGAATTCATAAATCAATCAAGTCCCAAGTTTTCTATCAAGCATCATCAAGTGGATAAACACCAACTGGATTAGATTCAATTGTTCTAACACTTGATATTACATTTTCTCTTTCAGACATGCATTCTTCATTCTTTTTAATGGAAAAAATCCTAAATAATTCATTGTGGTATTTTTTACACAGTTATTGAAATAACTAGTCTTTAGTTGTGGTGATTATTCATTTATCTCATAATAAAGTGGGATGGTGGCATAGAGATGAAATTTTGTTGAAAATACTGTGCTTGAAATAGATTCATCATGATGAGGGCTAAACTAAGACACATTTATATTTTTGTGGTTGGATACATTTTTAACAAAATAAATACTCATTTGTTACACCTTTTTAAAGAATTCAAGCTCTGTAAGGATGAGTGAGGAGCAAACAATAGCTTGTTTGAATGAAATAGGGATTAGTTAATATACTAGTCTGGATGTGCTGTATCTATTAGCTATTGTTGCATAACCACCATGCAAAATTTAGTGGTCTTTTTTTTTCCTCACAAGTCTTTTAATTGGTTGGTTGTTTCCGCTGATCCGCTCTAGTAATGACTGGGAAACTTGGCCTTGCTCATACATATCTGGTCACTTAGTCAGCCAGGAGTTGCTTGGTCTAGGATGGTGCCGGCGGGGATGCGTCAGTTCTTCTGAACATGGTTTTCAGTCCTGCAAGAGTGTAACCCAAACATGATCTCATGCTAGTAGCAGATATACAAAAGAAGTATAAATGTGCAAGTTTACTGTGAAGCCACTGCCAGGGTCAGATTTTTTATTGCCCAATTGAGCAGAACAATTAACACAGTCAACTCAGATTCTTGTGGTAGAGCCCAATCAAAGGGCAAGATTGCAGAGAGGGCATTAGTGAGAGCCATCAGTGCAGTTAATATACCACAACTCAAGTTACGCTCCTATTGTGACAGATGACTCCAAATCTCAGAGAATTGACACACATGACAGGGATTTATCTTTCTGCTATTGTATTCATTCAAGAATACGTTCATTCAAGAATACAACCTGATAGAGACTCCATCTTTATTCCAGATGATATGCTGCATTGTTTTAAAAAAAATGATTGAAAAAAATCTAAATTCTCACTGTGATGGGACTGGTTAACTGAATTATGGTATATCTATTTCATTGAATAATATGTAACTGCAAAATTAATTGGAAAAAAAATGTGTTGATATGCAAATATATGTAAGATACCTATTTTAGAAAGATATAAAAAAGGATGAAGAATATGTTAGCCCTGGCATTAGAAAGGGGAGGAGAAAGAATATACAGACATGCACACACATGTGCATAGAGGCTCTTGGGTGTTCATAAGTCTCCTAGAAGTATAAACAAAAAAGAAAAACAATGGTATGGGAATAAGTTGGAAGAAAACCAAGAGTTGAAGCAAGTATTTTCAGAGAATATCTTTTTATGTTTTTTAAAAAAGTTTTATTTTAATTCTAGTTAGTTAGCAGACAGTTTAATATTAGTTTCAGGTGTACAGTATAGTGATTCAGCATTTCCTTACCTCATCTGGTGCTCATCACAGGTGCACTCCTTACTCCTACTGAATCCATCCTCCCACCATATTTTTATGTTTTTTGAAGTTTGATCTGTATAGTTTTATTAGTTATTGATAAGTAAACAAAAATATCTTAAAAAAGGGAGAACAAAAAGAGCATGGATTGCTGCCAGATTCCTGCATTCTAATCCTAACCTACCTCTTATTGATGATAATTCAGTTAATTTACATAACTTTTAGTGAAAAAATCCTACTCAAAACTAGGATTTTCACCTGTAAAAGTAGGGAATAAACAACACCTCCCCCACATAATTGCATGCAGTTTAAATGTGAGAGTCTATGTAATGCACTTAGCGAGTGTTGGACACATATAGCTGCTTAATGAGTTTGATATTTTTGCTGCCACCATTGTTCATTTCATCATTTAATCAAAAGAAATAAATTGCAAGATAGCTAAGGTACAAGTCAAGTTGGATTTCCACCGAGAATGCTGTTCTGGTGGAAAACACTAGCAAGCTCTTTATTTTACTTGTAATGTAACCTTTGCTTTCTTTCTGATATCATCCTTTCTTAATATAGTTGAGAGATCACAATCAACTATCAAAACATGGCATATAAATACAGTGACCATATTCTTTAATATCGTGATAGAATTTTTGGTTACTCCTTAGGTTAGCTGTATGAAATGAATCAATGTGAGAATTTCTCTGTGTAGAAAATGTAGTGGGATGATACTAGGTTTTCTAGTGGTGGAAATTTGTGCTTTTTGTTTGCTTATTTTTGTATTTTTGGATCTTGGTAGTTTCAGATGTTGCAAGAATCAGATAATACTATGGTGCCCTTCACTGAAGAGAAGTTCTTAACTTTTATATAAACTTTTATATAAACAGATCCATTGGCTTTTCATTTTCAAGTTTGTGCTTTGGGGATCTTATTTAATAGTCTTGGAAGGTTTTTTTTTTTTTTTAATTGTTTGTTTATTTTAGACAATAGAAGCATCTCCTCCTCCTCAAAAAACTGAACATAGATTGAGTGTTAAATGACATCAATAAATTAATGTTAATTTTGTTAATGTCAGTGTGTATATCTAATAAAATGTTTATAATTTTAGAGATATCTACTAAAGTTTTAACGAGGAGAAGCAGTGAGTAGGATTGCTTACACTGTACCAATTTAGCCTCAAAAAAACAGAAAAATAAGTGTGGTAAATTCTTGATAATTGTTGAATCTGAGAGATAAAGTTTATAGTTTTAAGGATATTTAATTTTTTTCATATTGCATTAAAAATAGAGAATAATTCTGTATCAGATTACTTTCTAGTTATCCTTCTCACCTGACCTTCAAAAAACCCAACCTTGAACATTAACCCAGTAATTTAGGGTGTAATTTATGCAAGAAAGCCATCTGTAGGGCCCCAATGATCAGAATTCACTGAGAAGAGCTTTCAGTTCCCAACATACTCTTCTTTCATGTTGAACTTCCATGTTTTACAAAGGATAACTCTGGGTTGTATCATATTTATTCTGGCTCTTTTCTGGCTAAACACTGATGGAAGGATGAAGCCAATTAACCAGTACTTGTAGCCTCAGACATTTCATGCATAAGCATCCTAGTCTCATTGTTACTTATCTTGTTAAGAGTAAAATGAACATGGGTGTAAAACAAGGAAAATTATTTTATACTTACTCTTTAAAAATGAAGAGAATGCCGTGTAAAGCATAAACTAAGAAACTTCAATAAATAACCAATGGTGCACATCTGTCAAGGAAGAATTCATTGCTTATTAATCACAAACTGGATTTTATAATGGTTTATATGTATTTCAAAATCCTATTTTTCCAAGCCCCAAATGAGCAGTGTTTTTTCCTAATTAAATTGGATTTCTTCCAGTATGCTTCGGAATACTCACCAAGATTTATTCTTAAATTTATCCATGTGGCGAAAGTAATATAAATAGCAGGTATAAAGATTTTCCTTCAGCCATACTTAAAATTTTAACTGAAAAATTCCTCCCTATATTAATGTATTCCAGCCACTTGACAAGATAATGCTCCTCTGATGTTGTATATCTGATCTAACCTTTTGTCTTTCTGAGGAAAGTATAGATTTTTCATGGAGATATCGGAGTTTAAAAGAATGCAGTTTGTCTCTTTAATAGGTCAGGGATTTGGGGCATGGTATATGCTATATTTTGGCACAAGCACATGCCACTTAAAATGAAGTGGCTCATTTATAAAGTAATAAATAACACTGGCTAAATGTGTGTTGCTACATGTGAACAGAGAAGTCAAGTAAAGTTTTAATTTAAACAAGGAATCCCGACGTGCAGTGTTGCTGGGTTTTTGGCAGTTGCTGATTTGATTGGCCATCTTTCATTAGTCACAGGAAGCATTAAAGCCTTTCTGGAACTTAATTTCATCAGTGATAGAATCAGCTGTTGTTTATCCTTAAGAATGCTTCACTTGTTCTTCTGATTAGTAATAATCTTTAATATTCTATTACTAGAATCTTCATTTAATGGGAGAGTCTACCTAGTTATAACATCAAGCTATAACTTGAGCTCTTACAAGTTCAAGAGGACCACTTTTTTTATTCATGGCTTCTGAATAAAAGTTAATAAATGCTCTTTTAAACTAGCGAGAATTAGTGAAACAAACCTATACTCTTAAAGAAATTAATTTTCCCAAAGAGCAAAAACTAAAAGTTTATTATTTTGGGGGAGCCATATTGTCCCTCCTATTCCGGTTTCTCTTCAGTTAATATCAAAATATCCATGTGTTTGTATTATTTGCTTAGCAACTATATAAAGATAAAGTAAAATATAGTGTTTTGTAACAATACTATTTGAGTAAAGTTACTAGTATTTGAAGTATTTTTCTTAAGTTATTCATCTAAGTGAGTATGGCTTATATTATATCTTTAGACTAGCGTGTCATGTACTTTTGTAGCAATTAGTCATTTTACAGCTGTCATTGAAAATTAAGGCACTTGACTTTTAGTTTTAACAAGCAGAAAAATGACTTGACATGGCATATATCCTTTATTCTAGAAAATGTCTACGTAATTGTTTGGAACTAAACATACATTAATCACCAGTAGTTATCCTATGTTGCATACCTGGGTAGGTAATAATACATGGGATTCTAGTAATTCTAGCTTGCATTGTTATACTTGATTTTAAAATGATTATTATTGTACTATATGTTCTTTCAAGGTTCTCCTACTTCCTTTCCCTTTAATTTTACTGTCATGGAGGTTAAAGCTTAGAGCTACAAAAAAAAAAAGTGATTCTATTATGCAAGAAGAAAATATCATTCTTTAAGTGAGGTAATCATTTAAGCAATTTTAAACTATTTTCCCCAATAAAAGCATTTTGGGGGTCTATGTTGAAAGAGTAAATGTTATTAAAGAAAAACCACCACAACTGAATAATAAAATGAAGTAATATTTATGAAAATAGACTGTCAAAAATCAGATTTAGATTATCACATAATCAGCTTTGGAATGTGTATCATCTTGTAATGTTTTAAGTTTCAAAATACAAATTTTGGAAATGTCTTCATAATCACCAAATTCCTGTTAACCTAGAACAGTAGGAAAGGGACTTTTCTATTTCAGTATTGATTAAAATGGATTTATTCTTCTATTAAAATATTATAAGATATAATGTATACCACATCTAGTTTCATTTTTCTTTGGCAATTCAGAATATAATGAACTATATATATAGTTTATCTTTCTGAACGTTTTTACCTTAAAATTGCTGCTAAGCTTTTTAGCTGTCAGTATTCTAGGTAAATAGGACATTGCTCTTGTGAATAATTATACCATGTATGATTACAATTCATGTCACAGGTTGATAGAATAATACAGTCTTAGGAAATGGTAGAGACCTTATGGATCATATAATGCACAATTACTCTTCTGTTAACATGACCCACTTTAAAGTATCCTCAGTGGTCTGCCAGCCAAAGACCCAACATCTGAGTTGATAAGTCTTGTGTCTTCTGAGGGGCAAAGTCCATCATTGTAGCTCAGGTTACTAGAAGTGTCTTCCCTATGGCAGTCAAAAATCTTCCTCCTTCTGGCTTTAGCACAGTGGCCCTTGCATTTAATCTCCCTCCAGATTACTGCCTAATTCTTCATGTGGCAGGACTTCCTTCATGCCATCTCTTTCATTCTCCACACCACTCTTGGAGGGTGGCATGTGTGTTACCATCCTCTGGCTGAGAATATGGAGAAGTGGGGATGTCAAATTAAGCAAGCCACACAACTAAGATTATGCTCCAGTCAGTTTACTTTCAGTCTAATCTTCTTTCCAAGAAACTTGCACTTTTCCTTTTTCTTAATTTGAATAGAGCCAATGAGTCTCCAGTGAGATTCTGTATTTAAGGTTTAATGGGTTTTATGGCATGGTTTTGGTTTCCTTGCCACCCTGGCCCAAGTCCCTCCAGTTTCTACTGGTCTCTTAATTTGTAGCCCTTTATTTCCTCCCTTCGTTCTTCCTTCCATCCTTCTTATAAGTATTGGTGGAAAACCTACTTATTTTCAGGCCCGAGGCATAAAATAATGAATAAGACTGACACGGCCCATGCTTTCATGGAGCTTACAACCTAATGGAAAAAAAACATTTTTAGAAAAAAAAATGTCATTATAAGTGAAAAAAATATACTCATCACCAGGAATAATGGGGATTTTGTATAGTTGGGTAAAGGAGCAGAAGACTTTCTTGAATAAGTGACGTTTCTTCACTCTTCAGCTTTAACTTAAAATTCCAAAGATATCCTTAACATCTCTCTTTAAAAAATCTCCTTTAAGATAATTTTTCCCAATTACCAACCTTCCACCTCTATGTCTCCATTTCTGTATCCAATTATGTTGCAACTGATTTGGGTTGGGCTTAATGGATTGTTTACATTCATAGTCACTACTTATCTGCATCATAGCTCTGACAAAATACATTGAAGATAAATTTTGGCATTTGCTTTTCCAGAAGAGTGCAAGCTCTATGAAGAGGCCTTGCTTATTCATATTTATAAATGTAAGTTTTGGTATGGTGCTCAGCAATGGTGCTCAATAAACGCATCCTTGAACTGAAATAATAATCTTTAGGTAAGGTCTTTAAAACATATGCAAACAAACCATCTTTCTTCTGTGTTTTGCCATCTTCTTACCCATTTGCTTAGTCTACACCTACGGACCATTTAATAGAAGTCGAGTACAGTGGTAGGCACTGAACAAGATTATTAAAATCCTTGCTATCATTGAACTTATTTATTTTCTGGGTCTTCCAGTCTATAAATATTAGAACTCATCTCTGGCTAATCGTATTTTAGAACATAATCTCATTGTCATCATATTACTTTATAATAACTGTTCAAATTACATTGATCAACATTTTACAATTCCTGATTTTGCCCTGCATTTCCCATAGGAACCTTCAATACAGATTATGAATATAAATTGTGAGAGGAGAAATGAGGCGTGTGAAAGGGAGAGAGTAAAATTAAAGGTTACAAGAGAAATATACCCAATATACAAACACACACAAAAACAGCTATATTATATCAATTTCCTTTTGATTATCTTTACTATAAGGTGTTTTATGGTTATATATAAACAGAATAACTAAGAAGTAGAGACTTGTATTATCTGTTATGAAGTCTCCCTAAAGCTGCACTAGTGTTCCCTGTCAAAACTGTGTCTAAGCTTTTCTCTGCTGAGAATATGACTTTGTTCTCATTAAGTATTCCCCCCCACCAATGCACATGCCAAACATAACTTTGGGAAATGAATCAAGGAGACTTCTAATGTAGGGTTTTAATCAATGGCCACCTCATTAATAAAATATCATGGTAGTAGTTAGCAATATCAGTCTGCCTAGCCCTGCAGACTTGGTATCCAAGTCACTGTATTGGGGGTTTATACATTTGTATAACTTGCCCCTTCCTGGAATATCCTTTGCAAAAAACTGTTTCTTCCTCCTCAAACCATACTTTTAAAATAAGTGTCTCATAGAGTTGGATAGCATCAAGTATTTAGAAAAAAGCAGTACAATAAATGTTGATTTTCTTTCCCCTCCATAGTTCATTATTAGTTAGATCATTGGAAAAAAGTGTACCTCCGTGGGAGTTTTATGAGAAGTGAAATCCTGAACTTTTCTATCCAGTAGTTAGGGCTTCTGTTCCATGCAGAACAAATAATCCTTTATTCGTGAAAAGAGCTACTTTTAACAAATAATCATGTTTAATGGAAAAGTTATGTTACAATATTCTAAATTCTGAAATATTTACTAGAAAACATAGGATTTAAGTGAATTAAATGGATTCCCTAATAATAGAAGAATTGAATATTCTAACAGAAAAGTAAGCATTTTGTTTGTTTTATTTTTTGTTTTAGTTTTTATGTATTTGACAAAATTTCTCAAATTATTATCTAAGTAATAATGGCCAGGGATGTTTTGTGTGATAAATGGGTAAAATATTCAATACTGGGAGACACAGTTAATGAAAGATTTTGTGAGGAAGACACTGTGTGGTAGAGTTTAATATGTATAAATTAAATCTTCTACTTGGAAATATACTAATAAAAGCAGTGAATTAAACATTAGGACCAAGAGATTTGGGCTTATTAGTGTGGTATAACTCTATTTAGCAAACCTTAATTTGCTGAACACTGATGCTACTGGTAAAATTAATGTGGAAACAGTATATCCAACAAAATCCTAATGTATAAAATATTAGACTTTAAAATTTAATAAAGATACAGTACAATATTAAAAGTTGGAAGGAAAAGAAACTGGATAATTTTAAATAGGTGTCATGGCATTATTTCTATATGAGCTATAGGAAAACACATTAGCAGTGTTAAATTATCAGTCATGCATTGAAGGCTATGTTCAACAGGAATGAGTTCTCAGAAAGAAACATATCTCATTTATCTCTCAAAATTTTGAGATTTCAAATAATGCATTTCAAAGCTATCTAGAGACAGGCCATATGCTAGTATTGACTGAAAACAATGAAATGAATAGTTTTACAATATATTGCAGACATGAGTGATAAATGTGTTGTTTTCCTTATTTGCTATCTAGTCAACACAATAATTCTTTCTTACACTAGAGGTATTAATAAAGTGTGCTATAGTATATTGAGTGCCTTTTAAATGTCAGGCATTGTTCTAGATAATGGGGATACAAAGGTGATGGAGACAGCCACGTATTCAGTCGATCCGGAATGTGTGTTTAAAGGAGACAGATAAGGGCACCTGGGTAGCTTAGTCATTAAGCATCTGCCTTGTGCTTGGGTCATGATCCCAGGGTCCTGGGATAGAGTCCAAAGTTGGGCTCCCTGCTCAGTGGGGAGCTTTTTACTCACTCTGCCTGCTCCCAGTACTTATGCTTTCTCTCTCCCATTCACTGTCAAATGAATAAACAAAACCTTTTAAAAAATAAAGGAGATATTTACCCTAAAGATACAAATGTAGTGATCTGAAGGGGCACGTGCACCCGAATGTTTACAGCAATGTCCACAATAGCAAGACTGTTGAAAGAACCTAGATGTCCATCAACAGATGAATGGATAAAGAAGACATGATATATATATATATATACAATGGAATACTGTACAGCCATCAAAAGAAATGAAATCTTGCCATTTGCAACGACATGGATGGGACTAGAGGGTATTATGCTGAGTGAAGTAAGTCAATCAGGGAAAGATAATTATCATATGATCTTCCTGATATGAGGAATTTGAGAGGCAAAGTGGGGGGCTTGGGGGATAGGGAAGGAAAAAATGAAACAAGATGGGATCAGAAGGGGGACAAACCATAAGAGACTCTTAATCTCACAAAACATACTGAGGGTTGCTGTGGGGAGGGGGTAGGGAGAGGGTGGTTGTGTTATGGACATTGGGAAGGGTATGTGTTATGGTGAGTGCTGTGAAGTGTGTAAGCCTAATGATTTACAGACCTGCACCCTTGGGGCTAATAATACATTATATGTTAATTAAAAAATTAATTAAAAAAGGAGACAGATAAAGAACAATTCAATAAATAAATTAATAAGTGATATAAGAATAAAATTTCAAATGATGTGACAAAAGATAGAATGTGCATACTAAAGGGGAACCTGTGTAAAGTCAATCAGGTCCTTTTTCTGTGACCTATGAAGCTATATATATATATATATACACACATATACAGAATATACAGAATTAAGATATATATTTATATATATGAATAGCAAATCAAAACTTTTGGTTATAGTAGAAGTGGTTATTCCTATTTAACTGGGATTTATGAGGATGGATTTGGGAGGGTTTTCCATGTTTCTCCAAATACATGATTGATATACCTAAATATGATATTCACATATTGTAAAACAAAACAAAAACAAAAACCCAGGAGACCAATTCTGGGAAAAAATGGACTTAAAATGAATATCTGCATACAAATCAATGCACACATTTTGTTTTCCAGAATGACTCCTTTGACATTCCTTTTCAGAAGCCCACTCTGAAGCAGTTGTATTATTTTTAATAAAAACACTATCCATTAGATTCTAAACAGACTAAGTGAGGAAATGTTTTATTTTTTATAGACTTTACAAGTCAGAAAGGAACTATGGTATTTTATTTGCTTCTTGTTGTTATTATTAAGAGAAAGAATGACTTCAGTTTTAGAAATACTAAGTTTGGAATGCAAAGAGACCATTCAAGAAAGTTGAAGAGGGCAGGACAAGACAAATAGGACCAGATAAGGATTCTAAAGTTGAAGCTTTAATTTTGGAAGTTATCCGTCTGTTTTGTGTGTGTGTGTGTGTGTGTGTGTGTGTGTGTGTGTGAAATTTGTGTGTGTGTGTGTGTGTGTGTATGTAAAAGGCTCAGTTATTTTTTTAAAGATTTTATTTATTTATATATTTGAGACAGAGAGAGAGAACATGAGCAAGGGGAGAGAGGCAGAGGGAGAGGAGCAGCGGGAGAGAAAGGGTGAGAAGCAGATGCCCCACTGAGCAGGGAGCCCAAAGTGGGGCTTGACCCCATGACCCCAGGATCACAACCTGAGCCAAAGGCAGATGCCCAACCAGCTGAGCCATCCAGGTGACACAAGACTCAGTTTTGTATAACTATTAAGAAAGGAAAGTCTGAAGGTAACAGGTGTCAGATTTCCAGGAATTAGTGGTGAATAAATTATAAGAAGAAGACATGTTTCATGGAGATCACTTTTCAGAGAAGCCTAGTAGTCGAGACCAGGATTCCATTGATGGAAAGGTATAAGTCACCATGATACATCTGTTTTAAACACAGATTTAAAATATTTTTAACATCATTGAAATTGGATACATCATAAAATTGATAGTATCATTATAATAATTTTTTTAAGATTTACTTATTTTATAGAGACAGAGAGAGGGATCATGAGCAGGGGGAGGGGTAGAAGGAGAGAGGGAGAGAGAGAAGCAGACTCCCTGATGATCATGAGGGCCAGTTTCATGACCCTGAGATCAAGACCTGAATGGAAATCAAGAGCCAGATGCTTAACTGACTGAGCCACCCAGGTGCCCTATAATTGATTATTTTTTAAATGAAATATAAAATGATAATGATCTCGTATCGTTGGTCTTTTTAGATTTGGTTAAATAACTGTTCCCTCCATGGTTGAGAAACATACCTCTGTGTAGTGCTTTGGGCAAGATAATTAACCTTCAAGAGTCTGAGAGTCTCTGTGTTTAAAATGGGAATGATATGAAAGCAACTCATGGCATTGTGGAGGCCATGTAAGATAAATTACATAAAAGTGCTTTTTGAAATACAAAGGGTTACAAACATGTAGAGATAGAATTATTGTCATTATTAGTCTTTGACTACAGAGGGCTTGCTCTTTGACTAGAGAGCACAGTATATTCAAAAAAGGAAACCCGGATTGCTTGTTCTGAAATTAATATCGAAACATCTATCAGCTACCACTCATCGCATGGTACAACAGAATATAGGCAAAAATCATATAAACATACAAGGATTTTTTTTTGGTCAATTATAAACATGTGTGTTGAGATTTTAACATCTATTCTTACATATAACCCATTGATAATTGTGCAGGCCAAGTCTGAGCATTTTCAGTTATTTAAATGATCTGATTAGACACAATTTTATAAAATGAAAAAAAAACTGACATTAAGATAAACTTTCTTTTTGTTATGTAGTCCTTCCCGGATATTTGACCATGGAATCTAATGGAAATTCCTTTTTTTTTTTTTTTTTTTAAGTTCCCTGCACTATCCAAGAAAGAGAGCTATCCCTTCAAACATTGTCTTGTCACCTGTCAGAATCTCATACTGCCTAAAGATGTACTGTAGAAGATAAAGAATCTGACTCTACAGTTTCCAGCATCAAAATGGATTGAATGATTGCAGGCACAAAAGGTAGAATTAAGAAAACTTACCTATAAGACAGCTTTAGCTTGTGACCTTAGGCAATCCACTTAATCTCTTTCTCCCCCTCTCTTAGGTGCTCAATCTCTAAAATTAGATTTATGATTTCTGCCAGCACCTGTGGTTATGAAGCCACAATGTATATTTTTTTGTTGTTGTTGGTCAGAACATTGCATATATATTTGCATGAAGATTTAGGATTTGGTTAAAATGAAATGAAATTGTATAAAAAATAAGTAGGTTGAACAATTGTCTATGTAACTGAGTTTTTCACAACAGCGGCATTGTGGTGACCTGTAATCTGTCGTGTTTCAAATAATATCCCATGGACAGAGAATTTGAGGAGAGAAAAAATCAGGTAAGTTCTTGGATGAGAACTTATCAAGCTGGTAAATGCCTCCTTTTGGTGATTGAAGCATATGTGAATACATACTTGAAATACAATGAACCCTGGGTATATACCAGCTTAGGAAAATTAAAACATATTTTTAGTAGTTTGGGACCCTCACCCATACAGAATTAAAGGGTATTATTATAATAGGAGACGATTTTCTGTGCCATAGTTGCTTCCTTTACCTTAAAATCTCTAAATATTGCCTGTTATCAAACCTGGCACTTTATAATTACTTCCACATGTGAAAGAAAGAAAACATGATGCCATTTATGGGAAGTTCCTAAGAACCTTTTCTTTTTTGCAGTCATTTCCCATTCTTGTTGTTCCTTTCTTACCAAGGCCACTTTGAAAATCCCAGTTGTTGCTAACAAGAGGTGAAGGTCAATCTGTTCCTCACTTATTGCCAGAAAATGTCTTTCTCTGCTCCTTTCAGTATGTAAAGATTCAACATTAATGTCTTTATATTGCATACAATATTGAGAAATGTCAAATACAATATACAGCACAGTCTTTTAAAAGAAATCTCTATTTCTTTTAAATGATAGACATTTAAAGACATTGATTGTTGGAGTTCCCTCAACAGAACTATCTTTGTCCAGCATCTTTCTTCTTCAGTTCTTCATAGATTTCTCATTGCCAGAAAGCCTTCCTAAAATATCAATTTCATTATGTCACTTTCTAGTTCAAAAATCTTTCCTTGCTACTCATATCTATATTAGAATAGAATAAAATTATTTCCTTTTTGAGGTTCTGCTCTTTTTTTTTTTTTCCTTCACTGTTCCAAGATTCATTGTTTATGCTCTTGTTTTCAACTGAAGCATCCTTCGCAGGGGTATTTTCCTGGATTCCTGTGCAGTGAAACCATGATTTCAACCAGACTTTTGTGATCATAAAAAGAATAGCCACAACTTTTGGGGTACTTAATGCGTACTTAATTCTCACACAGCCCCATGAATTAAGTGTCTCCACTTTAAGGAAAGGAACTGAAGCTTAGAAAAAAATGAAGCACTCTGTCCAAGTTTATTTAACTCTTAATTGCAAGAACTAAGAATTAAATCCAGACATGATACCAGAATGTGCGTTTCTCTTAACCAGGCTAAGCACAGTCAATAGAGTGCGATGTATATTTCTATTGTTTATGCTTCCTGAATGGGAACGTTTACCTCAATCTTCACTACGCATCTATATCTCACCTTTCTTTTTGGGTTTCATTTACAACCTTCTGCAGATAGCCAAACCACATGGTGGCCAGTTTCTCATATCTGAAAGCATACACTGACAATACTGACTTAGTCCAATCTTGTGATGTCTCTGTTTTTGTGATTTTTGTTTCCTTTTACAGACATTGCTTCTTTTTGGTCTCCCACTTTCCATTCATCTTAATTTTGACAGAAATACCCTCATTATTTTTTGGGGAATTAACCCCTGCCTGACTCTTAGATTTGTGTACTCAGATGTAGATAACTTCATCCTCTAGTTGGGTGTGAGGAGGAGCTTGAGATCTGTTTAATGAATGTATAATTTTCCCTGGACACAGTGATCAGTTCAGGAATATTTATGTGACATAATTAAAGTTAACAAATTCAACAAGACTTCTATTTGTAGGGAGTTCTCTCCCTTCTAATGATATTGTGGCAGTGGGAATGACATGAGCCTGGAACTTACCTGAGTCCCCTCCTGAGACTACAAATAATGTGGAAGACAGAGCTGAGATATAATAAAAAACCCATCCTGAAAACACAGTTGAGCCCTGGATCCAGCTTCACTTGAAGCTTGTCTCTGAATTTTTAGTTAGCAGAGTCAGTAAATTCCTAGTTTTATTTAGACCAGTTTGTGTTGAGTCTTCTACAACTAAAGACCTAGTCCAGGTATTGGCAAATTGATAGTTGTGACAGGGACCTCATGGGCCTCAAAGCCTAAAATATTTATTATCTGGCCCTTTATTTTAAAAAAGGTTGGAGACTCCTTATAATCACATCATAAGGAATTAGTGTTGTTGTTGTTGTCATTTTCTTTTCCCAAGAAGACTTTTTAAGGGCTCCCTTTTAAAAAGACCCCTTAAAGATTCACTCTAAGAGACCTAAATATCTATTGGGTATTCCCTCACACTCTTCACCCCTTGCACCATAACCTTAATATTTAGTATTGTTAATAAACATCACGTGAATTCAATACGTATCTATAAACCTGTGCTTTGCAAAGTATGATCTGCATGTGGGAGCCAGTCTGTGAATGCTAAGTATAGAATAAATATAGAGGGCACCTGGGTGGCTCAGTGGGTTAAGCCTCTGCCTTCAGCTCAGGTCATGATCTCAGGGTCCTGGGATGGAGCCCCGCATCGGGCTCTCTGCTCAGCCGGGAGCCTGCTTCTCCCTCTCTCTGCCTGCTGTTCTGCATACTTGTGATCTCTCTCTGTCAAATAAATAAATAAAATCTTTAGAATAAATATAGAATTAACAGGAAGCATTTACAAACTTTACTAGCAGTTTGATTTTTATTTGTCTCCAAGTATGTGATCATTTTTTTCCCTAGTAGTTCATTTCATTACATTTTATAAAATTATTATTCTGCAGTGGAATGCAGGATAATAGCTGGTTCCTCAACACAGATCGTTTGCGAATCATTGTGTTAAATGCATGAATACCTGGTTATCCTTGAAAACATTATATATATATATATATATATGTTATTAATATATGGAATAGTATATACAATACATGTACATTTCCCTTCTTAGGTCCTGAATTAATTAAGGATGGAATTATATTTTATTTATTTTCAGATTTTTCTTAACATTGATTTCAGTGTCAAATTTAGTAGGTACTTTTCTTATTTACTAGGTTTAAATAAAATTACAAAGCAATTGTAAACTGGAGCAAAGGGATTGTGCCTTTGGGTTCCTCTTATTCTATACTCTATTAAAAATGGATCTTTGCTTCCCAACATAAGAGGCCAAATTTTCTTTTAGAGATTTTTCCCTTCTTAAAATAGCCTCAGTGTTCACTGAGGGATTCACATCTCTCCCAACTTGTTCATGTAGTTTAGGTGGGACTATATTTGTTGCATAAGTCAATGACATTACACAGGACTACAGCATCAGCGTTCGATTTCCTTCTCCACAACACTTGGTTCAAATATGGGCTGGTGAATGAAGCCTGTAAATTAGAGCATCTGTGTAGATTGGGCTAAGAATCTGAACTTTTTTTTCTTAATGTTGGATATATTATATTTTCTCTTTATTTTTGGAATCCCAAAGGATATAGCCCCAGGAGATGATGATGGTTTTCTTATACCCATGAAGGGAGAGACTCTAAGGGAATGAAAGAAACATGTGAAGGCGAGAAGGGTTTAGTCAGGAGAGAAACAGAGTCCTGCCAGCATTGTCTGAAGCCCCTGAATAAAGCTTCTGCTGCAGTCTTCCCAGGCACCATGCTTTCTAAATAAGTGAGGCAGTAAATTCTCTTGTGTGTTTGTTTTTTCTCCTTAGCCAGGTTCTATTGTGTATTGTAATGCTTTCAAGCAAGAAAGCCCTGATACAGATATGTAGTTTGATACAAACTAGCATTTCTTGATAAATAACTACTACTGAAATAAAATTGAGGTAAGAAACTTAGAACTTCAATATTTTTCATATTGTTGAGTTGTTAGAGATGAAAGAATAGGACCTTTATCTCAAAAAAGAAAATTCACATGTAAAAAGTTCTTATAAAACAAAAGTAAATTTATGAGTAATGTTTGATAAGCACTCAGAGGACTAAAGAATTCCTAAAGAGGCTTTGGGAAAATGGGACAATATCTTTTTTTTTTTTTTTTTTTTTTTTTTTTTGAGTAAAGCAATAAAGTTTTATTAAGTGAAGATACAGAAAAAGCTTTCAGGAGTGAGAGCGGTAAAATGGGACAATATCTTAAGTGCTTTTTTTGCCTCTTCAAATGCAGTTCTATGTAATTTTTAAACTGTGGTTAATCTCTATTATCTGACCTAAGATAATCAGAGTCTACTATTAATTTGAAAATTCAGATTATGGGTGAACTTAATGACAGGTTCTTCTAATTAATTTGGATTGATATTCCATAGGAAGAGCTTTGAGGAGCTAAGAACTGTTATCACAATGAATGATCGCAAATGGACATTTACTGAATCTGATTTCATACTAGCTCACAAGCTCTTTCTACACTTATCTGGAGATTAAAAAACACACATATATATATGTTTTTTACACACACATATACACACACATATATATACATACATTATGCTATATGTACATAAATATAGATACATATATAAATGCTTATCTGCAGATTAAAAATATATATATATACATATATAATGTATATATATACTATATATATACATACACCAAATTGTGTTCTCAGTGCTCTTCTAAGTTTTCTAAGTAGTTATATTCATGTATCTATATGTCATTATATCTATAGTTCCATCTTATTTAATTCTATAACAACTCTAAGAAGTGGGTATTGTTATATAGAGGTTGAAACAAGGTAGAGAAAAATCAAGTAACTTAAATAAAATATTAAGGTCATGTGCTTGTAACTGATTTGAATCCAATTAGTCTGGCTTTCAAGTTCTTTCTTAAAAACTTTACCATCCTGTCTGTATCATTTGTATGAAATGAATGCAGGACTCATTTTAATTTCTTAGAAATAATTATAGTCAGATTGCTATTGGAGAATCAGTCCCTGCCTTTCACCATACACTCTAAGAAACATGCCTTTTCAGGCTTCCTCCCCAAATTTAATTAACGGTACTTTAAGACAACAACTTGATCATATAATTTTTGTTTTCCATATTATACTAGGTAAATAACAGTTATTCAGTAAGTGTTTGGAATTTAATTGAGAATTTCACTGCTTGTTTGGATATTTTTAGTATAACTTTTATTTTTGCTAGTATGTACATAATGGAGTTCTGTTTGATTCAGAAATAGGGAGACTGAAGGACATTTAAGTATCAATAACTAGTTGTGGGGGATAATGAGTTTCTAGTAGCGGACAAACTCTCAAGTCAGAGTAGCTTTTGTAAGCTCTCTCTTATAAATACAAACAAACTCGTTCAGTTGAAAAACTTCCCAAGTGCATTACAGATAAATTCTGAGCCTCTTGGAAAATATCGCACAGTTACTTGCCTGCTGACATTGAAGATTATGGTGCAGCATGCACACACACACACACACACACACACACACACACACCAGATAACTGTTGTTAGGTGTCTTCCTTATGCCTCAGGATATTCACAGAAACATAGAACAAAACACCAACACCTCATATCATACTAATCAAAGTGAGCAATCCAGTGTCTCTGTTGTTGACAAATTGGCTCTGGAAAATAGCCCTTGTCAGCATTGCTACCTTCAAACCGGATGGGCCATACACTTTTTGAGTCTCCTACAGAAATTTGGCTCAGAGCCCACAGTGCCAATTGACAATCTTTTCTAAAAGTCTCTAACTATACAGTGGTTTGGGACTTAATGTTATAATTGCACTCTAAGCTTCAATTCATTTCTAATATAATCTTCAGGAAGGTTGAAAAATCCTCATCTTACGGGTGTTGATGTATTCATCCCAAAGCAAAATTGTTAACTCAGCATTATAACTTAGAACATAAATCGAGAAAGCAAGAAAACTCAACATCACTGCTCCCAGAGCAATTAAAATTTAGTCTCTTGCACTTAAATAGCTTTTTATTTGATTAGATGTAATCTGAGCTGGTATTTTTCTCAATATTTATATAAAATAAATTTCTTCAAATGGAAAAATTTGGCCTGTTTTCAGTTTGTTTTTACAAGTATTTGCTAAAAGTTCATTGGCCAAAAAATTTTTTAAAGATTTCAAAAATTTTTTAAATGTATTTGATGAGGAAGGCATAAGAAGATTTTAGGTTATAAATTCATGAAGTGGTTGGAGTGGAAGAAAAAGTAGAACCAAATGCTTATAATTCTGCAGGAAATAAAAAGTCAAGAAAATAAAAACAAAAAATCAAGAAACTTGTAAAAAATGAAGACCTCTGATTGTACTTTCAGAAATTCTGGTTCATTTGCTCTAGATTGGAGTCACTAATTTGCATTTTTTTGCTAGTATTTCAATGATTCTGACACAGGTAGATTCGGTTACACTCCCTTAAGTCTAGAAGACATTACCTTTGCCAAAATTTATATTTGGCATATGTAATCACAGCCTAAAATATGTTTACAAATGCTGTGTTTATATACATTTATATACAAATAAGATCATATAAAGAATGAGAGAGTAGCTACCTCATTGCTCTTTAAGAATGTTATAGAAGTCAGAAATTATACATCTAAATTTTCTGTCCTTACATATAACAGTTATCTAGTAATAAAGAATGAGAGGTGCTCCTAAAGTCTTCATACAAATAAGATATGATTTCTTTGGTAATGGAGCTTGTGTGTGTAGCTGTACTTTTCTTCTTTAATTTTATTTTTTTAAAGGGAGAAATGAGAAAACACCCAATGAAATAATTCAGAAATTAATACCATCTCTTTCTATGTTTTAAAAAATGTATCATATGGAAGAAATTAATTGCATGAAACCTCTCTTAGGAGAAAACATTAAAATGTCCTTAACTCTCGAGAACACTATACAGTGATCTGTGAATATCTTATCCAGAAAAGCCAGAGATTTTTCACAGAAGTGATTGCTCGTGAAATAAAACTTGTACCTCTGTTGTTGTTGTTGGTAAAGAATGCATAGGGTAGAATTACACTAAGTACCAGCAGAGGTTTACAGTTTTCAGAAATATGATTGAACAAGAAAGGAAAGACCAAAGTGATAATATTATTTTGGAAACTGCTGTATAAGCTCTATAAGACATGGTAGTTTAGCTGGTAAGTGCTAAGAGTAGTATTTTGCTTAAATGATTGACACTATTGAATGTATTTTTCTGTGCCTGAAATTAGAGCTCCGATTTACTCACAGAAAGAATAACTTTGACATAATAACTAGAATTCATGCCTCAAAATTGCCAGAACATATATCCAGTCTCTTGATTTAAAGCATAAAATATGTTCAGATAAATTATTAGCTATAGGCATGTGACTTTTATGGCTTCATTTCAACGGAGTGTGAATTTGTAAAAGTTACTTTTCTGTGAGTTTTTACACACATAACTACTAAATGTAGTACAGGTCGACTTTGAAACTGAATTATTATATACAAAATTTCTTGGAGATTTTAAATCTAGGTTGGGAAGGAGCAGTTTGGTCAGTCCTCTGCTTTACACTCAGAGCGCTGGGACTTTTTGCTAACACTTGAATACATTTGTGAGCCCTGCAGGCAGTGTTTCTTCTAGTGGAACATTTGGACAAGTTTTTAGGTTTTCAACCCTGCACATACTTTGCATGTTTTTCCTCTGGGAACAAAGAATGAACAAATCCAAGGTGAAGTTTTTAAACTCTAATATTCTTGAAAGCAAATAGAGGTGTTAATGATTCATTGTTAAAGCCTAGGCTGTTCTGAGAAAACGGAGATGCTCTGGTGAAAATGTTTTGTGCCCTTGGGCCATGCTGGATGTTTCTTTGTTTCTCCAAACTGATCCTCATGGGGAAGAAGAACCAGAACTGTATGTAGTGTATTTTACAGTTCCATAAGTAATGGAATGTGAAGGTTGCTATGATTTTCTTATTTAGAAACCCAGCTTTCTGAAATGAGAATAAATTAATTTTAGAGTAAAACTACACATTCCAAGAATTGAGAACTTTCTCAGACTTTTCTTTATGGTTTAACTCTTTGACCTTTTATGTCAGTTACTTCCCATACTTACATTATCACTATTATATAATTTCACATCCTCATTCTTCTTTTAATTGCTTCCAAGAACTTCTACCTCCACCAAATAATGCTATCCTAATTAATAATGTAGCTGTACAGCACCTTACAGTTTATAGTGTATGAATTTTTTTCCAATATAAAATTAAGACAATTTGGAAGTAGTATAATGTCTGTGTGAATATAGAATTACCCCAGTTTCTACCACCTAGCACTTAAGTAATTTTAAAGTGTTTCCCATTTTTTGGGAAACTGCCTTGATCCCTTTGATTACCCTACTATGTAGTTATTAAAGTAAATTTGCCACTAGTTGATAGATAATGAGGTACAAGATGGACAAGGACTGTTCATTCATTAATTTGTTATTAAGAAAATGTTTCTTGGGGTGCCTGGGTGGCTCAGTTGGTTAAGCAACTGCCTTCAGCTCAGGTCATGATCCCAGTGTGCTGGGTTTGAGTCCCACACCGGGCTCCCCATACTCTGTGAGGAGCCTGCTTCTCCTTCTCCCTCTGCCTGCCACTCCCCCTCTTGTGCTCGCTCTCTCTCTCTCTGTCAACTAAATAAATAAAATCTTAAAAAAAAAAAAAAGAAAATTGTTCTTTAAGACAGGGTCCATGACTTCTATTTGATGAGATAGATACTTCATTTTGTTTTTGAAAGTAAGATGCTGCTGGATTTAATGTGTTTTTAGTCATGATGACTTTGGGTAAAGAAAACAGTGATGTATCTGAGGAGTTGCATATAATTTTTAATACTATAGTTTAAAATTAAATTATTATCTGGCCTGAAAAAGAAAGAGAAGCTGTGAAGGAGGAAGAAGAGTAGGTAGAAGAGAAGGAGAAAAAGAAGAAAATTATACTGGCTAAACGAACACTCTTGAATATTCCATATACCTCATTTGCTTGGGTTGCTTGAGTAGTATTCAAACCTTACTAGGATATATTTTGCTATTATGCCACATTGGATTATATATGTCCTGAATTTGAGTGAACTTTGATAATTTGAACCCCTAAAATCTTCAAACGACTGCTCACCAAAATGTAATGAGAAAATATTGTCTTATGAGAAATCTGTATATTTTTTTTGCAGTAAGTTGTCAAATTTTATTAGAAAAAATGTGAAGATGGACAAAAGTATGCATGTAGGTTCTCTTTGTACACTTTAGTGTTGACAATAATAATAATTTTTCACAGGGCAGCAAATTTACCTACAACTTAAAAGGGACTAACCAGAATATTGCTCTGGGCATCCCATGGTAGTCACAAAATACTTTCAAAACTCAAATAAAGCCAGTTGCCAACATGTCTGTTTACACAATGTAACCTGACATGGTCTCCACTGGGACTAGGGGTGAAGGAGCTGGAGACCAAGACGGCTCAACCTTGTCGAGCTTTGCCAGGAGAAAACAATGAACTGCTCAACCTCAGATACACAAAGGCTCTTTTGATTTAGTTCCAAATAAGCTAAGCTCTTTGGCATAAAATAAACCCTTTTGCAGGCATTCTGTAACAACAATCATTTCCCAGGTTTGTTGTAATCATAATTCTCCACAAGACCTCAGTAAGCTTAAAAAGTATTTCCAAATCTTTCCTGGAGGAGTAGGCTTTTCTCTGTATTCATTCTGGGGGAGAGCCTACCTGTACTTGTCATGGTTTTGCATTTGAAAGTAGTAAAGCTGGGCCCATTTTTTTTCCCTTTTCTTTTCCTTTTTAAAAAATTCATAATGCTCTTCTTTCTTTCCATATTTTAAAGAATGCAATTGCTTTATTTCTAAAGCTGTGCTTTAAACAAATCCAAATTGTGGGATTCTAGAATTTAAACATCTTTTATATGTTTGGGAAGTATGCAAATGAAGGGATTGGTGGGCTCATGTTACTACAAAAGTGAAATAAAGTCACCAGCCATGAAAATACAAGATAAAATGAACAACAAAAGGAAGCAGTGGCAGAGAAACAAAGAGAAAAACTGAAGAAGATTGTGAATATTTATCCTGGCGAGAGGACAGGACCAGGACCACAAATACTGGGATGGAATGCTAAAACTGTGTGAGGGAAAGAGAATCCTGATAAAATGTGGGTAAAAAATGTTCTGACAGGGGAAATTGGATTCAGAAGTACTGTCCTAAGGGAAATGGTAGAAAATCCATTACTCAGTGCACATGTAACAGAACAGGACCTGGCCTGGAAACTATGTTGTAGGTAATGATTCTGTATCAGCTCCTGGAGAAAAGAGTGACGAAGCTTTGGGAGCGAGCTTATTTCTGTCACTATTTTTGATCAGTTTGAAAGAATTTGATTAATTTTGAACAGATATACCTGGAAAAAATGAGACCTAGAGAACTTTGGATAAAAGAAAGTGGTAAGGGAAGTGTCATAGCCAGTGCCTTTACCAGGGTGGATGAGTCCAGAGGCAATTATCAGGAGAGTAGGAAGTCAGACGCAGTCATGACATGAGTCCTAGTGAACTGAGCAGTACCCTGGCAATCACAGGTTATATCCAGATGACTCTGAGATTGTCCCCCTCTGTTGGAATTCCCTTTTGTTTCTCTGAAATAGTTATTAGCTTTTTCAGTTGGCTGAAGTTTCCCTGATAGATAAGAGCTCTTATAAATGATAGGATATAAAGTCTAAAGAACCAATTTTCTCATTACTTTTATTTCTCATAAATGTGTAGGGGTAATATTTCCCTTGAGTGATTTGACACATTATAGTAGAATCAGATACTTATATCAATATATGTAACCTGAAGTCTCACTCTGATTTACCTACTATGGCTGCATGGTTCAACAGAGTGTGCGCCAAAAGCGTCTCATCAGATTCAGGCAGACCACGGTAGAGGAGGCATGAGGTTGGAAGAACACCACTTGTTGCTGTGTGACACCCAGCATCTGTCCTAATTTCTCTGAGGCAGTTTTTAAGTACTGAAATGCATTAGTGACTGTCTGAGAGGAATTCTGAAAAGATTAGGTATACATAAATAGGATCTCAACTAATATTTCCAACTGTAGAAGCTTGTTCTCACAAGTTCATTATGGGATTTATTTGAATGCATTTGTAAATTCTGTCTTATGAACATTTCCATCTCTAGTACTCAGTTTTATTCATCTGTAAAATCAGGGGTTAGGAAGAGAGACTGATATCAGTATATTCCATATTGTCATAAGATCATATTATACTTTTGGTGGCAATGTCGATTACCATAGCAAATTTGGAAGGTAATTTGTTCATGACCCAAATAAAAATGCATATATTCTAAGCTCCAGCAGTGCTGCTTAACCATTATTAGTCTTTTGGAGCCTTTATTGCCAACTTATGCCAGAAATAAACAAGAAAAGAATGAATTAAGTAACATTCCTCAAACCTGTTGACTATGGAACTCTTGTTTAAGAAAGCATCTCTTGTAACAACTATGTAGTGGAATATGTTTTGGGAAAAGCTGATCTGGGGAGTAGGAAAAATTTGTGTGTAAGAATGGAGGAACTCAAACTTCTAAATTATGAATAAATGAATGAATGATATTGTCCCATTTGATCCTCTTAACAAACTTATGAAGTAGGTGTTAGTGTCCCATTTTTAAAAAGCAAAGCTACCGTAGGTTTAGTCGTCTTCCCAGAACATCACAGGTCATAGTGGTAAATCCAGACTTCATTCCCAGGTCTGTGCTCTTCTCTCTCTTTTATACTCTTTTCATATGCTCTACTGGAGAAGGAGGTCCTACTGGGGCAGTGGGAGGCAGGGCGAGAATCTGCAGTCCTGAGGGACTGTTAAGGATAATTAAGAATTTATAAAACCATAAGTGCATTTAAAATGGTACAGACAGAGTTAGTCTTCGTTTTTTGATATCTGTTGGGCAACATGACACCTTAATTTTTTTTAATAAATGGAAGAAAAATTTACATCACATAGAAGTTGATAAATACGTCAAAGTGATAATTCTAAAAAGACTGCAAAAGTCTAAATAGAAATGAGTCAGTGTCCCAGACTTACTAAATACATGTAGATAAATAAATAGATAACATAAGACTAGCAGCCATTTATTCAGTGTCTACTTCACCCCAGATCCTCAAACAGATACTTTACTCACCTTATGTCAGACAACTTACATGGAAAACTCGATGATAAATCTTTGCATCTCTGCTTTAGGTATAAACTGAGGCACAGAGGAGTTAAGCATCTTGCCCAAGGCTCCTCAGTAAATGAGCTGAGATTTGAACTCAGCTCCAATGAGTTTCAAATTCCCTGTGCATTTTACTATAATGTGTTATAATATGGGGAAGAAAAGACTTTTAAAAGTGATGTAAGGGAATGTCACTGTGATGTTATTTACAAATTGAATTTATGCTGTGGCGGTAATGGGATTTAAGTGTCACCTGGGTTTTCGTTGTGTATGTGTGTGTGTGTGAGAGAGAGAGAGAAAAGAAGGGAGGAGAGGGCAAGGAACGGAAGAAGAAAGGAGGGAAGGAGGGAGAAGAAGGGAGAGAAGAGACTTCCATTTTATAGGAGGATCTTTACACATTTTTAATGTTAATTTTGAAGGGAGATGGCTAGTGACCCACAATGTGGAAGGTAGTAGGTTAATAGTGGTGGATTTTCAAAGCTGGAATCTCTCTTTTGCAATTGGGGGCATTTCATTCAGAAGTACATCATGCATCTTGGCTCCCACATTTTAAATTAAATTTCCTTATTACTTTTTAAGTAGCTCGTCATGGATTATTGAGTATTTACTGTATGTTTATACTGTAATTCTCTGAAATGACATATAGTAATTGCTTTAGCTACTGCATCTGATGTCTAATTACTGTAAATGTATGTAAAGAAGTAATTAAATGGAAAAGATAAACTTTTTTCATAACATCATATTGCAGATTAAGCAGAGGATGTTAGTTCTTTCTCTGATTTTTGGTGAAAACAAATAAACTCACTTGCTAGTGAAATGATAAACAAACTGCAAGGATAAATTGATTTAGGATGTGGCTTCCTCATATGTTCCGGCTAAGTTCCACTGACGATGGCAGAGCAACCCTGAACCTGAGCATGAGCTATGAATTCATGCTGACCTCTTCCATACCTTGAAGACAAGCCAAGGATTTACTGTTCAGCATGTTCCTCCTTCACCTTATAATTCGGATCCAGAATCCAACAGAACATCTCAAGGCACTTCGCATAAAACTGGCGTCTAGACATTTCTGGTCCAGTTGTGCAGACAAAACAACAACAAAAACAAACCATTTCAAATGTCAAACACACAAAGACACATTTTAACAAATATTTACTTCAATTTTGCAGAGTCTGTTTATTTTTTAAGTGATTTGCAAATCAGCAGTTCTTCACGTTTATGGATTATGTAAACTATTAAGAGCAAGATGGTGATAGAAACTGCGTATTCAAAACTGGAGTAGGAGTAGCAGGGATGAGATCTATTTTAACATCAAAAACATCAGCGCTACACTGGTTAGGCAATGCCAAAAATCGTCAAATGGCCTCTTTCCACAGGAAAAAGAATCACAGCAGGATGGACTTAAAGCAAGATCCGAAATTAAAGACTGCATTATTCCTCTCATCTTCCAAGGGCAGGTGAACACAGAGGGGCATTTGCAACCACTGAGATAATAATAAAGGCAGACACAAAGAGCCCATTGCAATCTTGCTGGCTGTAAAGTTTAAGTTGATCCAATCGTTTTCTGACCTTTTGAATTGCCAATTGGAAAAACGCACACAAATGGCCCTCAGCTGAGAAGCAGCTCAGTGCGAATTCTGGACAACCTGTCGTCATCCCCTTGAGCAAGGGGTTTGAAAAGGGACAAGATCTGTATCTGGCCTCTCAGGACAGGCGACTTTCCACTTAATGGTTTGGTCAGGAAGTGTGTCCCAGACTTCCATCAGGTTTAAACTAGACTCCATTATTTACTTCCCTTTTGGGTGCAATAGAAATACTCCATTACTGCCCCCAGGCTGGCAGATCTGACACTGCAAGAAGCCGAAAGTCTGAATTTATCAATCAGTTTTATTAGTGTGAACAAAGCTGGCTTTTTGCCTGCATCACTACTGGGTAAAATTAATATTAAGACATCAGGAGAAAGCATCTCTGGGCTACACAGAGAATAGGAATGGGGAAGGGGAATTCTTGGAATTCTATAGCAGTTCTTCGCAAGCTTTCAGATTTATAATCTTTTCTTCTTTTGCAGATGCTCAATATGTAAACTTTAAAAACAGCCAGCACCCAGTCATTAAAGGTTTTCTGCACTAGCCCCATTTTTCAGTTCTCTCAAATAACCCTTTGTGGCAAATTCTTGGAAGCATAATTTTAGAAACCTTGCGTTTTTAATTAATGTATTTATTTGTGATTATTTGGCAGGATGTTTATTCATCTATTCAGTCAACAAACATATTTTTCCCCCAGTTTTATTGAGAAACAACTGACCTGCATCACTAAAAGTTTAAGGCTTGCAGCATGATTTTTTTTTTCTTTTTCTTTTTCTTTTTTTTAAATTTATTTGACAGACAGAGATCACAGGTAGGCAAAGAGGCAGAGAGAGAGAGGGAAGCAGGCTCCCTGCCAAGAAAAGAGCCCGATGAGGGGCTCGATCCCAGGACCCTGAGACCACGACCTGAGCCGAAGGCAGAGGCTCAACCCACTGAGACACCCAGGCGCCCCCAGCATGATGTTTTGATTGTGTTGGCCACTGGGCTAGGAAGCTAATATTACTTTCTTTAAGGCCAAAGGATGATGCTCACCTTCCCCAAAGACATTTGATCTGGTCTTCTATGAAAAGGGGACTTCCTCGGTAGTCTGGATGGAGAGACTTGTTTATGTATTACTTTTTTCCCGTTTGTTACAAAATGGAGCTATTAAAGTTTAACTTATTAGGTTCAAGATCAAAAGGGACCTGTGAACATGAAGCTAGTCAGCATTCTAGCTCATTATATTGGTCAGATAACAATATGTACCTTGAATTTCTTAAAACTATGTGAATTGAATTTGATGCTTTCATGTTCATCATTTGCTAAGTAATAATGATTGCTAACATAGATGTCATGCTTTCTGACACTCTCTTTGACATGTATATATGTAAGTTATGTGTTAGTATCATTTTACACACAAGTCACCTAGAACAAAGAAAGCCTAGAGAACTTTGCAAGGTCACACAATGGTAGCACATGGTAATGGTGAGATCTGAAACTGGGCAGATTAGCTACACAGCCTGGATTCATAACCACTTTAAGTTGGCTCCAGGGATATGATCTAATAAAAAGAGACCAACCCTATAGAAGCAGTACCCAAAGAACCAGGATTTGGAGGCAATAAATGTGGTAGCTGCAGATTTGAATGAATTGAGATGCTTGAGGATAGTTGTTTTACTCTTTTCTCTCCTCCAACCATTCCTCCTTTCACACCAGCCCACACAGATCCACATTAAAAAAAAAAAAAAAGCTCTTCATTTAGATTAAAACTGAACTTCCATCATTAGAGATTAATTTCTACGACATTATAATAGATTATTATAAACTGTTATAGGTTAACAGCAATATGTTATGCATTTTAATTTAGGATGAATGGATTTTGATTATTTTGATTCATGTGAACCAGCATTATTGGATATATACTGGATTATAGGAACTGTGCTAGGATTGGTGCATGTACAGAGAAAGTTGGATGAACCCACAGAAAACTCACACAAACACAAAAGGGTATCTTTACAACCAAGCTTTTGAGGATTCCACAGCCTCGCCAGTTTTAAGTTAAAGAGTATATATGATTGGAGGAAAAGTACTCAAAATATAATGCATATGTTATATCATGTGATTAAAAAAAGTCTCATTTAGCTTGAAGATGATAGTTGATGGTGGTGGGGTTTAGTGGGGAAGCTTCTTAGAAAAAGTGAAATTGAAATTGAGCCATGAGATAAAGATTTTTGTCAGGTGTGGGGAACTATTATCAGGGGTCCTAAGCTTTAGAAACAAGATTTGGCTAAAGATAAGGCTGGCCGAATGCCATAGTTTCACTGTGTGTCTTGTGATCTTATTTTCATAATGATATGATATACTTTAGTCTGTAACAGTCCAGGGACATCTGTGGGTAACAGAAACCATTCTAACTATTGAGGAGTTAATTAATTACTCATAGAAGAGGTTGAAAGACTTTAAGGGCAAGCTCCAGAGTGGGCCTCCAAGACTGATTTCCATCAACACCACAGAGCTGGTCTGCCCAGGGAACTGTTTCCCTGGCCACAAAGAGGAAACTGGGGAAACCTTAAAACTCCACCTTAACTCTGATCAGAGAATCAGTAAACTGCTTCTAAATTTGTTGGATTCAGGGTCACGTCTTGTAGGTACTCTCTACTCAAGCCAGTATGGCTTTCTCGAGCACTTCCTCTGTTCCCATACAAGTCAGTCTGAAAGTCAAGTTTCCAAATAATGAATCTAACTGGTAGACCCTAGTGGAATCTAGACTCTTCCATGCGAGGTAAACTGGAAGTATGACTTTTACCCAAATGGCCTCTGATGTACACGAAGAGTCATGAAAAGGAGACTGGAATAGATTGTTAAGCAAATCTACACTATTTGCCACATCATCACTGTCTGAGAACTAACCACCATGTCAACACAGTATCCTTAAAATCATTGAAAAGAGGCTTTTGGAGAATTTCTTCTCGATGTGGGTTGGAGGAGATGTCTGTAAATTAGAGATGTCACATGCCATACCAAACATTGCTAATTGATCCTTGCACTTTTCCCACTGAGCCCCATTAAGCAACCTCCAAATATTTTCAACCAACTTCCAAAAAATTGCTCCCAAAGTTGACACATTAGATAAAAATCTATTTGATGTTCCTGGCCAGGGATATGGACTATATAAAGATAGGCCAGAGGGAATCAGAATATGGCACAGATAAATTGGTGAGGCTAGAAAAACAAAGGACTAAGATGTGCCTCCCCACAATTTTGTTTAAGGCTAACCACAGAAAGAATAGTTACTGTTTAATTCACTAAAATTATTTATACCTTTCTCAACCAAGGAACATAATTTCTGAGATCTTGGCTAGAGCTTTCTACAGCAATAGAAAAAGTGCCATTATGACCTAGACAGAGCGAATGCATCTAATTTAACTATGCTTGCATAATTGCTGGCAGTGAGCAGCATTCCTGCAATTAGGGCTCATCAGCCAGGCTGGCAAGTTCCCAGGACAGTGCTAGTGAATTCCATCGAGCCTGTGGAGAGAGCAGGGGCTGGGTGACATTGTTGGGCCTCTTTCATTTGAGTTACAAGAGGAGCCACGTCTGGACCATGTGCATAATTGTTTCTTTGCTTTTTGTCACATTTGGAACCAATGTAAATAAACCCAATCTGTAAAAGACAAAGCAAAAGCCCAAAGCACCTGGAGGGTTTTGATGGAACTCAGTAAACTGAAAGCTTGTTGGCAGCCATGAGGGGGAAAATGACAAATGCCGCACTAGTGGGAATGGGAAAATGGATTGAATGGTCACTCCCTGATTGTGCTCCATTTGTAATTTTCTTAAAAGATAATAAGGACCCATGAAGACACAGTTTCTGGAATGGAGGGAAAAGGTGATCTGCCCTGGAAATGTTATCTAATTGCTGTATATGAAATGCAAAATACCTGCCTTAAAAAAAATGGGCTGGCATTAAGTAATTTGTTGAAAAAGGGAAATAAATTGAGGTGTTAGTGTAGATAAAGAATGCAAATTCATAATGAAACAAAGACCCCATTTGCAAGATTGTGACACAGACTGTCTGGTATAGAGTGCTGTCTCCAGCACTGCTGTACAGGAGGGCTTGGGCTCAGGAGCAGGAAGCTGACTGATGAAGAGTATAGGTGACTTACCTAGCAATAGCCTTTGCAGAGCTTTGTGCATAAGATTAAAACATTTAAAAAGTATTTGTTCGTATGAAAGAATGGAAGAGAGAAACTTTATGTAAATCACTTTCCTCCCCTCCTCCCTTACAACTGAATATCCTTTTGATACTTCTGTTAGTGGCTTTTTGATTCCAGATAGCTTGAGAATTTGCTCAAGAATTTGGAAAGTGGCAGCTTGTGACAATTTTGTCTCCATAAGCCACAGCCTTCCATTTTATTAACCTTTACCCTTTCCATCAGAAGACCTACACCACTGTGCCATTCCCCTTCAGAAATTCAGTGACCACTTACTCCCTGTCCTTATCTCACAAATATTTTGTTTTCTGGAAATAATCAAATACCACTCCTTTGTACTTTGTGAATTTTTAACTACAGTATTTCCCTCAGAAGTATCTCTCATTATAGGAGCTGTGAACGATAAATTTTTAATCTTTTCATATTCTTTTTAGTATCACCGTTTCCCTCTTTCTTTTCCACACGTAGTTTTGAGCAAATACATCATACTGTGTGGTGACAGAGAAAATAACATGCAGACAGTGTCTTCAAGGAGATCATATCTAGTGGGAAAGAAAGGCAAATCTGAGAAATCCATAGTACAAGGTGATAGGGGCTACAATTAAAGTTGGAACCAGTGCTAAGGGAGAGTCAGGAAACTTTCCCCTGCCTCTGGACATCTTTGGGGAAAGTAATATCTAAACTGAAGCTTATTCTGAGCATGGTTAAGGCAATGAAGAGAAAAGTGGTCTGTCAAAGAACTTGAGACATGAAAATGTGGAGACCAGAGGGCACAGTCATATGGGCAAACAGTACAAACATTGAGGGTTTCACTTTACCTACAGCCCCAGGCTTCACTGGAGGTGAAAGAGAAATGTTTAGCTATTAAATGAGGTAGGGCTGCATCAAGATGGTTTGCATGTACCTCCTTGAGAAGTTCTGACTTTGTTTTAAAGAGTGTTGGGAATCCACTGAAGGATTTAGAGCTAGAAAACGATTGAGCAACACCATTTTGATTCACTCTCCACTAGTGCTTGAATCTGAAATTCCTACAATCACACCCTCTTCCTTGTGTCAAGAAGTAGTTCTTTCTATGGAACAACAGTTGTCTGCAGACCAAACACAGGGTCCATGGCTGAGGATCTCTGCAAAACCCAATGTAAAGCAGTACTAAACCAATACCTTTACTACAGAACTGCTCAGAGCCTTTATTGGGCTAATGTGCGTGGAAGGACTCCAAAAGGGGAGATTTACAATGAAATGGAATTAGAAGAATTAATTTTCTAAGAAAAACACATTGCAAGTCATTTTCTCCAGGACCGCTCTTTAGAAACCCAGGACTTTGTCTAGGATTTTTACTTGTTAGATCTGAGAGAAACGATGTTTCAAAGGGGAGTTTTTATGTTTTAAACTTGTAATTTTTCAAGTTTTCGTACAAACGTGAGGAGAGAGGGCTAATATAATGAATTTCTATATACTCATCTCCAGATTCAGTAACTGCCAGCATTTTGCTATTTCTTCTTCATTTATCACTCCCTTCCCTACTTTATGTTATTATATAGTTTAAAGCAATTTGCTCCTCAGAAAGCATAAATGTCTGTTTGGTGGTCTTACTTTTAGTGATGCAAAGATTGATCCTCGCCTGATTCTTACACTGACAAGCTCCCATCAATCTTTTGGTGCAGCTATTTCATTTATTTATAGTACTAATATTTCATTAGTGTTTGAAACCAGTGATTTTTCTCTTTCTATTATGTCTTCTATAATAAAAGATTTTGTTTTCTCTAATAAAATCTACAACATTAAGATTTCCCAGGCTTATCTTATACATTCCCTGCTCTAGACTGGATTCAGCCATTCCCCCCCCCCCTAAGGACTCCTGGTTCCTTTTACTTAGAGATCTCCTTCCTGGCACAAGAGAATGTTTATTTGCTGGCAGGTGACTGCACTGCCCATAAACAAACTTTTAACATGGTTATTTATTAGCATTTTGTTGGTCATTTTTGTTTATTTGGGCAATAACAAGAACATATATACATGCATGTATGTTTTCTTTCTGACACAAAAGCAGTGTGTTATGTTTAGTTTCTATCCTTTATTGTGTTTTGTTGACTTAATGGCTTAGGTCTGATATCATTCCCTATCAATACAAATGGCCCTTCCTTATTTTTTTTGTGGTTTCCTAGTACTATGTTCTGTGGATAGTTTATTAAATCAGTTTTCTCTAGATGGACATTTAGTATTATTTCTATCTTTTGGTATTACTAATAATGCCACAGTGGATAATACTGCATATATATATCATTTTGTCCTTTTTTCAGTTGAACTTTGAGTTGGCTTCCAAGAAGGAGGGTTATTGAGTCAAGTAGTATCAGCATGTACAATTATGCTAAATATTTACCTATTCTTCTTGGGGAATCTTTGGGGATTGTACTATTTTGCGTTCCTACCATAAAGCATGAGCAAGATTTTTCTCACACAGTCTCAAAAGCAGATATGTTGTCACTGAATAGAAATTTGGTGATCTGATGGGTGAGAAACTCTGTGAAGTTTTTTCTTTGGCACTTTTTTTTTTTTTTTCCATTTCTAATGATCTTGTGCATCTTTTTCACATAAGGGTCACTTGTATATTCTTTCTGAAAAACTACCTGTTCATAAGTTTTAGAAAAGAAGTTTCATAGAGGAGGAGAGAGTTTGCGCATCTGGTGTCTTCACACCTTCAACTGATAGCTCTTTCTCTCCCATTCAAATTGGAGAGAAAGTGAAATAGGAGACCTTCACTCAAGGACTCTTAGTAACCAGGCAACAGATGAAGGTTTCCAAAACCCAGGGTGTACCATACTTAAAGAGTAAGGTCCCCTAGATGAAATTTCCCCAACCTCCTTCTTTTTCTCTCTCTTAATTATTCTCTCTCTTTCACAGATCATAGAATTTGAAGGCAGGACAGGTTCTTTAAATCCTTAAAATCCAATACTTTGATTTGATAGATAGACCATAGTGGTGACCAGATTCTTACTCTTTTGATCAGTTTCTTTTCCCAGGGCCATGCCATCCTCTCTCATCCTCAACTGGGTCCACTGGTAATAAAAACAGTATTACTTAACTCTTCTTGCATTAAACAAGAAAGAGGAAAGATAAACATCTCTTTCCTGGGGTGGTAACACTTCCTAGCCATACCCTATTACAAATTCACATCTTGTAATGTGTATATGAGCTGTTAAAAATGCCCCTCCTCCCAATTCTAAATGTCTGGATATTCCTGCAGTCTCCTTGTGTTTATTTTAGCATATAATTTGCCTTTATTCCCGGGGGGGGGGGAAATATACTTATAGCTTTTCAATGTGTTTTTTATGGCATGCTATTGAATGTCAAGAAGAACAAAGAACACCTCAATTTAATGTAACAAATATAACATTACTTAGAAAATTACATATTGGGGGGAATTAAAAAATACAGTCACTAAAATCTAAGAGTTAACAATCTAGTTGGGAAGATGAGGTATCTGAAGGAAAATTTTCTAATGCACTGCAGAGGATGACTGTCATCATGAATACTACCAAGTTAATGAGATTAATGCAGAGTACCATATGGGACCAACAAGTGGAGAATATAGGCTAAGCAGTTAGACTTCTTGTATTTATTTAAAGTCCAGCTGTGTTACTTATTTTATCTCTGTGAACTTTAGTTTCTCATCTGCAAATGGAGATTAAGCAGAATCTCTACGTTGTAGTGTTCTAGGAGACTTCCATAAGAGCATGTAAGTGCCTGGTAGGGAAAGCACAACACACGTCTACCATAACTGTTAAAATGGCTTAGAGAAGTTAAAAAAAAAAAAAATTGAGGGGAGGGAACCTGAAAACAATTATTAGATTCAGTCATTAGCAAGTCTCAGGTGACTTCCAATAGGGCAGTTTCTGCCAAGTGAAAAGGCAGGAAGGCAAAATGCAGCAGGTTAAGGGGTAAATAGGCAATAAATACTTGCCATAGAGAAATCAATACAAGCAGAAATCAATAGAGCCAAGGTAGTTCATCTATTTGAGATATTGGAGAGCAAAAATAAAATAGTAAAATAAAGTGAAATGATAATGGGATAAAACAGGTTTTCTGTCATTTAAAGAAAGGGTAGTGCTTGAGAGCAAAAGCCATTTAACTGACAAGGGTGAGAGAGCACAGTTTGGTGAAACTGAGGGTGCTTTAGGTTAATGCCCTGAGAGTCTTGAGTGAAACTCAAGGGAGGCTTATTCTTAAGAGCAGTACGCCATCAGATTTATATCCTGCAGGATCAAGGGCATTTTCTTGCTAGACGGAGTAGCTTCCCACTATATCTAAAGCTAAAGAAAGAATCAGAAAGAATTATATGACCCTGACTAAAGGTTGCACAAAGCCGTGGCATTAATGAATTAAGTTGCAGGACCTTGAAATGTGTTTAGCTGTCATTTGAACAAACCGTCTTGAGTACAGATTAGGTCTGTATGGCCTGCTGCTGGGAACATAGCTGGCATCATTGGGCCGACTGAGGACATCAGTAGGGAAGAACTAAGTACGGCAAGTATCAAATGTGGTTATTTATGCCAACATAGACATATTTGAGCAATATAAAAATAATTATCTCTTGATTCTGGCTTCAGTATAAAAAGTGGCCTAGAATCCAAAATCTCTTGTTTACATTTCAGAAATATTTTTCTGTCTTACAATGAGTTTGAGAGGCTTGGATTATCATATTCTTTAATGTCAACGTCCTATTTTAACAGCAATTATAAAATACAGTAGCTAGCAGATGTCCATTCTTCCAGGCTGTTGTGATGAGTCAAAACAAATCTATCATAACAATTGTAATAAACTGTGTAATCTGCTCAGTGAAGCAAGAGAAATATACAGAACACAGACAATATCCAGAGGGTCATAATTACAGTAGTTATAATGAGAGAGTTATAATAGCCTTGCATGGCTACAAATGGGAGGTCTTTTGAACTAGATCATAGATACAATTCTAGTTTACCACGGAGGGATTTTCCTTAAATTCTCTGATTCTCAGTTTCTCCATCTTTGAGATGGAAATAATAATCCATAACCTTCAGGATTAGTGAGATAATGAAAGAAGATGAATGCATGAATAGAGTATGCCTGCCATATTAGGTAGTACATTACTTCTTAAGAAATTCATGGATCTCGGGGCGCCTGGGTGGCTCAGTGGGTTAAAGCCTCTGCTTTCGGCTCAGGTCATGATCCCGGAGTGCCGGGATCAAGCCTCTCATCGGGCTCTCTGCTCAGCGGGGAGCCTGCTTCCTCCTCTCTCTCTGCCTGCTTCTCTGCCTACTTGTGATCTCTGTCTGTCAAATAAATAAATAAAATCTTTAAAAAAAAAAAAAAAGAAATGCATGGATCTCTCTGGTTGCTTTTCCCACTTCGTTTACTTAATCTCCAAATTTTGATCTCAACTCCATCTGTTGGGCTGCCATCCAAAATTACTGTTGAAAAATGCTTTGAATGGCACATTGTTGAGGACAGACACTCTGCCCTCCAGGAAGTCCAAACCAAAGTTCTCTCTCCAGCTCTGGGATAAGAGACTAGCCCTCTGGGCTAGTACTAGATGTCCTGGCTGTAGTCACTGGTTTACATACAGTTGGTTTTCTTGTTTTGTTTTGCTTTTTTTTTTTTTTTTTCAGATTTTAAAGGAACCTTATAATCAGGTTGCTGCATTTAGGATCTGAGACGGAGGAAAAGAAGACATGCATTCCCTGGTTTATTCACACATTACAGCTGCACCATTAGTTAACTGGCCTGTGTATTCACATGCATGACAAAGTGTGACTCCCCTTTTTCTTCTCTGAGAATATGTATTTGAGTTGGCATATTATGGGAAAATACTCACTTCATGTGCTTTTGGCTGGTTGAAGCAAACAGGACTGCAAATACCTGGCAACTAGACTTATAAATTCAGAAGGGTCATTTTGTATCTGCCCCTGCTCTAAGTCATTTTCAATTATAGACCGGAATATCTACTGAAAATAAAATTTAAAAATTAACAATAATATTTAAAATTTCTCATATGCTTCTTTTCAAGTATGTCTGAATGTCTAATCTAAGTCTTTTAGGTTATAATTGAAGCCTTAGCCTTAAATGCTTTCTCTGATTTCCTAAAATGGTTTCGCTGCATTTCCCCGCCTCCTGAGTAGATCCTTGCCTTAGAAAACTCATCTGCCAAAAGACATTCCTGTGGTGATACACTGCCAAGCGGGAAAACAAAAAATAGTAAACATTAGAGGCATTTTTACTGCTAAAGCCCCAGAGGCAACAATCTTATCTCTAAGTCCGTAACACAAGCAAATTAATCTAATTTGCATGTCATCTGAACAGAGTATGGGTTTTGATAGCTCAGAATCATCTCAAGTGAAAATTGGATTAGCAATGTGGTTCAACTTTGGCCAGTAAAAGAGAGGAGGAAGTGTGTTTAAATAATTTTAAATGTAAAAGAATACAAGTAATGGAAAAACATAGAGATCTCTCTTTAAATAAAAGTAGCTCCTGTTCTATAACAATGATATAACACGTTATAACAATCTACAGCCTAACTTGATAAAGCAATGGGGTTAAAAGTCAATTTTTCTGGAACCGAATATAACTTGGATCTTAAACACCCTCATGGATCTATAACAGGCATGAAAATATTCATTGGTCAGTGTACCTAGAGCTTAATATAAGTCACAGAGGTGGATGATGGATGAAATCCCTACAGATTTTACCTTGTGCTGTGCTTGCCTACATGTTTAATTTACGTAGAGCTCTTTGGGGAATATTGACTACCTTTGCCAAAGACACATTTTTTTTAGTTCATCATGTCTTTTATCAATGTTATCACTTAGGAAAGTGGTATGACTGTTATATCAATATTTTATATAAACAGGGGTTGTGTCTAGTGACAAAAAGAACTTTAATCACCAGACCTGTGCTCCGTTTTTATTTTATTTATCCCATGGATGCTTAGTATTCCACTGAGCTTCAAACTGCATTTATTTTTTCACATGTAAACATCTCTCAAAAGAGATCACTTTTTACCATATCTCAGTTTAACTTCCACCATCAGCACCCCCAAAGCCCTCTCCCCTAAAAGTAAAAGGTAAAATATACCAAGTGAATTGCAGTCTGCCTTGGTAAACAAAACTCAATTTAATAATTAAAACACATTGGGCACCTGGGTGGCTCAGTGGGTTAAGCCTCTGCTTTCGGCTCAGGTCATGGTCCCAGGGTCCTGGGATGGAGCCCCATATCGGGTCTCTGCTCAGCAGGGAGCCTGCTTCCCTTCCTCTCTCTCTGCCTGCCTCTCTGCCTACTTGTGATCTCTGTCTGTCAAATAAATAAATAAAAATCTTTAAGAAAAATACTTAAAACACATTGACTCAGGCTTCCCAACATACCTGCTCTAAGAGAGAAAACACTAGGATAACGTTTTACTTCTTTTGATGACTACTCTCTGAAGTCATTTAGTGTCACTTCTGCTTCAGTTTACTGTTGAAGGCAATCATGTAAAGTCCAGCCCAGTTTGAAAGAGAGAGAAAATAGACTCTACCTGTCACTGGAGAAATGTCAATGTTACATGGTAAGAAATGAATGTGGGATGGGTTATATATTGGTTCAGCCTTTGAAAAATATAATATGCCACCTCAGGGCTCCCATCTTGCTAAATTTAAACCATCGCTTTCCTCCTTGGCTGTTAGCCTTGTGCAGTGAACAACCTTCATAGTCATACATGGTGCCCTCACTGAAGGGATCAAAAAGGCCTTGTTTGGCACCAGTTATCCCACTCTTTAGCTATGTGACTTCCAAATCTAAATTTCCATACAGTATTGCAGTAAAAAGTAAATGGGGGAATATTTAATGTGAATAGCACAATGATAATACAGACGTCCTCTTACCCTTATAGGTGCAAATCTACTGGGTTGAACCATATGAAATTGCCATCTCTGAAGTTAAAAATGGTGAACCATTTTTATGGTTCTACCTAATACACTTTTTTATGGATAAATAATTGGGTCAGTATTTTATTCTGTTAAATCATAAATTATCCCAAATTGCATAGAAAATGTATTTCTATAGATATTTCTGAATTTAAATAGACATACTTATAAGTAATACTAGAAAGTAAAAGAAAAACTGTTGCAACTGCAAATGTGCCTTTGGATTCCTCAAATCCATTCCTAGTATAGTTCTTATGCATATGAGAACCTCTCCTAATATCATCACATTTTTAATTGGGCTAAGGTTGACAGTTGGCCAGAGAAAGAGAACTGATAAGTTTGCCACTTTTTTTCTTATCCCTTCTTCCCCTCTCAAACTTAAGAAGTTTCCAAACAGCTTACTCCTTTTTTTTTTTTTTTAACCTTATGCCTTCTCTACTTTCTTTTGAGATCTGTCCCTTAACACCTAAAAGGCCAATCATTAGCTCAACTTTCTTCAATTTGGGCATCAAGATTTGAACTCATATCTTCAGAAGTGACAGACCAGCTGATTAATCCATTGTATTTCCCTGGCTCTCTGCCTAGGTTTGCACATTCAGAATGATTTACAGTATTGAAATTTTTCACATTATTCAGCATTGGCAATCCATCATCTAAGCAAATTATACCTCTAGCCTCCCATCAGTCCAAATGTGTTCAGATTATGAAGCTTCTCCAAAGCTTCATCATCTCAAAAAAAGAAAGTTGCAGAATTCACAAATATGTGTTAGAAACATATTACCATGTCAGAAAGTTTCTCCTACCTGAAAGTTTTTTGTTTTGTTTTAGAACAAGAGGAAGAAATAAAATGTTGTCAGTTAAGTCAATTCTTCAAAAAGGATAAATAAGAAAAAAAAAATGGAAATATGGGAAGGTGGAAAAAATGGATTATAATTTTGTTTTCTTCTTACTTGATACTTTGGTATGTTTCTATTTACATTGAGACATTATTAACTATTTAAAGGGTCATCTCTACTTGTTGCATTGATATAGTGACCCATCATCAAAAAGCAAAAGCAAAAAAAAATTGAAAGAATCACAGTGATGCATTTAGGGAAGAACGAATCCCTCTGAAATCTCAGAGTCCATGATGGCCAGTTCTTGGGGAGTTTTGTAATATATATGAATTCTCTCTGTGAACACTTTTCCCCACACATTTCAGCTTGCCAAGAATATTCTGGATTACTCCTGTTGTTCCAGCAGCCTGTCTTATTATTGTTCCCTTTTCACTCTCAAAAGTAACCAGATATGGGCAATGATGTATAACATCTCCCTCCCCTTGAAAATTATAGTACCCTCTTCTTGCTTTGGAGCAAAGAAAGAGAAAAACAAAGGGATCCATTCATAACCAAATTAGATTAGATGCCTCCAATTAAAAGGATCTCAATATTACTAAAGGAGAACATAAAAATAAGTTTAACATAAAGAGAGAGGATTTATAATGATGTTTTAACAATTTGCTGAAAAATTAGTAATGAAGAGACAAGTGGTAATATTTCCATTCTTTGACACTACTAAGATACAACTAATGAACAATGCAAATCACAATTAAAATCAACCCCTTCAGTTAAAACTTTTCCCCTCTTCTAACTACTGATTTGGTGTTTCTGTCATCTCTCTACTAAACCCAGAAAGTGTCCTCCAACCACTTTCTGTATTCAAGACTTACAAAGTCTTTCTTAGAAAGAAATCCTTAGAATACTGAAGTACTCTTCCTAGTTAACCATTTCTATATGATTTTTTTTTTTAGTTTCCTTTCATTCTGTTTTTTTTTTTAGTGCCTATTGATTAAATTCAGTAATGATTGATTAAATTAAATTGATAATGCTTCTCATATAATATGATACTCCGATCTGTAGATGGTTTTATGAAGCTTAGGTGTTATGTTTGTTCTCCCCATGTAGCAAAGTCTGTGTGATATAAAAAAGAGCTAATAACATTGCTTTGATACTTGCTGAAAATTTCATTTTCTTAGTCAACACAAATTTCAAGAGGTAGTTACAGCAATTCCCATATTATTAAATGAGGAAATTGAGCCCAGAGAAATTAGATAAAATGCTAAAGATCACTCAAGTAAGAAGTTAAATAGAATATAGGACTTTAATCTAGATCTGCATGATTCCAAAGCCCATATTCTTATGCATTCTAAATTTATACACATGCTTTTTTCAGATGGAGTATATTCCCATTAAATTCCTTATAATTAGCATCATTGAATTTTTAAAAATATTGTCAGGTTTTTTGGCTTTAAATTCTCTCACCCTGAATATTAGGTATCTCTTCTAGCATTTAATCACCTGCACATATGTTCATTTTATTGTTAGTGACCTTATCCAAATCCCCACGAACATACACAATAGCTCATGGTTGAAGAAAGGAGTCAGCGTCTCTAGTAGGAGATTTCTCTGCATAGTGGTGTGGATAAACACTTTTGTATATATACTAACATATTGAATCAGGTTGACTTAATTGTTATGACTTGATCTATATTTTTCTTATTTATTTCAAAGATATTATTTTGGAATACTTTAGTAGAATGCTCTTTAAGTATTTTATACTAAATCATGATGCTTAGACCAATAATTCTTTTCTTCACTCCGGCATTCATTCATCTACTCTCTGGAGAAAACAAACAAGTAAACAAGCAAACCCATCAACAAATAATCTCTTGTTAAGTGATAAGAGAACTGAATGTGTCTGTCATTTGCTAGCTATTTATCCTTGGGCAAACTACTTCTTTCCATAAATCTCTGGTTTCTTATAAAATGGAGATAAGGAAATTTGTGTGGCTGGAATGCAGTGGATATGGGGAAAATAAAGAGAGGTGATGGTAAAACGCTACTATTTGATGTGATTTGGAGTCTCTGCATGTCATTGAGTATTTTGACCAAACAATTTATAAGATATGATTTACTAGGTTTTACAAAGTTAACTCTATACCAGTGGTTCTCAAATTTGAACATGCACCAGAATCCTCTGATTGCTGTTTTTTTTCATTTCATATCTTGATTTCATTATCATATAAAACTTTCCCAGACCAATGTGAACATCTAGCAAATAAGTGAAATTGTACAGCTTAAAGTACATTAGGCCTCCAGACACATTTATTTGATTTTATTTTAATTCTTTTCAGTGTTCCAGAATTCATTGTTTATGCACCATACCCAGTGCTCCATGTAATACGTACCCTCCATAATACCCACCACCAGGCTCCCCTCCAAAACCCTCAGTTTGTTTCTCAGAGTCCACAGTCTCTCATGCTTCATCTCCCCCTCTGATTTCCCCCAACTCACTTCTCCTCTCCATCTCCCAATGTCCTCTGTGTTATTCCTTATGCTCCACAAGTAAGTGAAACCATGTGATAATTGACTCTCTCTGCTTGACTTATTTCACTCAGCATAATCTCTTCCAGTCCTGTCCATGTTGATACAAAAGTTGGGTATTCATCCTCTGATGGAAGTGTAATATTCCATTGTATATATGGATCATATCATCTTAATCCATTCATCTGTTGAAGGGCATCTTGGCTCTTTCCACAGTTTGGCAATTGTGGCCATTGCTGCTATGAACATTGGGGTACAGATGGCCCTTCTTTTCACTACATCTTTGGGAGAAATACCCAGTAGAGCAATTGTAGGGTCATAGGGTAGCTCTATTTTTAATTTTTTGAGGAACCTCCACACTGTTTTCCAAAGTGGCTGTGCCAACTTGCATTCCCACCAACAGTGTAAGAGGATTCCCCTTTCTCCACATCCTCCCCAACACATGTTGTTTCCTGTCCTGTTAATTTTGGCCATTCTAACTGGTGTAAGGTGATATATTAATGTGGTTTTGTTATGAATTTCCCCTATGGCTAATGATGATGAATATTTTTTCATGTGTCTGTTAGCCATTTGTATGTCTTCTTTAAAGAAAAGTCTGTTCATGTCTTCTGCCCCTTTTTTGCCATGATGATCTGTTTTTTGGGTGTTGAGTTTGAGGAGTTCTTTATAAAAAAGAGCTAATCTGAGGGGCACCTGGGTGGCTCAGTGGGTTAAGCCTCTGCCTTCAGTTCAGGTCATGGTCTCAGGGTCCTGGGATGGAGTCCTGCGTCAGGCTCTCTGCTCAGCCAAGAGCCTGCTCACCGCCCCCTCCCACCCGCCTTTCTCTCTGCCTACTTGTGATCTCTCTCTCTCTGTTTAATAAATAAGTAAAATATTAAAAAAAAAAGTTAATTTGAACTCATGTCGAAACAGTCACATCCCAATAATAACTACTCATGTTTTTTGGTGTATCTGGTGTTTCTTACTTTCAATGTCTGGTTTTTCAAAACAAATTTGGAATTATAGCAAAATCCTTACTAAAATATACCCCCAAGTAGGAAAAACCAATGCAAATACACCAAAGACATGCAGTTTATTTTGATAAAACCCTAAGACACTTCCACTGAAATTTCTAGAAAATCCAGTTTAGGGTCTGGCGGAGATTTCAGTGCTGATAGATTAGGGACAGGTCTGAAAATTCAGCTTCTGAAGTCAGAGGTGATTTTGTTGTAAAAAATTATGGGCACTTAACTAATGGTAAAAGTTCAATTATCATTAAAGTTGGAAAAAGTTTTGATAAAAACAATGTTACTAGAAGTTCAAAGTGATGATACATAAACAATTAGCTCTTGCTATGTCTTATACAGATTGAACTGTGAGAACTGCAGCTACATGGTGAGATTTGATTATGCCACAGCTTCAAGGGCAGCTGGCAAAGTGACAGGCTTTGTATGTAGTCCTGTCTACTGGCAATTCTTGAACTGCCGGAAACTAGGGAATAACAACTGAGTAGAAGGCAGTGCTTCCACATGGCTGCGGTGATTATGGAAATGGTGTTACCAATTAAAGTATAGCAGCTTACAAGTTCATATCCTCTGTGCAAGAAGGCTTGAGGGAAAGGAGATGGTGATTGAAAAATGGTGGGGGCGGGGGAGAATAAGCTTTGAGGTTTGGTTTTGTGCCATCTTTTCTGATGCTCATTCTTTCCCCTTTTTTCACCTGGTATCCCCAGCTGCTAAGGGATTGGGGAACATTAATCTCTAAAATGAATGGTCATTCAATAGCAGTGGGCTATGCATAAATCACCCAGTTGACTCTCAGGAGACATAAAGCTATTTCCAGAAAGGTCACATTAAAATTTAGCCATCATAATGTGAAAAAAGCAATCACATATGATATTCTAAGCAAACTAAGGGATATTTATTTGCCTATAATAATAACTACCTCATTGAATTGTTGCTTGGAGACAAAATTTATGCAATGTGGGCAAAACATTAATTTATTTAGTGAAACAAACTAAAACATAGTAGATGTACCATGAAAAGTAGTTAAATCATTATGGTGAAATCCTTTTGATTTGATTCTCATCTCTGTCACTTACTTTGAATCTTAGTTTATATGTTTGTTGAATTGAGCTAATAATATTGCACAAAGTTGTTGAGAGCATTAGAAGGAATGCATATGAAATGACTAGTACATTTTATGGCAAGTACGAAGTTCCCTGTAAATGGGGGATAGGGGAATGAAGGAGTGGCAGAAGAAAGAACTGGGGAGGGAAGGATTATCTATGTGCCTAAGTACTATATATACCTAAGAACAATGAGATAGTTTTCCTTCTTTAGTACCGTAAAAGATCTAAAGATACAAAACTATTTTGGGGTAAGTTGTCATGAAGTTTAATGGAAATTTTAAAGATTATATAACAAGCAGAGATTCAGAAGGTAATATTGGAGATTAGGAAAAGGACAAAATCCATGTAACAGATTCAGAAAATTCAAGGCATAGAAAGGAGAATGGTTGGTAACCCTGCAAGGCATGAATCATTAGCATGGAAGATTAAAAACTGCAGAGGTCAAACATGAAAGAAAGAGTTTCTATCTAATTTGGAAAGCAAAATATATGGAGGCAGAAAAGGTTTTGAAATAGGAAAAATCAAAAGAATACCAGAGGAAAGATTTTATTTGACCAGAATAAGAAGAGTGAATTATAAGAGAAACTGAAGCAGGCAAGACCATTTATAATAGATCATTATCAAGGCCAAAGCTCACAATTATGATGCCTTTGCCAAATCTTTGAGATCATGCTCATGAAAAAGATAAATAAATACAAGCAATATGATAGTGATAGTAACTGAAAGATAATATTTTTTGTTAAAAAAAGTATGTAGTAATTTAAATAATGTATTAGGATCTTTAAAAACAAGTACAATTAGATTTTTAAAAAGATTTTATTTGTCAGAGAGAGGGAGAGAGGGCGAGAAAGCACAAGCAGGAGGAGCAGTGGACAGAGGGAGAAGAAGTCTCCCCAGTGATGATCAAGGAACCTGAGGCAGGACTCGATCCCAGGACCCTGGGATCATGAGATTAGCCAAAGGCAGATGCTTAACCGACTGAGATACCTGGGCATCCCAATCAGATTTTTTTTTTTTCATTTCTCTTTCTGTTAAAGCTTTCAGGTGGCTATATCTTATCCATTCACCCAAAATACATAACAATGTAAGAGAAGATACAGAAGAGTCCAAACTTAAAAAGTGTTTAACAGTACATACAGTTATTAATATATATCAAGTTTATATTAAAATAGAAATGTATAAGCATCCCACATTTAATCTTTAGGGACTTGAAAACTTTTGTGTTCACTTGGATTTCCTTTTTTTTTTTTTAAGTACATAGAAATAAATGCAGACACATCTTCATGTAGTCATTCCTTTTTTTTTTTTAATTATTTCATTGGTTCTTATATATTAGGGTGCTTAAAATTGCCATAGAGGATTGTATATACAAACCCATGCACATTTTGTATGAAATGAAATGGAAATTCCTACATATCCAAATCCCATAAGGGGTTTTCAGTCCTTTAACATAATACCATAACTTGGAGTAAACTGTCACACTCATGTGGTTTGAAAAGAATGCAGAAAATAATATTTAAAATAAAAAACCATGCTTTCTTTTTAGGATAATTTGTAAGTTGTGGGTCATTTTTGTATTTGACATTCCCACTACTCTATAAAAGCCAATTATTTTTTTTAAATGAATCAACTTTCTTATTTGGATAATATGACATAAATGTAAAGTAAAACAATCAGGTTAGAAGGGCAACATTACAGAATAGCTCAATGTTGCCGAAGATGCAAGAATTTAAATATAACAAATGGGCTCTGCCCTAGGAAGGAAGAAACATGAAAAGCAAACCAATTTACATTATAATCTCACTACATGTTTTTGGTCACATAAACATTAGATCTCCTGTTTGATACTGAAACTTCTCATTCAACAAGACATATGTCAAAGCACATTAGTGTAGATGGACATCATATTTTTTTTAAAGGAGATTGGCAAAGGGCTCAATCTTAAAATAGCAAGTTTGAAAACACTAGTTATTTTGTTATAGCCTGTTGTTTTTGTGTAATTCAGTGACAGTTTAGCATTGATACCCACTGCTGGCCTTATGTTCCCGCATCTGCTGTGTGAAGAAAACATTTTTCCCTTAAAGTAGCATCCTCCATACTAATTGTTTTCACTTCCAGTTCATGTTAAGCATTAGATGAGCAATTTGTCTTTCAAGTCATGTACATGAAATCATTTACCTTAGTCAATGGATTCCTTTTCATAGGATTCAAAGAGTTTGTATGTAGCTCTATGACACTGCGATCGCTTTCCATCCATAGTACTTGCCTCTATTCAATTGAACCCAAACTGAATTTATACAACACAAAGAAAGCAGATAAAATGTGAAATAATCAATTGACTCTTCTGTCTCCATGACACCAATGTGACTGGCTAAAATGAAAATTATGTATTGCTTGTCTGTATGCCATTATTTTCAAGCTACATCTATGAAATTCCTTTAAGCATTTTTATATTTTGGTCTACCGAAAACCATATTTTGGAATATTTCTGAGCTATTTCCATTGCCGTTTTTCATTTGACTCATGTTATCTTTAGTATCTTTCTTCACTTACAAGTATTTGAAAATGTTCTCATTATGTTATTGGTATCTAGCTTAATTTTGCTGTGTTCAGATAGTATACCAAATATCCTATCCTGTGAAATTTGTTGAGATGATGACACAGAATGTCATCTGAATATGGTGGTTTTTTTTTTTTTTTTATGACACAGAATACAGTCACTTTTAGTAAATGATCCATGTTCTTAAAAAAATGTGTTGTGCAGTTATTGGTTGCAATGTTTTATATTTGTCAATCATGTCCAATTTGTAAATTGTGTTGTTCAAATTTTCTATATATCTATTGTTGTTGTTGTTGTTATTAATTTGTCTTGTTAGAACAGATGTGTTCTAGATGTGTTTATATTCCCAGCCCCTTATTCCCCTTTCCCTACCCCCATGTTTGGACTTTTGTTTATTTTTAAGTTTTCCATGTATTTTAAAGGCAACAAGAGAATATTATTATTATTCTATGCAGTCAATATTCATTTATATTTTTGTATATGTTTATTTATCCTTTTATGTTCTTTACTTCTATTATTTCCCTCTTTATGTTATGGGTCATTTTCCTTCTGTCTAAAGAACTCTTTTTAGTTTTCTCTTTAATGTATGGTTTGCGATGGACAAATTTTCTTAGTTTTCCTTTTTCTAAGAACATACCATAATTATGTGAAGGATGCTTTCAATGAGGGTTATTATTTTCTTTCAGCATTTTAAATATGTCACTCATTTGTCTTCTGGTATATATTCATTTATGCCAAAAAGGCCACTGTCACTCATTTTCATTTTTAAACATAATGTGTCTCTTTTCCTTTAGTTGCTTCTGGCTTTTTAAAAAATATTATTTGCTTTTTATTTTATTGATTAAATATGTATTTGTTGATATATGTATTTATTGTATATATGTATTTATGTATATGTATATATACATATATATGTATATATGTATTTATCGATTAGATATGTATTTCTTTGCATTTTCACAGTTCAAATTTATGGAGCTTTCAATATCATTGGCTTGGGATATTTTTAAGCTTGAGAGAGTCTCGGCTAATACATCTATAAATGTTGCCTTGGTCCTTTTTTTTTTTTTTTTTAATGAGACTCTTATTATACTGTCTTTGACTTTCACCATTCTAAAATGTCTCATATTTTCTTCTGAATGTTTCAAATAATTTTCTGTAATATCAATCTTGATATCTGTTCCATTTCATTGATCATCTTTTTTGCTTTTTATAATTTTGCTGTTAAACACGTCTATCAAATTCATGATTTCAGTTATTCTATTTTTTACCCAGAATTTCAATTTCATTTTATTTTATAGTTTTCATCATATCATTTATTTTGTTACTAGTTATTTAAAAAATCTGTGTCTAATTATGCTAATATCAAGATCATCTGTGGATTTGACTTTATTGATCTTTTTTCTTTTGGTTTTTGGTCATTTGTTCCTGTCTACTGGTCATTTGTCATTGAATATATGAGAAATTGTGAACTTCTGTATTTTATCCTTCTAGAGAAGATTCTTTGCTTTCCTTTCGGTGGGGTATTAAAGCAGGAGCAGATTACCTTCATTCATTAGAGACTGAGATTGTTCAAGGTTGAGTTGCACTTTGTGTGAGATCTGGTTTACTTCAGTTTTGGCTTTCCTACTGGAATACAGCCAGCCCATCATGGATATTGACTAAATGCCAATGCTCTTTCCCAGTGCTCCTCCTGTTTGATGATCTTTGAGTTCCGTTTTTTTCTTCAGTTCTGCTTAGCTTTTTGGCCACTTGGGAGCTACTTTTATTTGTCCTGTTACTTCTTGTCCCATAATGAGAGTAAGCAAATTACTTGAAGTAAAATCAAAAAAGATTTGGTTTTCCTAGTCTTATGAAATGACCAAAGACTCTAAGCTACCATTTTCTGCTTGGTTTCTTGGCCCCTTGGCACTACCACTCCATGCATCAACACACAAATGCAGAGGAGAAAGCCAGGCTCCATGCAACACAATTCCCTCCTTTTTAAGATCTTGACTCTCCACAGTTGGCTCCTTAGTGATCTCTCATGCCTTCAAATACTGATTTTTAAAGAAATCTAGATTTAATACTTATTCTTAGAAGATGGACACTGGCCTGTATTCCATGGTAGCCAGAAGTGGAAAGCCCACAAGATCCTGAAGAGAATATAGGGTCGTAAGAATTACTTTTAGCCATGGCACAGGAGAGAAGCTAAAGAAGCAACAACAACAACAAAATAGAAAAGAGGAAATAAAATAGAAAAATAGAAAAAAAAAGTCTTAAAAAAAGATTTATTTCTTTTATTTTAGAAAGGAGAGGAGAGAGAGAGCATGAGCAGTGGGGGAGAGAGACAGAGAATCTCAAGCAGACTCCCCACTGAGCATGGAGCCTGATGCAAGCAAGGCTCAGTCTCACCACCTCAGCCTCATGACCTGAGCCAAAATCAAGAGTTGGACACTTAACTGATTGAGCCACCCAAGTGCTCCAGAAAAAAATAGTCTTTAAAAATGTATTTGTGACAGAAAAATTTGATCCATGTTAACTTTTGTTAGTCCTTTCATGATTACTGTGTATCACTTCAAAAAAACTTATGTCTGGCATGGTTTCAAGGAACTATTTGAAAGAGATGGAAATGGAGAATGTTATAAATCAGGAACAAATTTCCAGTCCCTAATTCCCATAGTTCAAGAAAGCAATTTCCCATGTCTATATGAAACTCTCAGGGCCAATTTCTTGGCCTACTAAGCCATTTTGAATAAAATAAAATAAAATCTATTGCTCCTACATTCTAATGTATAAGAAAAATAAAAGACAATTGTTAATTTTAGTTTCATATCATTTTTAGTCAGAAAAACTATATAAACTAGAAAAACTTTATAAACTTAAATCACTTATTTTTACTATATAAAAAATTCATCAGTTCATTTAACAAAAAAGAAACAGTTAAATGCTACCATAAATTCACATAAAGCTGACAAGAATTTGAATAATATAAGTAAGGCTTAAGAAAACATTCATTTTCTCTCTTCTAACATGCTTTGAAAGCAGTAGCCAGACTGGGATTTAAGTGCCATTCTCTACTAAAAGGTTTTAAGGCTTCTTAGAGAAATAGTTAATTCAAGTGTAGGACAGCAACATGGAAGTGAGCCTGGAAAATATTGTCATACCAGAAAGCCAGGAAGCTTTGATAAACTATTAGGGTCTCTTCTAAATGGCTGAGTAGATACCTGAATATGTTCCGCTTGTCAAACATTAACAATGTGAGGCAGCAGTGAGAATAACAACTGCAGTACATTTAAATGCATAAGTTCATAGTGGTGCTAAATCAAACAAACAATCCAAACCACCATCGTTCCTTTTAGTAAGATGCTAGGGAACAAGCAGATTATTTTGAAAACTGACTAATCAAAGGAAACACCTGAATTTTTTTTTTTTTTTCTGATTTAGCATGTAAACTGTGTTTCAGGGTAACCAGGGTTGATGAAGAAAGTTTTTCTTTGCTAAAGTGTTTCATGAATAAATAAATAAGAAATGATAGAATTGGCTCAGAATTCACTATTTTAAAAACTAAAATGAAATCAATCTGGGTAATGATAATCAGTGGTCTCTAATGTTTCAGACAGATACATTATATACACATATTATAATTTCTGATAGAAAAACATGTAGGTATTTTTTTTCATGGAAGAAAACTGCACTACCTGTGATGTAGTCTTGTCCTCCACTCTCAGAAAAATGAAACCAGAATCTTATCAACCCTCTAGATGTAATTTAACTACCAACTTAGAGAACATACTGAGGGCAGAGTTACCTGTTAATTCTGCAAGAGGATCCAAGGGCACTATCCAAACTGTGGGAAACTGTAAAGGATGAATGTTTTGTTTTATTCAACAAAAATATGTAAGGAAAAGAGAAAATGATAATCTGTATATTAAGTGACAATTAAGAAACTTGTCTGCAGGGGTGCCTATGTGGCTCAGTCGGTTAAGCATCTGCCTTTGGCTCAGGTCATGATCCCAGTGTCCTGGTCTCCCTGCTCACTGGGAGTTGGCTTCTCCCCATGCTCGTGCTCTCTCTCTTTTGCTCTTCATTGCTCACTCTCTCTTTCTCTCACAAATAAATAAATACAATCTTTAAAAAATATTGGGATACATACTTTATATACTTTTATTTATTTATTTTGTAAAAAGATTTATTTGCGAGAGAGAGAGAGTACATGCACACCGGTGAGTTGGGGGAGGGGCAGAGGGAGCGGGAAAGAGAATCTCAAGTAGACTCCTACTGAGCATGGAGCCTGTCGTGGAGTTCTATCTCATGACCTGAGATCATGACCTGAGCAGATATCAAGAGTTGGGGGATTAACCTACTGAACTACTCAGGTGCCCCTATATACTTTTTATTTTTTGTGTGGTGTTTATTTTTTGACTCATTTTTAATGAGTATCTTTTGTGTATATAAGGTGACATATTTACAGATAAAATAATATCTTTTGGATTTCCTTCAAAATAATCTGTAATGAGAGGACTTGATAGAAATAAAAATGAGTCAGGATTGACTATAAGGTCATAATTTTTGAAGCTAGGTAATAGGCACATGTGGTTTCATTATGAAATTCTCTCTGCAATATATGGACACATAAAGAAATAAAGAAATTTGATACTTTATATTAAGCAAAGTATAATAGGTAAGGTGCATTTAAGAAAGTATTTGAACAGCCCAGTTTTTTCTACATAAAGAGGTCTTACAAATGAAATTCTTTTTCTGAGGGTCTGAAATTTGTCATTACCAAGATGTCTTCATAAAACAATATTTTATGTTGTCTTCAGTAATCAATTTCAATAAACATGGCCAATTTTTAATTAGAGGGAGGGTGAACCACTTAGGCTACTTTACTACCCACAAATACTCTAATGGGGATCAATCACACCCAATTAAAACTCAAGGAATTATGAATCTTTAATAGGTTTATCATGAGATAATTCAGCTGTTAAGTCCTCTTTAGGTTCATGCTAGGCAAGCTTTCTCAAGCTGGAAACCAATCATCTCCATGACATCATTTTTAAACAAGCTTTGTGATTTTTTGTTTGAAAAGAAGACAAAAGGACTTTGTAATTTGCACCAGAATTAGTATTTCTATATATTGATTAGAAATTTCACTACATATATATGAGCTCCTGTTTACATGAATGGAACAGTTTTGATAACACTAATTAATGAATCTAAATAAATTTAATCACCTGAGTGACTTTTATATATTTTCCGTCAGTAACTTAACCTGGCCCATCTCCATGGCACTCATTTAATCTATAGTTCATAGTAGATCCTGCTGCTTATTTTATTAAAAATAATACTAAGCCAGAAAAATAGACTTGAGCTTCGTCTCCTTGATCTCTGTAACATAATGGTAAAGAGAAGAGACGTTAGCATCGGGTCACCTGGTTTGACATTTTCTAGGTGAGCAACATCAGCAGCCTTTCCATACTTTCCATTTTTCATCAATAAAATTCCGATAGCATTTATCTTATATATTTATAGTGAGTGTTAAATGAGATATTATATAGGAAGCATTTTAAACCATGCCTAATGTATGATTGCTCTCAGTAATTATCTACTGGTGTAGAAAAACAGACATCTTTTCTTCTGTAGCTGAAACATGTGATTTACAAAGACCACATTGGCATGATGCTATCATTTTTCATATTCCCTCAGGGCAAGTAATTTCCTTACCCAGTGTGAGAGTGTGTGCCGGCATGTGCGTGTGTGTGTGCATGTGTGTGTGCATGTGTGTGTGTGTTGTGTGTTTGGTATAGAGCATATCATGTTTCGTGATACAAATGCATGTATTGATTACTGACTTAGAAATGTTCTGAGAGGTTGGGGTAGGGGAAAGGAAGGCTCTAGTCAGATTGTGTTGGCAAGAGTATTTTCTGTTATTTATTTTTAGACCCGATGAAAGAGTAACTTTTTGCAGTGTTAAGAGGAATAGCCAAAGAGCCCTGTTTGAAACGTTTGGCAGAACCCCAGCCAGCAATCTTGTCTTCACTGAAGTTTTCTCTGCATGCTAATTGTATCTACTAGTATTTATTTATTTATTTTTTATTTTTTTAAGATTTTATCTATTTATTTGACAGAGAGAGAGAGAGAGAGCAAGCTAAAGCAGGGGAAGCAGCAGAGGGAAAGGGAGAAGCAGATTCCCTACCATGGAGAAGCCCGATGTGGGGCTCCATCTCAGGACCCCAAGATCATGACCTGAGCTGAAGGCAGATGTTTAACTGACTGAACCACCTAGGCACACCTCTACTAGTATCTATTTAGAAAATATGTTTCCCCAACCTTTCCTTTTATTCTAGAATGGCATATATTTTCTGTAATAAAATTATACTTATATAATGAGTATAAATAAGTCATTAAGATTCACAAACATAATGCATAATTAATTGATGTGATTATAATAAGAAATGAGCACACAGTATACATATTTGTATATAAACCTATTCAACCATGTAGGCAATGTTAATACCAGAGTTTAGTTAACACAATGAGTAGCAAACTCACTTATCAATGCCTACAATCAGACACAAGATGACACTAATGAAGGAACTTCTCATGCTGATTCTACAAGCATGAAACATTAGTAGCTTTATAGATGCATTCTAATGTTAACAAATTTATAAAAAAGGTCTAATGATTTTGTACAATGAGGATATACCCTAATTTTGGCCTGAGATTATCACCAAATTTCAAAACAGTTGGTATTTTTCTCAAGATTTCCATGCTAATGTTTTTTATCAAGTCCACATTGCATTTGTTGCTCAAAGAGATATATGCTCAAGGTAGCTTGTTAATTTCTCGATCACCCTTTTTTTTTTGGTAAGCTAACAAACGAATTTGTACACTCTTTTTTTCATTTGTTCATCTATTCACATATCTGCTAGAAATTGTGTGGTATGCCTATGTGTGTGTATGTGTGTGTGTGTATGTGTGCCACAGGTATCTGCACCCTCAAGGTCTGGCTTCTTAATGGTAAACAGAGCTGATATGAAACATGATTATTTATTGAATTACTTTTTTTCTTTCTTGAAGCCCTGAAATAAGATGAGCAACTTAACATTTTATATCCAGAATACATTTTGTTCTGTAAGTACAAATAACTATTTTTTAAAAAGTCATTGGTTCATGTCATATGGTTTCTTGAACTCTAATAAGAGAAAAGACACTTTGTCAAGTGAGTAGCTTCTGTAGTTCCCAAAAGCTTAAAAGATTTATAGGAATCAAAGGATATGTTTACAGTGTCTCACATATGCAAAATGGAATAGCTCATTCTCTCAAGACAAACGTTTAAGTTTCTCACCCAAAATATTGAGTACTTGAGCCTTTCCAAGTCTCTGCTAAGATACCCTGACTCATTTTCCTGTTCTGGAAGAAGGAAGGATATTGCTTTACTGATAACTGTTCTATAAAGTTTATTTATTTGAGATTGACTATTGGGGTGGCTAGAATAATAGCACTATCAACCTGGCCCCATTCCTAGATATCTGGCACCACCTGAGCCAAGGGCCTAACCATTCCTCCCCCTTTTTTTGCCAAAGTTTGGCTCACACTAGCTAAAATAATTCCCTGTATCCATTATGGCACTTCTCTTCCTGCTGCCAGAAATAATACATTCCATCTGCCTGTCTAGACTCTTTTCTGTCATTACTTTTGAAGTGAATTTTAGTTTATCTGTGTCACCCTGAAAGATATTTCCCTCTTTCAACCATAGTTGGACCTGGATTCTGACAGTCATTATTGTAATTCATTTTTATAAAAAACTTAGAAGCAAGCAAAGATAAAAGATCACCAAGGACAAATTTATAGGGGTGTGTTAAGATTTAGATGACAGTGAGAGACTACCAGCTTGAAGACCTAGTACAACCACTTCTTAGCAGAATGACTGTGAAAATTGCCTAAATATTTTATATTTCAGTTTTCTTATATGTAAAGGACATGGATAATAATACCTGACAGGATTAAATGTGCTTAACACAGTGTCTATGCATAATAAGAGCTCAGTAACTCTTATGGTAATTATAATGTCCAGGGGTAATATTAACAATATTTAACAAATAGTATGACAGGCATTTACTTGGTAGGTTTCCCAAGTCACTGCTAAGGGCACCGTCTCATCCTTTTTTTAAATATATGTTGATCCTTCATAATTTGTTACCTGGAGACCGAAATCCCAACTGGATATATATGCTTTAAATTCTTATTTTCCCCTTAAGTAAAATAATAGTGCTATAATACTATGTGTGGTTAGATCATTTCTTTTAAAATATTGACGAGAGTGTATTTAATCTTGAACAGAATGATATGATATTCTCAGAAAGCATACACATTTTGTGAGAGAGTACCAGGCTTGCACACATTCAGAGCAAGCATGCATACATAACCTCTAGCAGTGATAAGAGATGGTCTAGAAACAAAAACTCTTGAGTGAAAATGCATTGTTTTATGCTTCAATGCATTTGTGCCCTGGGATAACCAGAAATAATTATTGAAACAAGCCTCTTGTTAATAATAATTATACTTCATTCTATGAAAACAAGAACAAACAGTAATTATCTACAATTTCTCATTTGCAAAACACTCTCATTATGCTAAGACTTCTTGTCTGTGTTTGATAATATTATGTTATGTGTGTTGGAAAAACTACAGTTGATTTTTTTTTAATGTTTTAAACTATATTGGGCAGTGCTTGATTGATACAATGCAGGCTTAAATGATTCCTGTTTTAAAACAGAACAGCTTCTTCGTGCTGTGTAAGTTATCATAGAATATTATCTTTCTGATTCATTCAAAGAAGACAGGTTCATTAACCAAAATAAATACACATTGTTCCTATATCAGCAAAAACTGCATTAGGAATAAAGAAATAAAAATCAACCAGCTGGCATTACAAGTAGATTCTTAGAAAAACTTAATATATATGAAACTTTATTTATGTATGTAAATGATGAAGTATTTCCATTTTGATACCTTTTTGCTAATATGTTTTCTTCCATTCCTATTACCTCAATAATTATGTGCCTAATTTAAATACAATAATTCTATATTTTCTCATATTTATGTGCCTTATTGCATTTATCTTAATAGATAATAAGTTCTTTGAGGGAAGGAATAATTTAATTCCCTTTGTTTCACTCCTCTACTGTATTATTCAAGTCAGTGGTTTGCATAGCACTGTCAAGTTTTTGTGACAGGAGTGATTGTTAATCAAACAATCAGCTGGCTCACTAGGTTGATTGTTTTACCATACTGAGCTCAAGTTTCCTCATCTGTAGAAAGAAAAATGATAATACCTAATTCTCATGGTTTCTAAGAAGCTTGACCATGCATTCAAAGCATTTAGCACAGTATCTGGCACAAAATTAAGCTCTCACTCAATACTCATCGTGGTTTTTATTATCATAATTATAGAGTCACATTCCTTAATTTTCATTTCTCTGAAAAACCATTATTTTGAGGAATTATGTATCTGCCATTTTTTATATCCTTTACTTTTTTTCCTTGATCACAGCTCAACCTAATATTTGGTAACCAGCCATTATGAGGCATGGAATAATGCATATTCAGTGGAACAACAACAACTAAATATTAATTGAAACTCAAATTCTTTACATGAATTATGTTAGGTACCAACACCCCTCAACAAATCCATGAATAAGGTAATATGGTTTCCTCAACTTTCAAAGTAGACTTCAAATAAGATCACATAAATAATAATTGGAAGATTTGGATTTAAACCAGTCTGGCTGACTGCAGAGTCCATGATCACTTCTCCCTGAGAGGAAGGTGGATGACTGGTCTACTCACTGAGTATGGGTTTATCTTCCCCTGTAGCTCGTAGAGTGACCTTTTAATTAAGTGTCAAGGTCAGCATTTGCCTACTTTCCTCAAAACACCCCATCTATATGGAACACATACTATTCAGATTTCTATCAAATCATTATGAATGTATGTGTATATATATATATATATATATATAAACATATATACATATATATATATTCATCAAATACTGTGTATCATGCATTATTTATACCATTTATTGCATATATCTTTACTTTGATATATGCCTTTCTCACTTATGTAGTACTCATAATATCTTATCCAATTAATGCTTTTTTAAAAAAGCACACAATTGTGGTGCCAGTGTGGTTCAGTTGGTTAAGCATCTGACTCTTGATTTTGGCTCAGGTCATGATCTCTGGATTGTGAGATCTAGCCCCACATCGGGCTCCTTGCTAAGTGTAGAGCATGCTTAAGATTCTTTCTTTCTCTCTCTCTCTACTTCCCTGCCCCACCAACTTGTGCTCGCTCACTCTCTCTCTCTCTCTCTCCAAAAAAGCACAAAATATATTTTTATTCTCATTTTAATGTTAGAAAAATGAAATGGAAGCACAAGAGGTTAAATAACTTGCCTACCCATTTCCCAGAGTTTCATTGTCAAATGGTTGATTTTCCCTCAAAAATATACATACACATGTGTGCACACACAAATCTCTGATCTCTCAGAATGCTTTCTAATTTTTATAACCACAAAGCAGTGCTTTGACATTTTCATAAAGATTATTTGTGAGATTAGTCAGAGGGGACAGGGGATGCCCTTCATAGAACATAGGTTAGTATCCTTGGACGGGGTGCATGCTATTTAAGTTTCCTTCTTTCTCGGGAATTATAGGATGTCACTAATTTTTTACTAATGAGCACAGGGTAACAACTACCTGTTCTGTTATTAATTATATCCCCAATGACTGGACAATCACCAGTCTTACTTAAACCAGTCCTTAATCCTTTCCTATGATACAGATTATTAGAATGAATTTATTCCAAATATGTAAAATACACCTTATACGAAATAATAAAATATACTGACAGATCAGCTTGGCTGAAACTGTAATCCAAAGTTTCCACTCAAATAATTGGGCACCTGCATGGCTCATTCCAGTTAAGTATCTGACTTTTGGTTTTGGCTCGGGTCATGATCTCGTGGCTTGTGAGCCTGAGCCCCACGTGGGGCTCCATGCTCAGTGGGGAGTCTGCTTGAAGATTCTCTTCCTCTGCCTCTACCCGCCCCCACACACATGTCCACATACACAAATGCTTGCTCGCTCTCAAGTAAAAATTTAAAAACGATTTTTTCCACTCAATTAAAAAGCTAAATATCTTATTACAGACTCAAAAGAAGAAATATTTGAAATCGAATTCCTGAGATGAGGTTCAGAGTCATATCATAATTTTTTGAGATTAAGAATAGAGGATTTTACACCTGCTACTGTCACACTGTGTCATAGTAATTCATAGAGTTAGAATCTGTGGAAAATTAGACTTTGGGGGTTTCTCTTTAGAAGTCAGAGTCTAACTCTTTTAATCCCTTACTCCACACAGATGTTTTCTAAATTGATAGAAATACCTCCTAACTGATAATACTGCTTGTACCAGTTTTCTTCCCAGATAAAAAAGGGAGTATACACAAACAAAGCTGTGATTTCAGTCTTCATGTATCATCTTTTTTTAACCTCTCTTTTTATCTTTCAATCTGACCATCCATACTTATGTTGATACTTTTCACTTTTAACTGTTGACAATCAGTTTTAATACACAAGGAAAGAAAATGTTCATTTTTAAATTGATATTTTCAAAAACCAAAATTTGTTCATGTTTTTGATAATCTGCTTTTTTAATCTAAGCAACTTCTCCATATCAAAAAAAAAAAAATAGCAACAGTGGCCTAGTAGATATTTGGAAATTAAGGACCTTTGATTGTTATTCTATGAATTCCTGGTAAAGATGGAGACATTTCATGTTTAATTTAAAATATACAGTAGTGGGCTTGTGCACAAGAAAATATTTTTCACAATAGCAGTTTCCTGCAACTAATTTACTTTTAGAACTTTATGCCTTTAGGCTAACAAACAATCTAAGTTTGTTTAATCTTAATTAAACTTTTCTCTCAAAATAACTTGCTTGACTGACAAATGGAAAATGTTTTCCCTTTGGACTCATACATACATGAATTTAAATGCAGGATGCTTTGAATCCCTAAAGAAAAAAACACTTAAGTTTTTACTCTGAAGCAGACAGCTTAAGTACTCAATAATATCCACCGTCTATATATTTCCTTGAGTACGATGTGCCTTTTATTTGTTAGTAATATAGACACCAAAGTGGCCTGTTGGTGTTAGGTGGGAAAGATACAGGTTACATTGACCAAATCCCACTTTATTTTTAATTTGCATCTCTGATTTTGTTCTTTTAAATATATATGGAATAACTTTACTGTTGTCAAAATGTTGCTAGCTGTGAAAGGAGACAGGGAAGGCAATAAGAGTGTAATTATCAGTGGTTAACACCATTGATTGAGAGTTGTACTACTATTCAGTTTCTTTGGACCCGAGACTATAGCTTCTAGAATTATATTGGATAAATCTCTCTTACGGACCCACCATTTAGCATCAGTTTATATGTTTGACTCTCACTGTGACTCTTTTTTTTTTTTTTAAGATTTTATTTATTTGACAGAGGTCGCAAGTAGGCAGAGAGAGAGGGGGAAGCAGGCTCCCCGCTGAGCAGAGAGTCCGATGTGGGGCTCCATCCCAGGACCCTGGGATCATGACCTGAGCCGAAGGCAGAGGTTTTAACCCACTGAGCCACCCAGATGCCCCTCACTGTGACTCTTTTATTATGATTCTTTGTGTGCCTTAGATTTAGCTCAGGAGGTTACAAAGTAGATATTAAATAAATGTTACTTGAATGAATAAATGAATTAATTGGCTGATTTCTAAATTTTGTAGAACTTAATAAAGCTATACATGTTCACTTTTACCTCATGGTTTTGCCATAATCCTGTTTATCTAAGCAGATTCTATTACATCAGACAGGATGATACAAGATAGTTGATGATGCCATTTATGACTTATGGTGAATGTTTTATTGCTGCTCCTGAAAAGTCAACTAGAACAAACAAATTACTGGATGTAATTCCAACAATACTTCCAAAGAGATTATAGAGAATTTAATAAAAGCTTTTAAAAATTCACTTGGAAATTTAAAAAAAGCACTTGAAAGCAGCAAAATATGTATCATTGACATTGCATTAAATATATAAACCAGTTTCTGAGGGTTGATAACTTGACAATATCAAGTTTGACTATCCAGGTGTATATATGCCTCCTAGTTTATTAATTTTGTTTTAATATCCTTCAGTAAAACATCGTGGTTGCCTCCATATAGACCTTGGGTACCTACCAATTTTGTCAAAGGCATTTTATGTAATGATTTTGCTATTGTTGATAGTCTTTTATTGTACTTTCTAATATACTATTGCTAGCTAATATATAGTAAATTATTTGTGTATCTTTTTTGGTAAGCAGATATCTAACTAAACTCTTTTCCAGTTATGTTTTGGATACTTTAGATATATAATAATGTAGAAAGTACAGATTTTGTTTCATTCCTTCAAAAAGCAAGGTCTTTTCTCTCTGATTCTACCTTACATACAACATGGGCTAAAAACTTTGAAATATTTAAATAATAAAGGTGAAAGGGAAGATTTTTCTATATTCCTTGACATTGATGAAATTGCTCCTAGTGTTTCACCATGAGGTGTGATACTGGATATTGTAATGACTCTGGTTAGATAATCCCTATTATAATTAGGGTATATTTAAACTAAGAACATTTTTAAAAAATAAGGTATTTTATTAAAGGCTTTTAAAATCAGCCCAAATGGTCAGGCACATTTTTCTTTAAAATATACTGTGATCAATTATATTATATGCCTTGAAAATTAAATATTCTTACATTTTATTGTAAACTCTTCTTGAATATGATGAATTCTTCTTTTAATACTTTTGGCTACTTCAGTATGGTAGACTTTTTATTTATCTTTTTTGTTTTCATATTTATAATCATTATTTGTCTTAAGTCTTCTGTTTTTGTGCTCTCTCAGATTTTGTTATCCATATTATGTGCAGTATATAAAACACATCAGGACTTTCTCTCTCTCTCTTTTTTTTTTTTATGCTCCAGAGGGTTTATATATAAAAAAACACATTATTGTGTTTTGAAAGCTTGAAAGAACTGGGCTATAAAACTGCATAGACCTGAGGCTATTTTGGGAGGCAATTCTTTCACTACTTTTTCAATTTCTTCTCCATTTGTTGGTCTATTCCATTTCCTACTTCCTGAATATGTTTTAGATATTTATGTGTTTGGGATTTTCACATTTGTCAGCTCCTCATTTTCCCTAGTCATTCTCAGAATTAAAAAATTAATTTTGTATTCTGGTGGTGTCTTTTCTTCTTTCTCCTTCTGTTCTCTCTCCTCATTACATAGAACAATGATATTAAAATTATGGATTCTTCATCAACACCATTGCCTGCAAGAACTAACTTTGGGATCTCTGCATACTACTATGCACTGTAAAGAAATGCTTCAAATCTACGAATCACAAGTATATAAGCCCATTGCATATGCATGATAAGATGTCAGCTCAAATGTTATTAATTTATTCAAAACTTAGATGAGTTTTTTTACATATCTGTAAACATCTGCTCATTTCAAAACAGTGTTAATTGATGGGATGTTTATCATTATATGTAGATTTTTCACATAACAGGAAAAGTTATTGAAGTATACCATGTTGATGATTAAGAATTCAAAATACACTTGGAAATTATTATATAGCAACTGAAATGATTGAAATAATTATTACTTAAGGGAAATGAAGATCATTCTTTTAAGACAGTTAACAAATCCCTTGTGATAAAATTTCTCTTTTGTGGTTAAATAAAAAATCTAAAGTTGTTAAAAGATTATATGAAAAGATTAATATTTTTTTTCCTTTGAAAATTTTTTCCTCTCTTTCCGTATGTGAGGCCCTGTTCTAGGTGCTAAGATTAAATAGAGCATGATATAAAACAAAGTCCTGCTTTTCAAAGAGTGAAGGTAGAGGGAAAGAGACAAAAAAATACATAAGATGAATGTCAAGCAAAGTAGTATAAGGGACAAAGTGATGTACCCCATCCCAGAAGGATCCTGTTTATGATAGGGTACTCGAATGTGCCTTTCAAATGAAGAGACATTTGACAAGAGACCTGAAAGAAGAGAAGGAAGAAATCATATACATATTCGGAGGAGGCATTTTTTTAGGCAGAAGAAGCAAGGCATCCATTTGGGAGAAGGTCTGGTGTGCTTAAAGAACAGCAAGAAGAGAGGTCAGTGTGCTTGCTGTAGTGAGAGAAGATGGAGAGTCAGGAAGCTCCATGGAGTAGTTTTAATGCCATCCCAGCATTCACATGTATAATCATGTGCATGCATAAATAGGAACCATCTGTCTTTAGTTATTTCCCATGTTTCCCAAGGAAACATTTCCTTTATTCTCTAGAGGTAATCATGGCGGTGGGGGGTGGGTGGAGAGAGGAAATGTATGACAGACTTCTTTGAATTAGGTGGACTCAGAAAGTTTTTTCTGCTCTAAAATCTTATGATGAGATGAGCCTGTGGGACACAATACTTCACATCCTACTAGTAGGTTTTGCCTTTTAACTCTTAGGCGGTTTTACAGGTAGAAAAGAAATTTTGCAATGTGGCGAATTGGCATAAAGAAAAGGACATTAGTTTCAGGTTCTGGAGACTTTGACTCTAGTCCAAATTGTGCTCCACATAAGCTGTTTGACATTGGGTGTGACTCTTACTTACTTTTTTAGGCTTCTACTTCCAAAAAAGAAATTTTGAAGTAGGTAAACAGTAGGCTTTTTGTGACACCAACACGTCATTATGCAATACCCACCTTTACTTATGTCCTTTTCTCATTCCATTTTCTTTACAGAATTTGTGTCTTCAACTTGTTCTTCCTATAAACTTGAGAAAAGGCTGGCTTCTGAAACAGATCTTCTTTAAACAATATCTAGCAAATGATGCAACTTATTTTCATAATACTTCAAACATCAAGAATTCTATCATCTCTTTTCTGTATCAAAATAACTCTATATCACAGTAGGGCAAGATGTTATCATTACTTTCTGATAGAGGGTCAATTTAAAATATTAGTGCTAATTGTTTACTCAACATCACATAGCTGTGCCTCTCAAGTAAGGAATAAAACTTGGTTTTCATATAAGCTATTTTATAAATGCCCTACTCTGGTTGAAGTAGAATAAAAGTACCCCCCAACCCTAAATAGTCTCCCCCAGGCATTTGATCAAGGATATGAATGGGGAATTAATTACTCATTAATTTTTTATCTAATTGGTAAATGTATGGTAGGATAAGGTCAGAGAAGGGTATTCCTCAGATTCCCTTATCTTATTAAATAATGGCTACCTCAACGGATCAGTCCTACAGAGTTAGATTTCTTCTACATGTAAATTTGCTTTTTCTCCTAGAGCATTTTTTGCTCTGGGTTTTGTGCTCTCCAATTTAATATTTTGGTCAGAATAAACAGCAGTATTTCTGCTTCCCAAAGCTCAGCATTCTTACAGTTTCCTATCTTAAGCAGGTTCCTTATTCCCCAGCAGTGTAGTAGTTAGAGCACTGTCGTTGTCTGATAAAACAAAATCATTCAACAGCAGATGAAGCTGTAATTACAATCAGAGGTCATACTTGCGGGAGATGAAATAAAAATTAAAAGAACTAACTTTGTGACATTTTGATTACCTGGAAATTCTCCCAGTCTGACAGATGATTGTATGGGCACATGGCTACATTTAAACATAGAGACAAGAGGCTCCTTATAAATCAAACAAAATTGTTCTGGACTGGATTTCACATTATTTGCCAATTCTCCAGTTTTTGTGTAATCCTAGGTTTTGATTAGAGATTTAGTTATGAATAATGGACACGGTTTCATAAAATGAAAAACTAATATGTTTTACAATTGAAGAAAAGAGAGAAACAGTCCTTTCTAAAGAGTAAAGGGAATGGCACACATTTCCTGGTTAAAAATTTACATGTTCTTATTTATTTAAAAACATGTACACCTCATAACAAAGTCCTTCTTTTGCTACGCAGGTGGCTCTTCAATTAAGACACCATTGTGTTCAGCAATAAATCAACATTCATCGAATCATTCACTTTGTTCACGTCCTCCAACTCACACAGCAGGGTCTTCCTGCCTTTTTCAAACAGAAGTTATATAGCCACCAGTTCACTAACTCCAAGAGACACCAACAGTATCCAAACTTTTTATAACACAGAAAAGTCTAATGCATCTTCTCTCCCCACCCTTAACCTTCCTCAACTCAGCTTGAATGAGTAAGTGATAGCACTATTTGAGGAGAAAAGGACCCGTAAATCTAAGAACTTCACCTTCATGGCTGCTCTGTGAGAGAGCAGGGCAGTCATACTAACCTCCAACTAGTTCAGTCTCTTGTTCAGTACGTGAATTGTTTCTTGCTCATGATAGAAAAGAAAAATTAAGTGATGGCAAACCTGGGTGGTTCAATCGGTTAAGCGTCTGGCTGCAGCTTGGGTCATGATCTTGGGGTCCTGGGATTGAGGCCTGTGTGGGCTTCCCTGCTGACGGGGAGCCTGCTTCTCCCTCTCCTTGCTGCTCATGCTCTCTCTCTCTCTCTTGCTACCTCTCTCTCTCAAATAAATAAATAAAATCATTAAAAAAAATCAAGCAATAATTGGGGAGACAAATTAAAGTGTATAACAGCATTTTATAATTATAAAGTGAATCTAAAATTGTAGTCCATCGGATTCTTCTTTAAAGCTTTTTGTAACAAAATATACAACCACAGTAATTGTTTTCTACCAGACTCAGAAAAGAAATTATGGGAGGCAAAAATTATTTTTTTCTTTATACTTTAAATGACATGATTTATTAAAAATTATTTTGTCATTGTTGAATTATAGTTGACGCATGATGTTACATTAGTTTCAGGTGTACATAGTGATTCACCAGTTCTTTATGTTGTGCTGTGTTCACTGTAAGTATAGCTGCCGTCTGTCACCACAAAATGCTGTTACAATACCATTGACCGTATTCCATATGCTGTGCCTTTTATCCCTGTTACTTATTCATTACGTTCTGGAAGCCTGTGCCTCCCACTCCCTTTCACACTTTTTCACCTGTTTCCACACTCTCCTCCCCACTGGCAGTCACTAGTTTGTTCTCTGTATTCATAGATCTCTTTCTGCATTTTTGTTGGTTCATATGTTTTGTTTTTGTAGATTCCACATATAAGTAAAATCATATGATATTTGTCTTTGTCTGACTTTCTCTGTCTGACTTACTTCACTTAGGAAAATACCTTCTAGGTCCATCCATGTTGTTGAAAATGACAAGATCTCATTCTTTATTGCGGCTGTATAGTCCATTGTATTAATATACCATATCTTCTTTTTTCATTCATCTATCAGTGGACACTTAGGTAGCTTCCATATCTTGGCTATTGTAAATAATGTTGCATTAACATAAGGGTCCATATATCTTTTTGAATTAGTATTTTTGTTTTCTTTGGGAAATACCCTGTGGTATTACTGGAATTACTGGATTGTATGGATAAAAAACATTATTAAAATGAATATCTGGTGAGAAATTAGATTTCAGTTTCAGCTCAGTCACTTATTTGGCCCCGGGGGCAAAAACCTAATCTTTCATGGCCTCATTCTCCTTATTTTTAAAATGAGGGAAATATCCCACTGCATGATTCCCACAGAGAATCATGGGGAAGAAACCAAATCTGTGACTGAACTCGATGAGAGAGAGAGAGAGAGAGAGACAGACAGAGAGAATTTATTGCAATTATCTGTGAAGAAATGAATAGCTCTGGCAAAAGCATGATTGTGGGCCACATGAAACTCAGAAATACAATAACAGTAAGTATCATCTATTCAGTTCTTACTTATGCTGGACAGTACGGTAAGTGCCTTCCATACATTTTCACGATTACTCTAGCATGGAGATAAATTAAGGCTAAGGGAGGTTAAATAACTTAATGAATGTTAATATGCATCAAAACCAAGTTTATTTCTCTCCAGAATCCTTTAAATCACCACTGTTAACCTCTTTAATATGTTTGTCTGGTATGTTCTTCCAACTCTTCAGGGTGACCAGTATTTCATAAGAGTTGTGTTCAAGTGATGGGATGGGACCCTCATTTATCTCTGTAAATCACCTACCAGAAAATCAGAGTTAGTGAACTTCTGTATATGTCTGATAAGACACACTGGAAATAAGATGACTAAAATTAATATGAGTACTTGTTTAAATCAAACCAACTTATATCCCATCTTTAAATGAGCAGGATTGGGAGGAGGTAGATTTTAAATATTTGATCAAAGCCATTGTTACTTGTAGCCCTTGAAGAAATGTTTACAGGAGGAAAAGTTTTTTTTAGAGTAGAGGCAGAAGTAAATAGTATTTCATCTTTAGGAGCAGAATAATTTTACTTGGCCATATTACACAGTTATCTAAGTTAATTTTTACTCATTGATCAAAAAAATCACTTATTGGATGTAATCTCAAAGTCTTGCAGATTTGTTTTTCATGTAGAAAAGTCAATACCCTATGCTGGATTTAAGGTCCAGGCAACTTTTTAAAAAACGAAATTAGTGAGTGAGGAATTTGTCTTCTCTTCTTTCATTAAGGAAAACAAAGAAGACTTTGAGAGTTGTAATGTTTTAGAGTTTCCTAATTGACTTGATGGATTGTGCCTAATTGATTTAAGGTCTGTACTTGTACTTGGACTACAAAGGTTGCACCAGACAACATGTAGGGAGCTAAGTGAGTACCAAAGAGCTTTGTCTGCAGAGCTAAGTATTTGAATGCAAAGCCACAGGAGGGGATACTTTTAAAGAAGAAATTAGAATTAACTTATCTAGGGATGTCTTTTATAATGAATCATTATTATTGGAAATGTTTTGTTTTATAGTTAAACAATTGCTCAGTGAATTTTACAACTTAATTCAGACTCTAGGAAAAAGAAATGAACTCGAACTTCAAATTAATTTTTCATTATGAAGATTTTTGTTCTTGGCCCCTTTCCCCCCCCTACTACTCTTTATATACCCTCTTAATGAAGTATTCCACCATGCTATTTTTTACTCTTCTCTTATGACAATGAGTCAGATATTCACAGCTTTTTAGTAGACTTATTTCTCTGTATATTCACTTAGTGCCAACAATTCAAAATGGGAAACACAACTTTGTTTGCTTTGCACACTTCCTTTATCTCCTTTGTGGTAATAGCACTATTCTTTTAGATGTTGAAGTAATGCTGTCAACCAATCAAAGTTCCACTAAAGCCTCATATCTAATCAGTTTCTTTCTTCATCTCCAAACCAAATTGAGAACATCATGACCTTTTGTTACAAACTCTGCTGAGATTAATTCCCTTAGAAGAACACTGAATATCTTTCCAAGTTGGAACTCTGATCAGATCACTACTATGTTAAAACAAAACAAAAGAAACAAACAAACAAAAAAACACAACTCATTCCTAGCAGTTCCATCTATATTCTGCTGAGTAGTGGTCAAAAGTATTGATATTCAATGCAGTCTCATCCTTTTCTTTTTTTTTTTTTTTAAATCCGGCTTTCTTTCTCACTCTTCTCTCACTACATATTCATTCACTAAGTACAAAAAAGGTGTGCTAGAAGTCCAAGTTCATGAGTGATAACGTTGATGGCAAAAGCTGTAGGGTGGTGGTGGTATAAACAGGCATCAACAGGGTTCTGGACCCCCGTTCTGGAATCAGCACAGCTTCATATTTATCCAACTTACAAATTGAACTACCATCAATTTTTCATTTGGAGAATCATTTTAAAGATTAATGTCCTTTAGAAACATGCATACTTGGCATTTTCAAACCTGATGCCCCTTGCTTTGTTACTCCATAAGTGTTTGTGTGGTGTGATTCTGCCTTGAAATGCCTTCTACTCTGGTAGCTACTCATAGATGGGCAGCATCCGTCTAGTCCCATTTTTTTTCAAGAAGCTTTCTTGTCCTTTTTTTTTTTTTTTAGTGAACTGTGACTACTTTCCTCTCTGAACTTTCAAAGCACTTTCGATATGTCCCATTCTGTCTTGTATTACAAATTCCTGGTGTGTGTCTCATTTCTGTTGGGGAGGAGCTAAGAGCTATGTGGGGACAAAGATAAGGCCTTAATTTGTTTCATAGTTTCCCAGTAAGTTTAGCATAGACCTTTGAACCTGGTGCATACTTAAATTTATTGGTTGACCATGTAACAGAAAGAATGTTGAGATACTATTTTTCAAAGGAGTCACAGAAACTTATTCCCTAAGAATGTTTCAGCATAAGACACAACCCCTTAAGTAATTTATGAATAATTATACCTTGAGAATCAAGAGAGTTTCTACAGGGTGTTTACATTTCTAAAAGTACCATTTCATTTATAAAGAAAAAATTATAAAATTAGGTATGTGCATTATTACCTAAGTACTTTTATAATTTTCTCAAAATAAAGAAAAGACAATAAAACTTAACATCAGAGGCAATAAGAGACTTTTAAAAAAGCGTTTGTTTTTCCTGAGTCAGGAACTTATTCCCCATAAAATAGAAAACTAGACTATATTTATTATAGAGATCCACATTTTCTTTTAGTCATCCATTTCATTTCTTAAGCTAGAATAATGTGATTATTTTTCCTCTGTTCTGCTGGCTCAAGCAGCATATGCCTTCCACTTTGAATGGATCGGCACATCCTCCAAATGTTCCATGGAACTGTTCCTTTCTCTTGACATTTTTGTAGAATTCTTGTTACTTTATGTTCTAATAAATCCATGCTGGCCAAAACTGCAATTACAATTAATCAATGTTTATATCGACAGAAACAGAGCAATAATGAGAAACTGCTGATCAGTAATAAACATGTTTGGGCCACATTTTGTAAATAGCTTGCAACAAGGGAGGGCTGGGTCTTAGGGACTAATAAATGACTCACAATCTATTTTCAAGCCTTAACCAGGCAAGAGTATCTCAAAACAAACTGTGGACTGGCCATATTTCTAGTGATAAAACCGAAACTTTTAAAGTATTATTGAGAGTTTGAGTGGAATAGGGATGCAAGTTGGGATAGACATAAGGATAAGTCAAGGTTATGCAAAATTGAGACAATGATATGTTTACTCAGATTTATAGCTTCAAAATTTTTCTCTAAATCTGGTCTAACTTTAACTTTCTTTCTAGCAGTTATGCCTCATTTATTTTCAAGAATATTGTTCTTTTTTATTTTTAACTGGTTAATTTCTACTTACTCCTCTTACTTGTTTGTTCTTAAAAACACACAAGTTTTAAATCTTTGGTTTGCTTAATGCAATCTTTTTTTGTTTTTCCCATGTATCAAATTGAATGTAAGCCTTAAATTCCACCCATATGTGTCTCAGTTTACTTACTGCATTTGCTAATTACACTGTGCATTTAGTCTATTATAATAATCTTGCCCAATTCTCTAAGCCCTTTGTGGGTATTTTAATATATTTTTTTAAAGATGTTTATTTATTTATTTGACAGACAGAGATCACAAGTAATCAGAGAGACAGGCAGAGAAAGAGGAAGGGAAGCAGGATCCCAGCCAAGCAGAGAGCCCGATGTGGGGCTAGATCCCAGGACCCTGGGATCATGACCTGAGCCAAAGGCAGAGGCTTTAACCCACTGAGCCACCCACAGGCCCTGGTATTTTAATATTCTTAGCAAGACAGGAAGCTACTTGAGGACAAGAACTAGGTCTTCAACTTCATTTGCATTCGTATAGCTCTTAGAAATACAATACAATGCAAGCACCAAGTAGTACTCAAAATTACTTATTGAGTGACAGGTTTATAGATAGGATTATAAACTCAGGGCTTACAGGAACTAAATAGGTAATATATTTTTTTCCACAGAAGCTATTGTCAAAATTCTCTTAAAATTTCTGAATTTTGAACTTACATAATTATTTCTATGTCAACCCACCCTGAAGAGCAAATAAGTAAATAGCTAATTTGTAGATTGTATCTTTCTGTCCCCTACCACTTAAGAATCTCAGCTTTATGGAAAATTAATCTTAGTATATTGGTAATATGAGTGAGTTTAAGTTCTAGAAGTTTGTATGTCTACATAGTTGATAGTTCAGTGGATAAATACAGTTTCTTAGATGAAATCAAGTCAGGATATGTACTTCCAACTTTCATACTTAGAAGTAAAAATTTTATGAGTTAAAATCATATTTTGATGGGGGGCATCCAGGTGGCTCATTTGGTAGAACATGCGACCCTTGATCTTAAGGCTGTGAGTCTGAGTCCCATGTGTGGTGTTGAATTTACTTAAAGTAAAAAAAAAAAATCTATATATGTAATCTGATCAGAATTTTTGATAGGATTTATTACTGAGTATTTCTTCAACTAGAAGCCTATTCTGAATTAAAATATGTATACCATATTGCTTTTGAAAACAAAGTACAGAACCAAGCAAAAAGGAACACTTTCTTAATATAAATTTAGGGAAATTGTTTTGCATTAAATTCTCCAGGAAACGTGGGGATTACAAAGATATTCTTGCAATGTTTCTCAGCTATCCCATTTCCAGGCTTTGGACACTGTTCCAGCCACATCTGAGTGAAGGGATTGATGTAGAATGTGAGGAGACCTTAAAACAATCTCTATGTGCTTGTAAAAATATGGTGAGAGTGAGAGAAAGAGGACTCTGCCCCCCTGCTTTCCAGTGTTTTCCCACCAACTGGTTAAACAGACGAAAACAAAAACAAAGCAACAAAAGCTATCACACAACAGAATAGAAAAAAACGAATAATACTTACCTACTGTTAAGCTATTTAAACTAATGTGAACTGCTGGAGCTGTTTAAGAGTACAAACTTCCTTTAAGAATCTTCAGACACTTCCTTCTTGGGTATTATTTGTTTAGAAAATATGTTTTTAAAAATGATAGTTAAAAGCAGTCTAAATGTATAAGTTTATACTGTATCCAAAGGAACCCATTTGAAAGAATTAGGTGGCAAAAGCGTACCTTTCTCTTAATAAATGATACCTTTACTATGATATATGCTGTCTGGTGATGCACTATATTTACTTTAAATGAAATTCTTTGATGCAATATTGCTTTGATTTATTGGGTGGTTTTTTGATTTAGTAGGAGGCAATTTTAAATCAGATGGTGAGGCTGATTTACTAGAGAAGGTATTTGATTTGATAGATGATGTATCTTCTTCAGTATTCAATAAGTAATGATTCAATAGTGGATGTCTGATTTGGTAAGTGAACTATTAGATTTGATTTTGATCTATTTTCTCAGTAAGAGATACATTTATTTTAATAGTTGATGTATCTATTTTAATGTAAAATGTGTCAAATTTATGACTTCATTTTTTTTCTTCACTTGTGATTTATGAACTTTACCAGTAATATATATGTTTCAATTAAAGATAATATGGAACATTCATTACCTTCTACCACAGTTAAAGTGCTCCAAACCTATATGAAAGTTTTTCCTTTTTTTGATAAAATGTTTGCAGTTATTAAGGTGAAAATAAAAATTTCAGTTCAAGGAAATATAAGCATATCTTGGCAGAAAGAGGGTGTGTGTGTGTGTGTGTGTGTGTGCGCATTTTTATGTGTTTGTGTGTGTGTATGTCTTTGAAATCAAAGTTAAATTATATTACAAATTTAAGTTAGTAAATGCCAAATCTTCCCTTTTCCCTTTTGCTCTACAGAAGTGGCTAATCAGTTATTCTTCTGTTTCCATCTTCTCTAATAAAGAGTTTGCTGATATTTCCTTTTTATTTAGAAATACTGATTAGCCTAGCCACAACTTTTGTTTGGATTTACTTTCAGTTTTCCTTACCATCATGGCTTACTTGTCCAAACTTTACAGGTTGATAGATGAATTACTATAAACTTCAGACAATAATTCTACTTGACATAGTTTTGAACCAACATTTGTAGTATCCACTTAAAATATACTCAGGGGATCTATGGTTAGAAAAGCTATATGCCATAACCACATAAACTGGAATACAAAATCTGACTAAGATTTGAGAGAAACAGAATGTCAGACATTTCCATGTTAGAGGAGGTTCCTTAGGTTGATCCTTGTAAATTTGCTCCTTAAAGTAAGAGTCTATCTGAAATTGGTAACATTGAAGGAATCAGTCTTTTCATTTTTCATTTTTTTAATGAGAACCCACAAAATTATTTTAGGGAAACTCCAGGGACTGCATTCTCCCTCTGGGCAATATCATCTCCCAAGGGGTTGAAAACTGGTTCTTGGTAGTGGCGGTGGGTGGAGTCTTGTTCTTTCTCCCTCTGTTTATGTATAAAGCATGGATGTATATACAACACATAAACAGATAAACAGTATATCTGTGATGTTAACATTTAATTTGGAGAAAAGACAACTAGGTTTTGTCAACAAATTCTCCTTTGAGGGGCAATGATGAAGAAAAGGTTGAGGGGATTAATAAATACATTTTGTTTTAAATATTTCATGACTCACTATATGTTCAAATTCTGGATTATACCACATAACCTGGGTGAGACATGAGACTACCAAGTAGACTGTTGTTGCTAATGACGTAAAAAATTTCTTACAGCCTCCGTATCTGTTTATGGAATTTCTTTGCCAATGGAAGGTGATCTGAAACCTAATAGGAATTTACAGGGAAGTCAAGTGCTTCTTTTCAGTTCTTAGGCATCCTAAGCCTACAGCAAGAGGAATGAGCTATAGAAGGCTCCTTAGGAATGGCCAGGGGGAGACATCATCCACATTGCAATATGTGTTTATGGTTTTAATGATGCATCTACGTGAAACCTATTCAGCCCAGTACTTAGAGAAACTAGTTTTATCTCTTAAAAAGCAATCTGTATTTTCTTCTCAAAATAAGAAACTTCCCAAGAAATGTTAACATAATTAATATAAATTAATATGATACATTTTGGTCCCAGGGGAAACAAGTTATCTTTTTAGAAAGTTCTTTTAGTGGCACTTAAACCACTTCTCTCCCCCATAATTCATTGTGTGGACCATTCCCCAAATAGCTCTTAATAAGCATTCCATTCACATCTTTCCCCCACCTTCCAACAACCTCCTAGGTCTACCCTTTTGTTCACCATTTAGTTATAAACTCATATTAGTATATTTGTTGTGTGCTGTTAATTGGCTTCTTCCATTCTGATCTTCTACCCATTATGCTAATCCCACAGGTATGGTGAAAGACCCAAGTGATATAGAACAAAATGAGAATCTGCCCCAGGAAGCCAGAGTAGAAAAGGTGGTCAACATTTACACTTCCAAAATCTTGTCAGTGTTATATGAATATACCTCATGAAATACAGAAAAAGCAATCAACATGCACTGCTATTCTACACAGTCTTCAACATGCCCTAGGTGTCTCCTCATCCTTGCCTCAAAGCCTCTGTTTAGGCTGTGACAAAGTCCTCAGAGAAGCCATCCATCAAACTTATCCCTGTCCAAATCGTGCCTCTCTTTAAAAGATCTCCTCAAGTCCTATCTCTACCAGCAAACCTTCAATGACTTGCTTTTTAATTTCTCGCTTTGTGGAACTCCTTCCGCACCTATATAGACTCTAATACAATTAGATTTTCAAACAGACTACTAGATTTTTTTTTATGTGTATTTTTTCCCCTCATCTTATATAGATTGGCTATTTCTCAGGAAAACTTCGTGTTCTAAAGATATAAGTAATTTCACAAATGAGGATGGAAGATGAGAAAAATATATATCTTAGGAGATCCTTAGGCATAATGCATGACAGCTAAATGTCTCACTGCTATTCTCGCTGTATTCTTAACCATTCCCAGAAATAAAAGGGAGAGATAATGAAAGAAAACGGTGAGAAAAAATATGTTTAAAAAAGGTATGTTTGAAAGGCAAGAGGTAAGATCATTTAAACAGGTAAAGCTGAAACTCAGACTAAGTTACATACAGTTGTTCTGTGGTTTTGACATCCTTCTTGCCCTTACTTTTTAATAGCGTGACAATTTATCCAGTTTCAGTAGTAATATTAAAATGTTGTACCCCTGAACTGCAGCCACAGATGTAGTCTAGAAGGAGAAGGAATTTTGAATTGTCAGATAGTACATGGATCATTAACCATTTGCAGGAAGAAAGGGTCCAGAAATGGATTTTGACATAAGTAAAGTCAAGAACATGATTCATGAGCTTCTTCTAAAGACTTTTTCTGGGTTATTTAAAGTACGCAGATGGAATAGGTTTTACCAGTTCATTTTTTAAGCAAAGTCATATTTCTTGAAGGGCAGGAACAGTAAAGGGGTACAGAGAGTAAAAAGCCACTTTTGTGTAACAGTAAATTATTAAAACATGTGACATTTTACAATTTAAAATAATTTTAAAGAAGACCATTATGAGCTGAATTATGTTCTTTTTAAATTCATATATTGAAGCCCTAACACTTAGTACCTCAAAATGTGACCGTATTTGGAGATAGGAACTTTAAAGAGATAATTACATTAAAATGAGGTCAGGAGAGTGGGCCCTAATTTGGTATGAGTGGTGTTGTTCTGAGGAGGGGATTAGGTCATACAGAGAGACACCAGGGGCTCCTGTACTCAGAGGCAGGACTGTGCAAAGCGGAAGCAAGAGGACGGCCATTTGCAAACAAAGGAGAAAGTCCTCAGAAGAAACCAACCCTGTGGGCACCTATGTCTGTGGTTTAAGCCACCCAGTCTGCGGGGGTTTTTGTTTGTTTGTTTGTTTTTTTAATGACAGCCCTAGCAGACTAATAGAATACTTCAGAAAAAAATTCTACTGAAAGCCTGTTCTAAATACTGAATCTTCATTTTCTAAGTATAATTATGCTAATATCAAATTGTTTTATCTTCAAGGGATGCAATGGTCTGAATGTTTGTGTTCCCTTAAAATTCGTATTTTGGAATTCCAACCCCCCAGGTGATGATATGAGGAGGCAAGATCTTGGGAGGTGATTATGTCATGAGGGTGGAGCCTTTATAATGTGATTAGTGCCCTTTTAAAAGAAGCCCCAGAGAAATACCTTTCCTTTGTCCTGTGAGGACTTAGGAAAAAGATCGTTGTCTGTGAACACGGAGTGGCCCCTTACCAGATACAGAATCTCCTGGCATCTTGGACTTCCCAGAATGATGAGAAATTAATTTCTGCAGCTTCTAAGCCACCCAGAATATGGTACTTTATTATGGGAGTCCAAATAGACTAAGACAGGTGGTAAAACAAATTTATTTTTGTATAACCAGTTAAAAAGTGAGTTCTATATAGGTATTCAGTTTTTCAAATATTTACCTTGAAATCAATTTAAAATGTAGAAGTTAGATAATTTCCTACACATGTCTATATCCTTACTGTAGTAGAAATGATTAAAATGCAATGAAGCAGTGAGGTTAGAAAATAGTATGTGTATGTAGATATAAAATTTTAACTTTGCTTAACAAAAAAATAGTTACTTTTATATGAAAGTGGAGCTCTGGACTAGGAATAGAAGAAATAGACTCATCATTATTTTTAGAAAATTTACTTGTCTTCCTCAGCCTGTTCCTTCGTCAGTGAATCAAGCAACCGTATAAATTTAGCTCTATTATTCTAAAATAGAGTATGCGAGAAAGTACATTTCTTCATTTATCATTACAAAACTTAAGCTGTTTCGAAGACATGACTTACAATTAATATAATTATACAATAATAATAGCTAACATTTATTATTCACTTTGTGTGTACCATGAATAACCATAACCAAGTAGGTGATATTCCCATTTTGTATATGAGGTAATTGAGGTAAAAAGAAATTAGATAACTTGCTCAAGATATCAGTTTGTAAGCTATAATTAGATCATAAACAATGAGGCTCCGGAGTCCAAACTATTAGCTTTATGCTTTATTGAATAAGATTAAAAACAATCTTAGCTATTATTTTTAGAAATCAATTGAAATGATTCATTTGCACACAGGCTACATACACTATGGGTCAAAATTACCCCTTAAAACCTTAGAAATAGCACATTGTGAGGGGTGCCTGGGTGGCTCAGAGGTTAAAGCCTCTGCCTTCGGCTCAGGTCATGATCTCAGGGTCCTGGGATTGAGCCCCACATTGGGCTCTCTGCTCAGCAGGGAGCCCGCTTCCCCTTCTCTCTCTGCCTGCCTCTCTGCCTACTTGTGATCTCTGTCTGTCAAATAAATAAATAAAATCTTAAAAAAAAAAAAAAAGAAATAGCACACTGTGAAAGCGGGATCTGGTCAGCCTGCAGGACTGAAACAAGCTCCTGATAGAGATCCCCTCTGTAAATTATGCATATGAGAAATAGTATGCTTAGTATTCTTTAGTTTTTCATGTAGTCTTCTCTTTCTTATCTAATTCAAGTAATTCTTCTTATAGTAGTTAGCTTAAAAGTAGACTTTCCCATCCCTTCTTCAGCTCATTTATATTAGGTTCCACATTCCAAATTGTTTATACTTTATGCTAATTGCACTGGTTTCTCTCTTTGTCACCTCAAAATTTGAAACTGTTTGCTGCTTTTCTTAAGGTTCGTAGCCAATCTTGCTATATTTGTGAGATTCCAATCATGTAGCAATTTTTCCCTCCCTCTTTCTGTTTTCTCAGTCAGTCCATATTCTTTATGACTTCCTTCCTTTTACAACATTTGCAGTTTGGCTTAAATGTTGATAATCTTCTCCCCCAGCTTCATTTCAAGGATCTTGTTTCCTGTTACTCACATTCTGCCATTCACCATGTTATGAAATTCCTGTCTATTGGATTTTGAACTGTGTAATCTACACTTACGTTGATCAAAGAATATCAAATAAATACCTACTCAATGCATTATTCTGTATTCTGAAAGTATGATTTGGATATAAATTTTTCTAGACTAGCATGAGTACTTACTTGTTTAACTATTCCTTTATTAGCACATGATTTTTTTCATATTTCACTCTTTTTCATCTTTTAAAAAATGGCATGCTGTTAACCTAAATGTGCTGAATTTTGGAGACTGGTCATCCTGTCATTAATGTGCATTTTGTTGATCAGTTTTGTTTTTCTGTTTTGTTTTTTTAGAGAGAGAGCACACACACACTTGCAGGGGGTTGGGGGGGGAGAGTGAGAGGAGGAGAGGGAAACTTAAGCAGGCTCCATGCCCAGTAAGGAGCCTGACAAGAGGCTCAGACTCACGCCCCTGAGATCATGACCTGAGCTGAAATCAAGAGACAGACATTTAACCAACTGAGCCATGCAGGTGCCCCTCTTGATCAGTTTTTTATTTGCATTTTTTTTTTCTCTAACCAGACTGTAGATATGGGAACTCCTTGAAATCTAATCAATGTTTTCTAAATTTGTATCTCTAGCCAACATCCCTCCTCTGAGACTAGTTACCTCTCTCAAGCAACCTATTCATCTTTTGCTATTGGGTGTCCTAATAATACCTCAAATTCAACATCTCTGAGGCCAATTTTAAAATCTTCAATCCAAGATAAAATCCGCTTGTCTTTTGATGTAACATATCTCATTAAATGAGACTATCAGTCGTCTGATTGAACAATGCTGGAATATAAGAGCAATCTTTGAATCCTCCCTAAGTATCTCTTGAATTCATTGTCCCATCTATACCTTACACTCCCGTGCTGTAGTCCCACCTAAACTACCGCAGTAGTCTCCTTACCGATATCCCTCCATTTACTTGGCTCATGCCACCATGTCTTAGAGATTTTTTTACCCTGTGCTAAAGCAAACAATAACTTGAATGTGACCTATTTATATACCTGTTAAAATCTTTCAATAGTTCCCCATTGAATTTAGAACAAAACCCAGAATCCTCACTGCAGACCCTCATCTTTGCTTATGCTTAGAAGGCAACCATTTCAGCTTCATGTCACACTTTGTGCCCTTCACATTCTGCTCTTCAGTATTCCTGGCCTTTAATTTTTTTTTTTTTTTAACCTGGCTATGATAATGCTGCTGGTTCAGGTCCAAGGGTCACACTGGGTAGCAAAGTCCTACACTGAAGTATGGCTGAAAGAAGTTGATGCTCACAAGGCTAAATAATGGTCACACTATGCTAATAACTAATACTTAAGTAGCACCTACTCTGGGGCAGGTTGCTCTTTAAACATTTTATTTGTTTGTTTATTTATTTTTAATTTAGGTTCATAATTTTCCTAAAAATGAATCATTTTCATTCAGGATTGTAATCTTTTTCACATGAGTTGACCTCTTTGATGCACCTGGGAGAGCAACTTTGGCTCATAGTTTGCAATTATTCATGCAAAAAATTAACAATCACAAAATTGATATATATTATATATCAATTATATAAATAATTATATAAATAATTCTGGAAGAAATAAATAAATTTATTTTATTTATAAGAAATAAATTTATTTCTGGAAGAAATAAATTTGGGGCTGAACTATACTTTGGAAAATAATTTTATTTTCCTTTATTGTGAAAGTAAAAAAATTCATTATATATTATTCATAAAAATATAGAGTTGAATATGTTGAATATGAATAGTTGAATAAGATACTACTCTATTACCTATATGTTACTTTGTTTAGTTTGGAATGAATAAACTTTCTTTCTCTTTTTACCTTTTGACCTCCTTAACCTATTTGCTGTATTTTTGACTATTATTCATGGTATAAATAAAAAACTGACCAATGTCTCAAGAAATTTACAGATCAATAGAAAATTTATATTAATGTTGAGGTTGTTTCCTGACTTTTGAAAATCAGAAAATTAGTACCCAAAACTACTCAATAGTTCTCATAAAATTAATTTCTATTATTTTAAGGCAGATGGGGTTTTTTCATTTTGTTTTCTTAAAGATTTTTATTTATTTATTTGACAAAAAATCACAAGTAGGCTGAGAAGCAGGCAGAGAGAGAGGAAGGGAAACAGGCTTCCCGCTTAGGAGAGAGCCCGATGTGGGGCTCGATCCCAGGACCCTGAAATCATGACCTGAGCCAAAGGCAGAGGCTTAACCCACCCAGGCACCCCAGGCAGATGTATTTTTAATGGATAGTGTTACTAACATACTTAGAAGCATGGTGGATTTAAATACTATCTTGCAGTGATTTGTTCTGCATCCATCTGTCTTCTGAAGGAAAATATTTTTCACAACTGACCTGGTGGTGTCAGTTATGATGGAAAAGCCATCTCACATAAACTACTAAAACCAAAACCCAAATCAAAACAACCCGGTCAACAAGGGATACAACACACACCCAGGTCCTTGACTCAGTCATCCAACAAGTATTTTTCTGAAGCAGGCCTATATGCCAGTTATAAATGTTATTGAAGCTTGGGCTACTGTATCTGTCAGTAACAAAAGAATCAAAAATGTCTGCCTTCATCGAGCCTATGTTCTACCAAGTGGAGACAGACAATAAAAAAAAATAAACAAGATATGTACACTATGTCACAAGGTAATAAAGGCTTTGGAAAAATAAACTTAGAGTGAATATAAAGTTTATTAATTTAAGAAGTAGAGCAGAATAGTATAAGGAGGGGAGAGTATGGGGAATCTAACAGTTTGCAAATTTATGTGAGATGTTCAAGGTAGGGCTCAGGAAAGTGATGATTTTTGAATAGAAACATAAAGGAGGTAGAGAAGGCAGCTCTGTGGCCATCTTGAGGAAGAAATTGCAGACAGAGGGAAGAGCCAGTGCAAAAGCCCCAGGGAGGGAAGAATCCCAGAGATTTGAGAAAGAGCAAGGGAGCTATTGGCTAGACTAAAGTGAACATGGGCACTGGAGGTATGGAAGTGATTCGGGGGGCTGAGGTCATGAGGATGGGTCAGGGAGAGCATTAGGGCCTTGTAGGCCGTTGTGAGAACTTGGACTTTGAATCAGAGTCAAGTGGGAGAGCCATTGTTGAGGGCTAAGTGAAGGGGTGATAGGCTCTTTCTTATATCATAAACTGTTTTTTTCTGTGGGAAAAACCCTGGTGGCAACAAGGAGAGCAACAGGGAAGCTAAAGAGGAGATAACCCCGTTGTGGGAGATGATGACGATGTCTATGATCAGGGTGCTAATGGGCTGACAGGGAAGATAGTGAAAAGTGCTCAGAGTCTAGAGACAGACACACACACACCTACATATTTTCATCAAATTTTATTACGAAAAATTCGAGTGTAAAGAAAAGTTAGACCACTGCAACTCGTACCTAGATCTAGCTGTGTTTAATATTTTATCATATTTATCTTGGAAAATATTTAAAGTGGCAGACATCGTAACTCTTCATCTTGCCATATTTCAGCATCAAAAATTAAGAATTCTGTAATATCACTTAATATCTAGAGTAAATGGATATTTTCAAATTTTGTGAATTATTCTAAAAATATCTCTCACAACACACGTATGTGTGTCTATATGTGTGTATGTGTGTGTGTGTATGTGTGGGTGTGTTTGATTCCAAGCCAGTACTTAATCCAGATTCAGGCATTATTTTGGAATGTTAAATCTCTTCTAAGTTAGAGTAATTGTTTATCATTACATTTGCTTTAAAAAATCAGAACATTTAGGGGTGCCTGGGTGGCTCAATCATTAAGTGTCTGCCTTCGGCTCAGATAATGATCCCAGAGTCTCAGCAGGAAGCCTGCTTCTTCCTCTCCCACTCCCCCTGCTTGTGTTCACTCTCTCTCACTGTATCTCTGTCAAATAAATAAATAAAATCTTTAAAAAAATCAGAACATTTGTCTTATAGAAAGTTATCCACATTAGACTTGCCTGATTGTTAATCATGGTACTATTTAATTTTCCTGTATTTCCTATAAATTGGAAGTTAGGCTTAATGTCTTGATTAGATTCAGGTTAAATATCATTGACAAAGAGACTTCCATCAGTACAGCTATGAAGTTGAACTATAACACATTAGGAAACATATAATGCTATATTATTCAGTTATCAGAGATGCTAGAATGATGTACAGTCAGAGATCACTTGAAACATTCCTTTATTCTGTTATTATTTTATCAACATTTTAAATTTAAAGCCTATTTTATTTTTTATTAGTTTTTCTTCCCATTTTACTTTGTTTTATTTTCAGTGTTCCAAGATTCATTGTTTATGCACCATACCCAGTGTTCCATGCAATACGTGCCCTTCTTAATACCCACCACCATGCCACCCATCGTCCTACATCCCTCCCCTCCAAAACCCTGTTTGTTTCTCAGAGTCCACAGTCTCTCATGCTTCATCTCCCCCTACGATTTACTCCAATTCACTTTTCCTTTCCTTCTCCTAATGTCCCCCATGTTATTCCTTATGCTCCACAAGTAAGTGAAACTATATCATAATTGACTTTCTCTGCTTGATTTATTTCACTCAGCATAATCTCCTCCAGTCCTGTCCATGTTGATACAAAAGTTGGGTATTCATCCTTTCTGATGGAAGTGTAATATTCCATTGTATATATGGACCATATCATCCTAATCCATTCATCTGTTGAAGGGCATCTTGGCTCTTTCCACTTGGCAATTGTGGCCATTGCTGCTATGAACATTGGGGTACAGATGGTCCTTCTTTTCACTACATCTGTATCTTTGGGATAAATACCCAATAGAGCAATTGTAGGGTCATAAGGTAGCTCTATTTTTATTTTTTTGAGGAACTTCCACACTGTTTTCCAAAGTGGCTGCACCAACTTGCATTCCCACCAACAGTGTAAGAGGGTTCCTCCTTCTGCACATCCTCTCCAAAACTTGTTGTTTACTGTTTTGTTAATTTTGGCCATTCTGTCTGGTGTAAGGTGGAATCTCAAGGTGTTTTTGATTTGAATCTCCCTGATGACTTAGGATGATGAACATTTTTTCATGTGTTTATTAGCCATTTGTATGTCTTCTTTGGAGAAGTGTCTGTTCATGTCTTCTGCCCAGTTTTTGACATGATTATCTGTTTTGTGTGTGTTGAGTTTGAGGAGTTCTTTATGGATCTTCGATATCAGCCCTTTGTCTATACTGTCATTTGTAAATATCTTCTCCCCTTCTGTGGGTTGCCTCTTTGTTTTGCTGACTGTTTCCTTTGCTGTGCAGAAGCTTTTGATCTTGATGAAGTCCCAGAAATTCATTTTTGCTTTTGTTTCTTTTGCCTTTGGAGATATATCTTGAAAAAGAAGTTGCTGTGGCCGATGTCGAAGAGGTTACTGCCTATGTTGTCCTCTATGATTTTGATAGATTCCTGCCTCACATTGAGGTCTTTTATCCATTTTGAGTTTTTCTTTGTGTATGGTGTAAGAGAATGGTTGAGTTTCATTCTTCTACACATAGCTGTCCAATTTTCCCAGCACCATTTATTGAAGAGACTGTCTTTTTTCCACTGTATATATTTCCTGCTTTGTCAAAGATTATTTGACCATAGAGTTGAGGGTCCATATCTGGGCTCTCTACTCTGTTCCACTGGTCTATGTGTCTGTTTTTGTGCCAGTAACATGCTCTCTTCGTGATCACAGCTTTGTAGTAAAGCTTGAAATCAGGCAATGTGATGCCCCAGGTTTGTTTGTCTTTTTTCAGCATTTCCTTAGCAATGTGGGGTCTCTTCTGGTTCCATACAAATTTTAAGATTGTTTGTTCCAGCTCTTTGAAAAATGCTCGTGGAATTTTGATCGGGGTGGCATTGAAAGTATAGATTGCTTTAGGCAGTATAGACATTTTAACAATGTTTATTCTTCTGATCCATGAGCATGGAATGCTCTTCCATCTTCTGTGTCTTCTTCAGTTTCTTTCATGAGTGTTCTGTAGTTCTTTGAATACAGATCCTTTACTTCTTTGCTTAGGTTTATTCCCAGGTATCTTATGGTTCTTGCTGCTATAGTAAATGGAATCAGTTCTCTAATTATCTTTCTGTATTTTCATTGTTAGTGTATAAGAAAGCAACTGATTTCTGTACATTGATTTTGTATCCTTCCACATTACTGAATTGCTGTATGAGTTCAAGTAGTTTGGGGGTGGAGTCTTTGGGTTTCCCATATAAAGTATCATGTCATCTGCAAAGAGAGAGAGTTTGACTTCTTCATTGTCAATTCGAATATGTTTTATTTCTTTTTGATGTCTTATTGCTGTTGCTAGGACTTCTAGTACTGTATTAAACAACAGGGGTGAGAGTGGACATCCTTGTCATGTTCTTGATCTCACAGGGAAAGCTGTCAGCTTTTCCCCATCGAGGATGATATTCACTGTGGGTTTTTCATAGATAGATTTTGTGAAATTGAGTAATGTTCCCTCTATCCCTATACTTTGAATCATTTTAATCAGGAATGGATGCTGTATCTTGTCAAATAGACCAATATCTACTAACGAGATTGAAGCAGTGATCAAAAACCTCCCAAAAAACAAGAGCCCAGGACCTGATGGATTCCCTGGAGAATTCTACCAAACATTTAAAGAAGAAATAATACCTATTCTCCTGAAGCTGTTTCAAAAAATAGAAACAGAAGGAAAACTTCCAGACTCTTTTTATGAAGCCAGCATTATCCTGATCCTCAAACCAGGCAAAGACCCCACCAAAAAGGAGAATTTCAGACCAATATCCCTGATGAATATGGATGTCAAGATACTCAGTAAGATCCTAGCTAACAGGATCCAACAGTACATTAAGAAGTTTGTCCACCATGACCAAGTGGGATTTATCCAAGGGATACAGGAGTGGTTCAACATTTACAAATCAATCAATGTGATAGAACAAATAAATAAGAGAAGAGAGAAGAATCACATGGTCCTCTCAGTTGATGCAGAAAAAGCATTTGACAAGATACAGCATCCGTTCCTGATTATCTTATCAATTTTTTAAAGATTTTATTTATTTATTTGAAAGCGTGGAGGGGGAGGGGCAGAGGGAGAAGCAGACTCCCCACTGAGCAGGACACCTGACTCAGGACAAGATCTTAGGACCCTGAGATCATGACCTGAGCAGAAGGCAGAGGCTTTACCAACTGAGCCACTCAGGCACCCTATTTTATCAATTTGGTGTATGGTTGGATTATTTTGTGTCTATTGCTTTGAATTTCAAGGTTTGTTTTTTTATTTTGTTTTTGAGTGTACAAAACATTTTTGTGGTTCAAAAGTCAAAACTGTACTAATAAATATACTTGGAAAAGTCTTACTTCAATCCTTAGCTGCTCTACTTTGTAATCTTCCATTCCCATTGAACAGGGTTTGACAAAATTTGTAAAGGGCCAGAGAATAAATAGGTTAGGTGTTACAGGCCATCTACAAATCATTGGGTCTGGCTGTATTGCAGCCATCAACCTTAAAAATGAAACAGCTAGTTATCTTACCAGCAAAATAAGTTTAGTCAGGAATAGCAGAGGAGTCACGCAAGTTAGCACGTGGAAGCTATGGTGAACCATGGGCAAGTGCAGAGAGGCAAAGGGAAGGTGAGACTTCAAGTTTCAGGAGGATATTGGGAAGGGCTGTTTTGAACAAATTTCACTGAAAAAGAAAAAAGGAGTTCAAGGTCATGGTGGTTTCTCAACCGCAAATGGTTGTTAGTATGTAATTGCAGAGGCAGACTCCTTAAAAACAGGAGATGAAATTCCTATAGAAAAATAGTTCTACATTGTCAAAATAATTATCTTCCTTCTTCCTGCTGGTTATGCAGGCTGCAGGTGGTATGTGTGTGAAAGCTCCCCCTTCAAGGCTTCCTGACTCAAGCCCTGGGTTGAGAATCACATTCTGTGAGAGGCCATTCCTTCCAAAAGGGGGGCTTAAAACAAAACAAAACAAAACAAAACAAAACAAAACAAAACAAAAACCCTGCAAAGAAGTGTAAACCCATTTGTATTTCCCCTGGATTCAGGGAGACAGATCCCACTTAGATAAAAAAAAAAAAAGTCTGTGGTGGAGGGGCGATTTACAGAGGCATTCAGCTGAGCTAATATGGTTACAACTGGGAAAAGGTTAAAACAGGGTTTCAGAACACCTGGTCCTAATAGCCTAACCTGATAAATAACATCCATAGGCTTGTGGGTAAAATTGGCAGTGGCATTGGGAACTAAAGAGAAGTGACTTACAGCTAAGAGGAAGGGGTCTCTGACATTGTGAACAGCGTGAAGTTTCTGATGACAGACCCAGCAGTCAAAGAGTTTCCCCCCTTTTGCAAATACTGAGGAGTGTAGCTAAGAGCATTGTGTCTCTGAGAGAAGGAAGGCAAAAACAAGGTAAGAAGGGGCGTCTGGGTGGCTTAGTGGGTTAAAGCCTCTGCCTTCAGCTCCGGTCGTATCTCAGGGTCCTGGATCCAAGCCCAGCAATGGGCTGTCAGCTCAGCAGGAAGCCTGCTGCCCCTCACCCCACCCCCTGCCTCTCTGCCTACTTGTGATCTCTGTCTGTCAAATAAATAAATAAAAATCTTAAAAAAACAAAAACAAAAACAAAAACAAAACAAGGTAAGAAGCAGCTGTGAGAATAAGGTTTACAGCCCTAGCCCAGTCATTTGGATAATTTGTTTCCTTGAGCTGTCAATTCCTGGAAATTTTCACTTTCCAGTGACCAGTTCATGTACAGGTCCAGTCAAGGATTAGTACTTACTTTATATGTGATCTGTGAACCCAAGAACCTATTCCTTGGAGTTTGTAGCACAGAGATTGTTAATAGCACCCGATAGGGGCTTTTCCAATGAAGCTGAAGAATATCTTTCTTGAGGTTTTTTTCCCCCAGTAGATAAAATTTCTGGCTTAAAAGGTGTGATGCTTAATATCTTTGTTTCCTGGGAGTGTGCTCTAAAGAGACTTCTCTAGTCAAGCATGGTATTTTTCAACTGAAGCAATTAGGCCCTTATAATACTAAAGTATATTTCCCTTTATTAGGTATGGGTCAAAGCAGGATCCAGGTGCATCGGGTGTCCTGTGATTATCTCAGAGTGAGAGTTTTTTTTTTATTGAAACATTATTGACATATAATAATGTGTTAGTTTTAGGTATACATCATAGTGATTCAGTATATTTATATATTACTAAATCATCCCCACAGTAAGTGTAGTTACCATCTATCACCATGCAAAGTTATTACAATATTATTGACTATATTCCCTATGATGTTCATTACATCCCCATGACTTACTTATTTATTACTACAAGTTTGTACCTCTTACTCCCCTTCACCTAATACATGCCATCCCCCACTCCTTCTGGTAACCGATAGTTACCTGTATTTATACTATATCTAGCCTGTATCTGTAAGTCTTTTTCTGATATGTTTTGTTTGTTGTTTTAGTTTTTAGATTCCACATATAAGTGAAATCATACAAATTTGTCTTCCTCTGTCTGACTTATTTCACTTAGCATAATACCCTCTAGGTTCATTCATGTTGTCACAAATGGCAAGATTCCATTATTTGTTGTAATATTTGAGCAATATATATATATGTATATATATAAACAAACATGTTCTTTATTCATTCATCTGCCCTTGGATACTTAGGTCATTTCCATATCTTGGCTATTGTAAATAATGCTGTAGTGAACATGGGGGTGCATATTATCTCTTCAACTTGGTCTTTTTATTCAGATTAATACACAGAAGTGGAATTGCTAGATCATATAACAGTTCTGTTTTTAATTTTTTGAGGACCCTCCATACTGTTTTCCATGGTGGATGCACCAATTTATAGTCCCACCAACAGTGTATGAGAGTTATCAAAGGGTGAGAGTTTATGGTTACAAAAAGGATAGACCTGCAGTTTAGAAAAACATGGCCCTGCTTTTGGCCAGAGTAGTTGAAGAGTTTCTACAGGTTTTGCTAATTGAGTCTTAATGAATTCACTTAGTCCTGAAGCCTGAGTGTGGTTGGCACACTCAATGAAGAGATCCTTACCCATTGGATCTTTGCCATAGAGGAGGCAGTGGCCTGTCCACAAGGAGAACAGATTTTTATTGAACTTATGCAAATAATTAACTATATTACCATTAAAAAAAAAGGTACTCACGAATTTCTAAATTCTGGAGGGATCAGGTAGAATTCATCTTTGTTCACAAAAATTTTACCAAGTTCCTATAAATCATACATAGCTTGCTTAAGAGAAGCAATTTCTTTAAATCCAATTCAGGGGTATGATCTTGGTTACCTGCATTCCAGAGTACTTGCCAAAGGCCTTTCCATGAATTTCTCAGAAGATGAACACATTTGTAATAGCACCAGAGTGAAACAATAGCTGTCTATAAACAACAAAAGACTTACTAAGTGCCCATTTTTTTTTAAAAATCTGGTGAGAGTTCCTTATAATGGAATTGTCAAGAGCATTTGCTTATTTTTGTGGTGGGAATTTTTAAATGATGACTGCTAACATTCTATCAGGATATACCAGATTTCTCAGAATTTCACTCAAGTTTTGGAGCACTTATATAACTATACAGATATAACATAACAGATCACTAGTATTCTTATTTAACAGTGTGTCTCATGTAATTTAACATGTCAACTAAGCCTAGTTAGTTTAATATTTCTCTTTTATAAGGAGACAGAACATATCTTTTGAGATGTTTCAGGACCCTCTAGAAGACCCAAAGTTAGTTCAAAGTCAAAAACACTTTAATCAGAATTTGAATTTTGGTCAGTTTATCAAAAATATCAAAAGAATTTAGACATTATACATAGGATCACAGAAAATTATGAAACAGAACTTAATTATCCATTTAATCAAAGTGATAAAAAGATTTCAAAGACAAATAGAGAAAGTTACACTGCTGCTGAAAGCCATAGTTCTCTTTTATAGAGAAGACTTAGCTGTTCTAAGTAACCAAAGACCTGATAAAGACAAAACATAGAAACTTTGTTTCCTAGGAGATCTACATGAAAGGTAAAGACATTTTGTTTACAATTTCTTATTAAGAACAGACCATAATCTAAGAAAGCTTTGTTCTTTTAACAGAGAGAAAACCAAATTCTAATTTTGCATTTGTGCACTTTTGATATAAAAAGTTAATTTTAAGTAAATTCATTTTAATCTTAGGTTGACCACATATGAAATTCCTTTCCCAAGATTCCTTATGTCCATTTTAGTTTGTTGCTTATTTTCTTCCCTTTTCCAGAGTGGCCAGCGTTAGTTACTTCAGTAAAAATTAATTTTCCTCAACAAAATGCATTTCCATTCTTGACACCTTCCTTTACCAAAAACATACTCCTACTTTCCTTGCCTAATTTTCATATATAGTCATTTTTATTATCCTTACTCTTTCTAGTAGTTTTATTTTTACAAATACTAATTAGAATTCTTACACCCTTAGAATCATTAATTCCCAGTAGATACTGAGAAATAAACAACTTTGGACTGGCAAATTTACAGAAGCATTTCATAATTTCTAGAAGTATATTTCCCTTTATAGTAAAAATTGTTTAATGTGGAATAAAAACTATTTATTAATAGACATAAGCATTTTTTCTTTCTATAAGTAAAGATTAAAAACCCTAAAAGGAAATAAACTTAAGTTTAGCAGTCAATATCTCAGTATATTATCTTATTTGGAAATGATATAAGTATTCAGTAAACACCCATTATGTAGTTTAACTTAGCATAAACTTTGATCTCATTTACATTTATTTAAATCATTTGCTTTTAATAATTATACTTGGATTATACATGAGATAGCTAACCATCATATCTTTTTTTTTTTTAAGATTTTATTTATTTATTTGACAGATAGAGATCACAAGCAGGCAGAGAGAGGGGGGGAAGCAGGCTCCTTGCTGAGCAGAGAGCCCCATGTGGGGCTTGATCCCAGAACTCTGGGATCATGACCTGAGCTGAAAGCAGAGGCTTTAACCCACTGAGCCACCCAGGCACCCCCAACCATATCATCTTAAGTTATATCTCTTGTTAATAGATTTTGTAAGTAGAGGTAGCATGAGATTTTATGATTAGTATTATATTTAATATTGATAACTCTAAAGAAATTCCTGCTTTTATTAAACTAGCAAACTTAAAACTGGCATTTAGCAAAGATTATCTCAGATTATGTGAATTTGAAAAACATTTCAGCTGGTTTCTGTTATATTTCTGGAAATTTTTGGAATACTTTATATACATGCTTAATTTTCTTTAAACCAATGAAATAAAGATCTTTTATAAATTTTGACGATAGTATCTGGAAGTGGGAAATATCATGTATCTCTAACATACATAACATAGATAAACTTAAATGGAAACCTTATAGTTTTATTTTAAAATTCATGTCTTCAATCTGGGACAAAAGTTGAGGATAGTTGAATCCAAACTGTGTTTCTGGCAGATGAACTAAATTAAGGTTATCTGCTCAGATGACCCAAGTCTTTTGGTAAGGATTTTTATTTGCGTACTGTGCAGACACTTTTAGAGCTATTTTTTTTTTTTTTTTTTGATCATTTGCTTGTTTTTGGAGTCATTTTAGAAGCTTCTTGTACCAATCAAAGAATGCATTCCATTGGCCCCAACAGGTTCAGGATCCTTTTATTTTTAAGGATGCCCCTGACGGTGGTTTTATCTAAAAGGTTCCCCAGAATGGCTGTGAGAGGATTGGACTAAGGAAGTGGAGAGTGCAGAGGAGGTAGAGATGGCAGAGAAGGGAAAATGTAGAATAAAATGGAGAGCTGGGCCTCAGGGCAAGGTAGCCATTGAAAGCCTGGAGAAAAAGAAGGAGGAGGAAGGGCAAAGGATGGTGCCTGAGACCCAAGAGAATGGGGGAGAGGGGAAGAGGCCTTAGAAGCTTTTCGTCTTTGATAGTCATTTGTTTGCCTCTGTTAATGTAGAAATGCTATTTTGTAAAGAGGCAATTTTAGAGTCCTGAATATGTTTGGAAGCCCCTAGGTACCTTATAAAATTGGTATCCCATTCAGTCTGTTTAATTTTAGAGTCACTTTCTTCTAATTTAGGCAGGGAGGGGAGGTTGAAAGTTCCCAAAATGGTCATTGAATTTCCAAAGTAATTTTGGTTAAATTTGTCCATTTAGTTAAAAATGCACAGAAGGAGGAACCATAGTTTTTAAATATGAAACTGGCTGCCTTCCCAGAAGGAGGACCTTCCTGGGAGAGTTTAGCAGATTGGGAATCCCAATTCCCAAACCAGAGGTTCAGAATAACAAAGGAGTACTCACCAGAAATGTCAAAGCCTCTAAACTAACAGATCCTGGAGAAAGTTGGAGGGCTCAGTCAAAGGGAAGGCTCTTGAATCTGAGAGCCTTGCTGAATAGAAAGGACAAGAAAACTCATGGAAGCAGAGAGTGCAAAGGGCTCAGAGGGGTATCTCCCAGGATTCTGGAGGTTGCTAGATCCTCTGAATGTCTTTTGAATACCACTTCTGATCAATGTGAAATGTCATCCTTAAAAATGAAACAGTTATTTTATGAGGAAAACAAGTTTATTTGGGGAATAGCAGAGGAATTGCATGTTGGCACATGCAAGCTGTGGTGTGCCATAGGCAAGTCTACAGAGACAAAGAGAAGGTCACTTTTAGGAGGTTTTGGGAGGAAACTGGGAAGGGCTGTTGTGAACAAAAGTTTATTGGAGAAGAACGAGAGTATGAAGTTGTGGCAGCTTCTCATTGGTGGCAAGCAGTGTTCAGTGCATTGTTGCAGGGGCAGAGAGCCACCTTCCTCCTTCTTAAAAGCAGGAGATGAATTCCTTTGTGAAAAATACCTTGTCAATGTAATTCTTTCCTTCCCTCTTCCTGCTGGTTTTATAGAACCCAGTGAGAGGTATGTGCACGTGCGCTCCCCTCTTCAGGGCTTCCTGACTCCATTTTAGAAGTTTCCTTTATTTATTTTCACACAGTAAAACTTAATTTATGAAAATACGCAGCAGGCTGTATGTGGCCTGCGGGCCACAGTTTGCTGATTTTGTTACAGATGACCATTTTTTTTCAAATTAGCTTCTGCCTTATTCTTCATGTGTTTCTTTTTGCATCTTATTTTTCTTCCTTAAACAAAAATAGTTTAGTATACACACTGTTCTTTGCTTTATTAATTTTATTTAAATCACACACACACACACACACACACACACACATACACACACACAGAAACACACAGTAGCACAATACCCTTGCATGATATCTTCCTTATTCTGTTTTAGAACTCTAATCTTTCATTGTGTGGATGTGCTATATTGTATCAACTGATCTCTTACTGATGGGCATTTGGATTGTCTTCTACCTTTTGAAACTAATAACTGGCTTATGAGGTGTATGAGATATATCCTCTCCAGAGTAGAGAGATGTCATCTCTAGAAGTAGAATTATTGGACCAAAAAGGAAACCTACCTATAATTCTTTTTAATATTGCAAAATTTTACTTCCTGTAAACTGTACCATTTTGCACTCCCAATGTCAAATAAATGCACGTGCTAGTTTTTCCATAGCCTTGCCAACAGACTGTGCTGTCAAATTTTTGAATGTTTGCCAACATGATATATGAGATAGTATTTCAGTGTAGTTTTAATTTTTATTTAACTTACTATGAGTGATATGGAACATCTTTTTCTAAGGGCCATTAGTTCTATTTCTGTGAACTGTCTGTTGTCTTTGCTCTCTTTTTTTGTTGAGTTTCATGATGTATTTTCAAATTAGTCAGTGGGCTTCCTAAATGACTGGATGTGGTATGTGAAAAAATAGATAAATGTAGTTCTACATCTTTGTAAAGATAAAACTGGCGTGGGGAAGGATGTATTTCGAGCAGAGTCAGGTCATCAGGTCAAAGGAACTGAGATTTCAGTTTTGGCCATTGTTGAGGTGACGCTGTTCATTAGACGTCCAACTGGAAAAACAGAGAGGCATTTGGATATATGATTCTAGATATTGTAGAGTGGCCTGTGCCAGAATGGAAGGGTAGGAGTCATTTAGATCAAGATGCTAGTGAATGCCATCAGACTGATGAGGTCACAGTACAACTGTGAAAAAGAGGAAAAAAAAACATGATAAGGATTAAATTATGAGCCTTTGGTATTAAGAGAGTTAGAAAGAAGAGGAAGCTCCAGTGAAGAATCAGTGATAAGAAAACACCAGCAGAAAGTGATGCCCTGAAGCCTGATCAAGAAACTGTATCAAAGAGAAATGAGAGACTAAGGCTGGGCATAGGACAAGGACAGGAGGATAGAGAATTTAGCATTGACAAGTTGGAACTTCTCTTCTTCCCAGACTCACTCTGGGCTTCAGTTTGGAGATCTCTTCTTCCACTCCACAATTTTGCCTGGCTGGCTCTTTGTCACCTTTAAAATTTCTTTGCACAAAAATAAAATAAAATACTAAGTTAAATTAAATTAATTTGCACAGTGAAACCTTCTCTAGATTCCCAGACAAGCACAGGACCATCATTTGCTTTCTCTGCCCCCAGAACTCTGCTGCATAGAATTTATTAGTCTCTCTTAAAGCACTTTCTTTTCTTTTCTTTTTTGATAACATATACTATATTATTTGCTTCAGGTGTACAGGTCTGTGAATCATCAGTCTTAAACAATTCAAAGCACTCACCATAGCACATACTCTCCCCAATGTTCATCACCCAGCCACCCTGTCCCTCCCCCCTCAACCCCCCAACAACCTTCAGTTTGTTTCCTGACATTAAGAGTCTCTTATGGTTTGTCTCTCTCCCGGTCTCATCTTGTTTCATTTTTCCCTACCTACCTCCACGACCCCCTGCCCTGCCTCTCAAATTCCTCATATCAGAGAGATCATATGATCATTGTCTTTCTCTGGTTGGCTTATTTCACTTAGCATAATACCCTTTAGTTCCATCTACATCATTGCAAATGACAAGATTTCTTTCTTTCTTTTTTTTTGATGACTGCATATTTATATATATATTTTGATGACATCGCATATATATGCCACATCTTTATCCATTCATCTGTTGATGAACATCTAGGCTCTTTCCATAGTTTGGCTATTGTGGACATTGCTGCTATAAACATTCAGGTGCACGTGACCCTTCGGATCACTACATTTGTATCTTTAAGATAAATACCCAGTAGTACAATTGCTGGATTATAGGGTAGCTCTATTTGCAACTTTTTGGGCAACCTCCATACTGTTTTCCAGAGTAGCTTCATCACCTTGCACTCCCACCAACAGTGTAGAAGGGTTCGTCTTTCTCTGCATCCTTGCCAACACCTGTCATTTCCTGACTGGTTAATTTTAGCCATTCGGACTGGTGTAAGGTGATATCTCACTGTGGTTATGATTTGTATTTTCCTGATGCTGAGTGATGTGGAGCACTTTTTCATGTAACTGTTGACCATTTGATGTCTTCCTTGCAGAAATGTCTGTTCATGTCTTCTGCCCATTTCTTGATTGGATTCTTTGGGTGTTGAGTTTGATAAGTTCTTTATAGATCTTGGATATTAGCCTTTTATCTGATATGTCATTTGCAAATATGTCATTTAGCCCTTTATCTGATATGTCATTTGCAAATATCTTCTCCCATTCTGTCAGTTGTCTTTTGGTCTTGTTGACTGTTTCCTTTACCATGCAAAAGATTTTGATCTTCATGAAATCTCAATAGTTCCTTTTTGTCCTTGCTTCCCTTGCCTTTGGTGATGTTTCTTGGAAGAAGTTGCTGTGGCTGAAGTCAAAGAAGTTGCTGCCTCTGTTCTCCTGAAGGGTTTTGATGGATTCCTGTCTCACATTGAGGTTTTTCATTGATTTTGAGTCTATTTTTGTGTGTGGTGTAAGGAAATGGTCCGATTTCATTTTTCTGCATGTGGCTGTCCAATTTTCCCAACTCCATTTGTGGAAGAGACTGTCTTTTTTCCATTGGACATTTTTTGCTGCTTTCTCAAAGATTAGTTGACCATAGAGTTAAGGATCCATTTCTGGGCTCTCTATTCTGTTCCACTGAACTATTTGTCTTTTTTGTGCCAGTACCATACTGTCTTGATGATGACAGCTTTGTAATAGAGCTTGAAGTCTAGAGTTGTGATGCTGCCAACTTTGGTTTTCCTTTTCAACATTCCTCTGGCTATGTGGGGTCTTTTCTGGTTCCATATAAATTTTAGGATTATTTGTTCCATTTCTTTGATAAACATAGATGTTAATTTGATAGGGATTGCACTGAATGTGCAGATGGCTTTATGTAGCATAGATATTTTCACAATATTTGTTCTTCCAAATTATGAGCATGGAATATTTTTCCATTTATTTGTGTCTTCCTCAGTTTCTTTCATGAGTACATTATAGTTTTCTGAGTATAGATTCTTTCCCTCTTTGGTAAGGTTTATTCCTGGTATCTTCTGGTTTTGGGTGCAATTGTAAATAGGATCAACTCTTTAACTTCTCTTTCTTCTGTCTTGCTGTTGGTGTATAGAAATGCAACTGATTTTTGTGCATTGATTTTATATCCTGACACTTTACTGATTTCTTGTATGAGTTCTAGAGCTTTGGAATAGAGTCTTTTGGGTTTTTCATATAAAGTATCATATCATCTGCAAAGAGTGAGAGTTTCACTTCTTTGCTGATTCAGATGCCTTTTATTTCTTTTTGTTTTCTGATTACTGAGGCTAGGATTTCTAGTACTATGTTGAATAGCAGTGATGATATTGGACATCCCTGCCATGTTCCTGACCTTAGGTGAAAAGCTCTCAGTTTTTCCCCATTGACAATGATATTCACTGTGGGTTTTTCATAGATGAGTTTGATGATATTGAGGTATGGACTCTTTATACCTACACTGTGAAGAGTTTGGATAAAGAAAGGATGCTATACTTTGTCAAATGCTTTCTCAGCATCTATTGAGAGTATCATATGGTTCTTGTTCTTTCTTCATTAATGCACAGTATCACGTTGTTTGATTTGCAAGTGTTGAACCAACCTTGCAGCCCAGGAATAAATCCCACTTGGTCATGGCGAATAATCCTTTTAATGTACTGTTGGATTCTATTGGCTAGTATTTTGATGAGAATTTTTTCATCTGTGTTCATCAAGGATGAACTCTATAATTCTTCTTTTTGACGGGGTCTTTGTCTGGTTTTGGGATCAAGGTAATGCTGGCCTCATAAAATGAGTTTGGAAGTTTTCCTTCCATTTTTATTTTTTGGAACACTTTCAGGAGAATAGGTATTAATTCTTCTTTAACTATTTCATGGCATTCCCCTGGGAAGCCGTCTGGCCCTGGGCTCTTGTTTGTTGGGAGATTTTTGATGACTACTTTAATCTCTTTACTGTTTTGGGTCTGTTTAGGTTTTCTATTTCTTCCTGGTTCAGTATTGGTAGTTTATATGTCTCTAGGAATGCATCTATTTCTTCCAGATTGTCAAATTGTTGGTGTATATTTGCTCATAATATATTCTTATAATTGTTTGTATTTCTTTGGTGTTGGTTGTGATCTCTCCTCTTTCATTCATGATTTCATTTATTTGGGTCCTTTATTTTTTCTTTTTGATAAGTCTGGGCAGGGGTTTATCAATCTTGTTAGTTCCTTCAAAGAACCAGCTCCTAGTTTTGTTGATCTGTTCTACTGTTCTTTTGGTTTCTATTCATTGACTTCTGCTCTGATCTTTATGATTTCTCTTCTCCTGCTGGGTTTAAGTTTCCTTGCTGTTATTTCTCTAGCTCCTTTAGGTGTTATTGGGTTGTATACTTGAGACCTTTCCTGTTTCTTGAGAAAGACTTGTATTGCTACATACTTTCCTCTCAGGACTGCCTTTGCTGTGTCCCAAAGATTATGAACAGTTGTGCTTTGATTTTCATTTGTTTCTATGAACTTTTTAATTCTTCTTTAATTTCCTGGTTGACCCATTTATTCTTTAGTAGGATGCTCTTTAGCCTCCATGTATTTGAGTTCTTTCCAACTTTCCTCTTGTGGTTGAGTTCTCTTTCAAAGCATTGTGGTCTAAAAGATATACAGGGAATGATCCCAATCTTTTGGTACTTGTTGAGACCTGATTTGTGACCCAGGATGTGATCTATTCTGGAGAATGTTCCATGTGCACTAGAGAAGAATGTGTATTCTGTTGCTTTGGGATACAATGTTCTGAATATATCTGTGATGTCCATCTGGTCCAGTGCATCATTTGTAGCCTCTATTTCCTTGTTGATCTTTTGCTTAGATCATCTGTCCATTTCAGTCAGGGGGGTTGTTAAAGTCCCCTACTATTATTATATTATCGTCTCTGTGTTTCTTTGGTTTTATTGTTAATTGGTTTATATAATGGGTTACTCCCATGTTAAGGGCTAGATATTTACAATTGTTAGATCTTCTTGGCGGACAGACTCTTTAAGTATGTTATAGTGTCCTTCCTCATCTCTTATTATAGGCTTTGGTTTAGAATCTTATGTCTGATATAAGGATTGCCACCCCAGCTTTATTTTGATGTCCATTAGCATGGTAAATGGTTTTCCACCCTCTCACTTAAATCGGGAGTTGTCTTTGGGTCTAAAATGAGTTTCTTACAGACAGCAAAGCAGTGAGTCTTTTTAAAAATTATTATTATCCATTCTGATACCCTGTGTCTTTTTATTGGCGCATTTCACCCATTTACATTTAGGGTAACTATTGAATGATATGAATTCGGTGCCATTGTATTGCCTGTAAGGTGTCTGTTACTGTATATTGTCTCTGTTCCTTTCTGGTCTACTACTTTTGGGCTCTCTTTTTGCTTAGAGGATCCCTTTCAATATTTCCTGTATGCTGGTCTGGTGTTTGCAAATTCTTTTTTGTTTTTCCTGGAAGCTTTTTATCTCTCCTTCTATTTTCAATGACAGCCTAGCTGGATATAGTATTCTTGGCAGCATATTTTTCTCATTTAGTGCTCTGAATATATCATGTCTGTCCTTTTTTGCCTTCCAGGTCTCTGTGGATAGGTCTGATGCCAATCTAATATTCCTACTATTTTATGTTACAGACCTCTTGTCCCAAGCTGCTTTCAGGAGTTTCTCTTTGTCACTGAGAACTGTTAGTTTTACTATTAGATGACAGGGTGTGGACCTATTTTTATTGATTTTGAGGGGGGGCTCTCTTTGCCTCCTGGATTTTGATGCTTGTTCCCATTGCCATATTAGGGAAATTCTCTGCTATGATTTGCTCCAATATATCGTCTGCCTCTCTCTCTTTTTCTTCTTCTTCTTCTTCTGGGATCCTAATTATTCTAATATTGTTTTGTCTTATGGTATCACTTATCTCTTGAATTATCCCTTCATGGTCCAGTAGTTGTTTATGTCTCTTTTTCTAAGCTTCTTTATTCTCCATCATTTGGTTTTCTTTATCACTAATTCTCTCTTCTGCCTCATTTATTCTAGCAGTAAGAGGCTCCATTTTTTATTGCACCTCATTAATAGCTTTTTTTAATTTCAACTCAGATTTTAGTTCTCTTATTTCTCCAGAAAGGGATTTCATTTCTCCAGAAAGGGATTCTCTAGTATCTTCCATGCTTTTTTGAGCCCAGCTCTCACCTTGATAATCATCGTTCTGAAGTTTAGTTCTGACATCTTACTAATGTCTGTATTGATTTGTTCCTTAGCTGTTGGTACTGCCTCCTGTTCCTTTTTTTGTAGTGAGTTGTTCTGCCTTGTCATTTTATCCAGATAAGAATAGATGAATGAGAGAACAAAAGAGTAAAAGGGTAATAATGACTCCAGAAAAATATACACTAACGAAATCAGAAGAAACCTGAAACCAGGGAGAGGGGGGAGATATGAATGGGAGTCATATTTATATATATAATTAGACTGGTGAATAGAACAGAGCCACACACTTGATTTTGGGTGTATTTTTGTCTGTTAGAAGATACTGCCTCCAAAAATTTTAAAGAAAGAAAAACTTTATATATACAAAAATAAGGGTAAACATGATGAAGGGATGCAATATGACTGTAAAGATGAAAATTTAAAAAGATTCTAAAAAAGGAATTGATAAGAAGTTGGTTGAAAAAAGGAAAAAAAAAGAGGAAAGAATCTGGTCAGGCTGGAGACTACAACAAAGCTATGTACTAGATTTAGAGTATATTTTGATCTGTTAGAAGAAACTATCTAAAAATTTTAAAGAAAGAAAAACCTATATGTATACAAAAAATGAGGTTAAATACAATGAAGGGATAGAATATGAGTATGACAATGAAAATTTAAAAAGATTTTTAAAGAAGGTATTAACAAGATAAAGTAGTTTAAAATTGTTAAAATAGGAAAGAGGAAAAAAATTTTAAAAACAGAGCAAGAAAAATATAAAATTAAAAAAAATTAACTTTGAAGATAAAGAATCATGGGGAAAAAGCCATGAATTCTCTATGTTGCATTACCCTACCTCTGGAGTTGCGCAGTTCTCATTGATTGGTGAACTTGGTGTTGGCTGGATATTCTTGCTAATCTTCTGGGGGAGGGGCCTATTGCAGTGATTCTCAATGTCTTTGCCCCAGGCGGGATTACACCACCCTTGCCAGGGGCCAGGTTAAGTAATCTGCTCATTTTTGCTCTTGGTTGTTTTCTCTGAATGTTTTCCATACAGCTTTGGAGCTTGGGAATGAGGATGGAGGCCTTCCAATCTCTGGCCCCATAAAAGCTGAGAGCTTGGGGCCTCATTCCTCTGTGAGCCCTCAGAGAAAAGCAATCACTCCTGTGTCCCTGGTCTCCAGCTGTACTCCGTGTTCACCTGGCCGGTGACTGAGTCTTTCTATCTCTGGCACTCAGTCCTGTTTGGAGTCTCTAAACCCAGCAGATTCCTGCAGCACACTTCTGTGACACTCCTCCCAGAGGAGGATGGAGGGGGTCTCCCCAGATCTGCCACTTGTGAGGTCCCTGCTCAGAGAGCAGTGGTCCAACTGTGCCTTGGATCACAGTTTAAGGAAACCCTGAGCTGAGAGCCCACTCCTCAGCTTCTTCTCTTCAGCCTGCTTCCCTGTTCTGATACCTGGGAGCTCTGCCACACTCAAACACTCCTGGCATGGGTCCCGGGACCACACTGTTTCTGTGAGGGCTTCTCCCCTGCCTCAACTTAACCTCTGAAGCAATGACCCTCAGTAGAGCAGACTTCTAAAAGTTCTGATTTTGTGCTCCACTGCTCCACCACTTCTCCCTCCCACAAGGTCAATCTTCCCATATATCACCTTGGATTCACTTCTATGCATGTCCTAACTTCCAGAAAGTGGTTCTTTTTCTGTTCCTAGAATTGCTGCTTTTCTTCTCTTTGATCTCCTGTTGAGTTTTTAGGTGTACTGAATGGATTGATAACTATGTAGCTGAACTCCTGGGACCTGATGATATTTAGGTCTCCTACTCCTGCACTTTCTCTTAACATTACATTAGAATAGAAGTTCTCTGAGGGCAGGAGCCATGTGTATCTTTTTTTCCTTTTTTTTTTTTTTTTTTTTGCAACTAAATTACAAGGTGCATTTGTAGTTAAGAAAGTACTCAACAAATATTATTTGAATAAGTGCCATTATATCTACGTGTCCTTTCCTATGCCATCAGCACATGTGTACATTACTTGTACACTTTTATCTTTATTCATTTAGTTATCTTTATTCATTTAGTTTTATTTTTATTTATTTAGTTATTTTTATTTTTTCTTATCTCTTATCTTTATTCATTTAGTTTTTTTTTCATTTAGTATTTTTAAGGCCTATTTTCCATAAGTAAAAATTATACATACCTGATGTCTTAATGATGGTGATATGATGCCATTTTGGGGTGAGTTGTCAATGGGATTATTGATAGCTATACACCACAGATGGAAAATGATGTTTTAAAAATTAAACACCGATCTCAGGAGATTAGAAATCTGTACACAGCTCATTTTGAACATAAGTAAGCATCTTCCTAAGAAAAGTCCTGTTAAATCTCTGGAGGAAAAAAAGAAAAAAAAATGCTCCATGGTCTAAAAGGACTATTTTTTAGAAAGATTTTATTTATTTATTTGAGAGAGAGCGTGTGCAAGAGATATTTAGAGAACAAGTGGGGAAAACGGCAGAGGGAGAAACAGACTTCCCAAGGAGCGGGGAGCCTGACTTGGAACTCTATCCCAGGACCCTGGGATCATGACCTGAGCCAGAGGCAGATGGCTTAACCGACTGAGCCACCCTGGCATCCCTAAAAGAACTATTAATGAAGGATAAAGCACATAGACTTTGAAAATCAGACTTACTGTTTGACTTAAGCATTGCCCTGTTTGTAAACAGGAAAAAAATGGCACTGTGATCTTCCAAGTAGTAGAATCTGACCATGTAAGGGGTTATAACACATTAATTTTTAATTTAAAAATCACATAATCTAAAAATTCCCAACTGTGACTGTTGGTAGAGTCCTGTTTGAGGGAGTACTAGGGAGGATAGAGATAGAGAAATGTATGAAAGGAAGAGATATCATTTGGAAAATGTCACAGGGCTTCAGAAGAAAGAGGACACATTAATACTGAGTAGGGTGGGAAAGAGTATGAATTCTATAAGTTAATTTTTAAGATTGATGGGGCTGGCCTCAGTAATGAGTGACCTATGCAGTTATGTAGGGGCCCTCACTGGGAAGGACCCCATGCTTAGTTTAATGCTTTGCTATTACACCTTGAAATTCTCAGCAATACTTGAATACAGGGCCCTGCATTTTCATTTTGCACTGGGCCTCACATATTTTGTGGCCAGTCTTGAAGACCTATCATTGTGGGAAGGATCACTGTAGGAAACTTGAGAAAATAACACAAGCACAAGATTACTAGGAGTCTGAGTTCAATTTTAAGCAAGAGTGCTTTTCAAAAGAAAAGGAATTAGGTTAGGCATGAACTTGAACAGCACAGTACAACTAATTTCTCTTCACTCTCCTCTGTCACCTGTCCTTCCAGATGCTAACTCATTAGTTCTAAAAAAGAAATGCTAAGCTTGTGAAGCTGCAATTTATAACATCTCCATATATCTATATGTACTTTAATTACTGGGTTCTGATTTGCACAGCTTGATCAATGCTGAAATGCTAATGTCTTAAGGACTCAAGATTCATTTCATCATGAGTTAGTTATGCAAGTGGAATAAAAAAAAAAAAAAAAGCAGAGGAAGAGAAAGGGAGAAGGAAAACAGGACCAAAGCCCCAGTAACCTGTATTGATTGCTTGCTATAGCTCTCTTTTATCATATCCTACCCAGGTAGCCTTGTGACCTCCTGACTCTCCAAGACAATACCTTTGATGTCTTCAACCAGGCTCCTAAGCGTTCATTAGTAATAGTGTATCATTAGAACTACCATGCTGTGGCTACTATCCACAATCAAGACATGTTTGAATGCTATTCATCTTGAACATAAATGTCGTACAGTGAGGAAATGAGTGAATAGATCATCCTGTTATTCTTACATGAAATATGACCAATATTGTTGATTTTAGTAAGAAATGACCAGTGTGGTTATGACAGAATCATTGCTCAGTAGTGGCTCATTTTAAAATATAAATGATTTTAAATAGGTTGCATTAACTTCAGATAAATATTCTCAGTAATAGTAGGATAATACAGCATCCATTCAGATAATCATTCACACAGTTGTCATAAAACAAACCTAACCAGTTTCTTGTTAAAAAAATAATTATCTATAATTTACTCTGATGTTTATAGGAGCATTCTCAACAATAGTCAAATTATGGAAGGAGCCCAAATGTTCATCAACTGATGAATGGATAAAAAATGTGATGTGTATATATGTGTGTGTGTGTAATGGACTATTACTCAGCCAGAAAAAAAGAATGGAATCTTCCCATTTATAATGATGTAGATGGAGCTAGAGAATATTATGCTAAGCAAAAGTCAGTCAGAGAAAGACAAATACCATATGATTTCACTCATACGTGGAATTAAAGAAACAAAACTGATGAACATGGCAGGGGCAGAAAGAGAGAGGCAGACCATAAAACAGACTCTTAATTATAGAAAACAAACTGAGGGTTGCTGGCAGGGAGGTGGGCGAGGGGATGGTCTAAGTGGGTGATGGGTATTAAGGAGGTTGGGCACTGGTTGTGATGAGTCCTGGGTGTTGTATATAAGCAATGAAGCACTGAAGTCTACACCTGAAACTAATATTACACTGTATGTTAACTAACTGAAATTTAAATAAAAACTTGAAAAAGAAAAAGATTTGAAAAACAATAATCATATGTAGTCCACCGATCTTTTAAAAAGAGCAAAAGCAGTTCCATGGAGAATGGTAGTCTTTTAAACAAGTGATACTTGTTTAAAAAAAAACAAAAATGAAACCACACACTGACCTTATGCCTTTCATAAACATTAGCTCAAAATGGATAATATGCATAATTGTAAAACCCAAAACTATAAAACTTCTGGAAGACAAAACAGAGAAAAATCTAGATGACATTGGGTTGACAATGAGTTGTTAGATTCACTACAAAAGCATAACCCATGAAATAAAGAAGTGATGAATTGAACTTAATTAAAATTTGTGGAAGACACTGTTAAGAGAATGAAAAGGCAAGCCACAGATTGGGAGAAAATATTTCCAAAACACATATCTGATACAGGACTTGTATCTGAAATATGCAAGGAATTCTTGAAACTCAAAAATAGGAAAACAATCTAAAGAATGAGCAAAATATCTCAACAGGTATCTCTTGAAATAAAGCATATGAAAGGATGATCAACATCATATGTCATTGGGGAATGCAAATTAAACAGTAATATACTACTACACACCTATTAGAATGGTTAAAATCCAAAACACAGACGACACCAAATGCTGACAAGGATGTGGAGCAGCAGAACGCTCATTCGTTGCTGGTGGGAATGTAGAATGGTACAAACTGGAAGACAGTTTGACGGTTTCTTTTAATACTTAACATAGTCTCACCATATGATAAAGCAATCATGCCTGTAGGTATTTACCCATAGGAGTTGAAAACTTATGTCCATGTAAATAGTTGTATATAAATGTTTAGAATAGCTTTCTTCATAATTTCCCCAAATGAAGAGCAACCAAGATGCCCTTCAATAGGTAAATAAACAAACTTTGGGTATACATTGTATGGTACAGCCATACGATGGAATGCTATTCCATGATAAGAAATAAGACACAGTTTATTGATAAAGCCACAAAAAGACAAGGAGCAGCCTTCAAAGCATATTACTAATGAGGGGAGCCAGTTTGAAAGGGCAACATATTAAAAATGATTCAAACTATATGATATTCTGAAAAAAGACAAAATTCTGGTGAAAGTAAAAGATCAGTGGTCACCACAGTTCAGGAAGGAGAGGGTGAGTGGGGGGGATGGATAGGCAGGGTAATGGGAATTTTCAGTGTAGTAAAACTATTCTTTAAGATACTGTAAATGTGGATATGTGACATTTTGTATTTGGCAAAACCCATAGAATAGACAACAGCAAGAATGAACCTTAATGCAAACTAGGGACTTTAGTTAACAGTAATATATTTTTAGGGGCACCTGGGTGGCTCAGTGGGTTAAAGTCTCTGCCTTTGGCTCCGGTCATGATCCCAGGGTCCTGGGATCCAGCCCCGCATCAGGCTCTCTGCTCAGCGGGGAGCCTGCTTCCCCCTCTCCCTCTGTCTGCCTCTCTGCCTGCTTGTGATCTCTCTGTCAAATAAATAAAATCTTTAAAAAAAATACATATATATACATATATATATTAGTTCATTAATTATAAGAAATGTGCCACACTAATGCAGGGTGTTAATAATAGGAGAAAGTGTTCAGGGGGTTGAGAAGGAGAGGGCATCTATGGGAACTCTTCTGTACTTCCTACTTAATTTTTCTATAAACCTTAAACTTCTCTATGAGAGAAGGATCTCTTTATTAAAGAAATAATCATGGCAGTCTTCAAAGAAAGGATACTTTCACAGGTTGATTATTTAGACTAACCATCATGATTTTTAGTGAACGTAATATTACATTTAATTAAAAATACATATACTTTTATGAATGGAATATATAGGGGCACCTGGGTGGCTCAGCTGTTAAGCATCTGCCTTCAGCCCAGGACATGATCCCAGGGTCCTGGGATTGAGCCCCACACATCAGCCTCCCTGCTCAGTGGAAAGCCTGCTTCTCCCTCTCCAGCTCCCCCTGCCATGTTCCCTTTCTGTCTCTTTCTGTCAAATAAGTAAATAAAATCTTTAAAAAAAGAAAGGAAGGAAGGAAGAATTGAAAATAAAGAAAGCTGTATCTCAGGCGTTATGGTCAGAAAATGGGGTCCTGACCCTAGCCTGATTCCATACCAACCTTTTACATTAGTTACATTAGTTAGGTTCAGTTATCTCCCTGAGCTTTACTTCCCAGATACGCAAGAAGATAGTGATGCAGAGGGCTTTTCCCAGGCTTCAGAAGAGACCTCATGGAGAATTTGCCCAGTTTAGGAATTTGCCTTTCAGGCTCAGAAAAAATGAAGAGGCGACAATTGCTCCTCTGAGATGGAGGTGTAAATGCACACAACACCTCTATCAATAAGAAAAGGAAATAATCACTTAGAGTTTGGAACATTCAAAGTCTTTATACAGGCTCATTTTCTTCTTAAAAGGTAGACCTACAGAAAACTAGGTCATTAACAGAAGGTTTCTTAGAGGGTATCAGCTTAATCAGACCAGAGAATTCCACAGATAGAAGGTTTAACGATGTCAGGAAAGAGTGCTCTAACTCCTCTACCTCACATTGGGAATGGTCTTTCCATGGCACTCAAGGCCCTTGAGTGGAGTGAGGCTCTCCATTACTATAATGGCCATGTTCAGGTTTGTTTGGCAGTCATCTTTTCTCCACATTTCCATAGATCTCCAAACCTCTTTTTGAGCAATATATTAATTTCTTAGGTTGGTGACCATATCTTCAACCAGGAAGGAGAGTCACTAAGAGAATTTTAACTCCCTTAGAGCCTCTCTAAGGGTGTTTTTGTGTGTCGAGGCCCTTACAATCTCTGTGCTGATAGAGTTGTCTTGTAGTACATGTTCCCCCATTTGACTACTTGGGTTCAAACTTGGCTCCACTTCTCTACCACTCATCTGTCCTATCAATTTGACCTTAAGCAATTTGCTTAACTGCCTTAAACCTTAGTTTGCTTACCATTATTGATGGTAGTTACAATGACTATTTTATATTAATTTTTATAAAAAATGAGTGTTATTATGCAAATAGAGCATACAGCTCCATTTCTGATGTTAGTTAAAGACTCAGTAAGTATTATTTATTTTTATTCCTATGGAACAAATTTATTTCCAAATTTTTAGTCATATGTTACCTTTGTCTTCAAGTATTGGATCAAATATATGACTATATTCCTTGCAGGAAAAAGTGTCTTGGACATCATTCTTTGTTTCTCTGGAATCAGTATTTAGACTTTGGGGTGCCAGGACTCTCTCTAGGGTGCCAGGACTATCCCTCTGGTTTAGAGTAAACTATGTTGAGTCAAATGCTACCAAATAAGAATCAATAATACACCAAAATGGGGCGCCTGGGTGGCTCAGTGGGTTAAAGCCTCTGCCTTTGGCTCAGGTCATGATCCCAGGGTCCTGGGATTGAGCCTCGCATCGGGCTCTCTGCTCAGCGGGGAGCCTGCTTCCTCCTCTCTCTCTGCCTGCCTCTCTGACTACTTTCAATCTCTATCAAATAAATAAATAAAATCTTAAAAAAATACACCAAAGTGCGCCTGCCCACAGTAAATAAATGCATAACTTTGGCACCATGCTACAGAAATAAGATGAGCGAGTCCAAAAGCACTTGGATATGGGAGGATAAAGATGAGAATGAAACTGGTGGAAGGTACAAGTGAGTACAGATCAGCATCTGAAGTTTAGATCAAACCGTGCCTGAGAGTGTTGGGCTTTCCACTTAGATGAACCAACACTGTTTCTTTTCTTAAACTCATTTGGGTTGGATTTTTTGTTACTTGCAAACTAAAGTTTCTTAGCTGATGCAGTTTATGACAGGGGCCTTTTATTTATTTATTTACTTACTTACTTATTTATTATTTTTTTAAGACTCATGAGAGAATACATAACAATACTTAGTAAACTGATGAAAATGGAATGATATACATAATAATGCAACACTTTTTTAATGCATTTTTGTACCACCATCATTTTAAAGTATAATCCTTACCACTGGAATATTGTAAATTAAGCAAGGAAGAAGAGATGCAGTGTTACAGTCTCTCACAAAGCAATTGTAGCACTACTGTTTTTCCTCCTCATCAGTAGACCGCTGAGCTAAAAAACAAGCTGAGGAGTCTCTTGTGTAGCCACTTCCCACTCAGCTCTAAGAAAGCAGTCCCCTGAATGTGGGAAGAGGTGAGGAGGCTAGACCACATGGCAGCAAAATTCCTGTCACAGAGCATTGTAGCTCTGTCTCCTGGTACCTTAGTCTACTTACGGATGTCACATCCCTTGAGAAAGCAAGTAGATGGACCCTATACACTTGAGAGGAAATAAAATCCACTTTTCAACAAGAGCTCCACTGATTATGTAAAATTATTTCTTATGTTATGTTTCCCACAAGATCTGTTTCCAGTTCCTATGGGAAAGGGACAGTATGTGTATATTTCAATAAGCCTCAACTGATACCTCTTAGTTATGATGACTCACCAGAATTCTTTTGTGGTTTGATTAAGTCTCTATGGAGATTTTAAATAATCACTAATAACAGTTGTAAATATTTATTTTAAATAACAAAGTGGTCAGAAAATATATATGATATTTCTAGGTACACTTCTAGTTTCCTAAAAATGAATTTAATTTTTTTCTGTTACTAAGTGTAAAACTTTTTAAAATTTTGAATACTTTTTATTCTATGGTATTATCTTCATTTGTTTGTCTATAAAGAAGAAATGTTTAGAGAGGCCATTGTGAATATGAATAATAGAATTCCATGGCTCATTTTCATTCATCAGTATCAATGGTCTATTTATAATTTTTGGATCAGGAAAATTGTATTAACCTAACAGCCTTTCTTTAAAAGACTTATTGAATTTTATTTCATATATACTTGGATATCTGCTTATATATTTATTATAACATATATGTTATATAAGTATTTATGTCTTACATATATTATATATAGGTCTAATAACATGTAACATGTAATATATATTATACAACTATATAAAAATAAATAACATATATGTTATACAAGTATGTATTGTATATATATTATACTTGGGTTGAATAAATATAAATAAATATATTAAATATATAAATATATATAAATATATAAATAAATATATATAAATATATTATATATATTTTTTCATTTCTATCAATAATTTTGTTTGGATATATACACATATATATGCATATATATATCAACCCCAGTTAAATAAGCTATTCTGTCCAGTTTTACTCCTATTAAATATTTTCCACTTAAAAAATAATAAAGTTTGAATTTAAAATGTACCCTGAAACATTAGCACACTCAAGTAAAAAAAAGCCTCAAAGGGTTGTCAGACCAGGAATCCATAAAAAGAGTAGTCAGTGGTAAAAATTTTCCTGGAAGTTGCTTAGGTAGAAAAGCATGTAGGACTGACAGAAGAATGTTTGAGTGAAAGACCTCTATCTCTGTTTTTCTAGTCCTTTTCATTCTTCCTTCATCCTTGCCATGAAGGTCCCCAGGCTGAAACTGGCCATTAGTAGGCACCTAGTAGTGCTTCCTGCTGTAGCCTTAAACTTCTCTTTTTCCTGTTAAAATCTAATTATCCTGTATCCTTCCTTAAGAACCTTGCAAGAAAACCTATGTGATAGCATCTAATTAATTAGCTTACATAATTGTGTTAATAGCTTAGGATTTTGTTTGTTTTTTTTTTCTTATTTTGAAAATTGTCTGCTGGGAGTATTTGTTTTTCAAAAGAAGACTCCTGGAGACTTGAAGACAATAGCATAGATTAAATCATGGCTGGTAAGAATTTATGAGGCCTGGGAGAGAGATATATTATGAAAGCTTATGGAGAAGGAATCTTTTATATCATTTCTCAAATTGTCCCAGATAGATGGCCCCTTCTCTGTTCACACATAAGATAGATCCTAATTCAAAACTGCTAAACCTTTTTGATGGTGTTACTCACATCATGAAGTTTCCATAATGTAAAAAAAAAAAAAAGAAAAGTAAGAAATAGAATGTGAAAAGATGAGTAATATTTCTGTCTTTCACAGGAATTCATAGCTCAGATATAGGGTCACTGAGACATCAAACCTGGCACATTAGTAACAGCACAAGACAAACGAAATACAAAATGGACATGACAAATTTGATTTATTCCAGGCAGAGATTTACCAACTGAGGGATAGCTATTGTGATATGAAATTATAAATGCCACCATCACATGCTGGAGAAGATAAACAGTCTCTTATTCACTTTGATTTTTCCATGTCTAAATTTAAACTGGAAAAATGCTTTCCACTTATGTGCATTTAAAGGTTAAATCCCATGACCAAGATGAAAATAAGCACCCAAAAAATGGAGTTTGATTTAAGTAGTGCTGCTAAACCTTCTCCTTGTCATGCCAATAGAAGTGATTCATTGCTTGGTTGTGAGTCAAGATGTTTGATCATTATCAGATTATTTATTTTTTGATTAAACCCTTTTCTGCCTCATGCAAGACCAGGCTCATTTAAATGAGGTTAAGGTCTTAGCTGGTTCCTTTATGTGTTAAACAGTTTGCCTCTTTCAGAAACTTTATTTCCATCAGGTGCTTGCACTTGGAGAAATTTTTGTATGTTCCCTAAAGAAATATAAAGAGGGGGTTGCTAAAAAGGTTAGTAGAAAAATCAGTATTTAAATTTTCTTCAAATATTTAATAGGCTTCTAAGGTATTATAGTTCTCTGTGGAAATATTTAACTCCTATTCTCAATTTTGGGTGACTAATTTTCTTTCTTTCTTTTTTTTTTTTTTTTTTAAAGATTTTTATTTATTTATTTGACAGAGAGAGATCACAAGCAGGCAGAGAGAGAGGAAGGGAAATAGGCTCCCTGCTGAGCAGAGAGCCCGGATGCAGGGCTCAATCCCAGGACACTGGGATCATGACCTGAGCCGAAGGCAGAGGCTTAAACCACTGAGCCACCCAGGTGCCCCAGGGTGACTAATTTTCTTAATGAAAGAAATGGAATCTTTGCTGGGGTATGCAAAATATGCATTTTCATTGTTGTCAACAACTTTCATTGTTGACATTTCCACTGATAGAATAATTAGTGTAATTACTAGGATTATCCTGGTATGGCTAAATGGACTTAAAGTTCATAAAATGAGCAACATTTTCTTCAAATTTTCAAAACTTTTAAAAAGATGTGTCCTATAAAATGTTTACTTGTGGCCAATCACAGTTAATCAATAATATCCTTAAAACTGTACAACTAAGAAAAGAAATAAACAAATAAAATATTTTGACTTAGGCCTTTATAAAATTGTCAGCAATTAGAACTTTAGTCAATATGATTTAGTCATGAAATATGTTAAATATGCACACTAGAAATTAAGGCACACATAGTTCCTTTCTGACAAAGAATTAGATGGGATTAGTGAAACACATTGTTTTAGCTATTATTCTTATGGTCAAAATAATAGGAACCAAAAAAAAAAAAAATCTAATTTAAAAGCAACAAGTATAATTTATTGGCTGATCCAGTCCAGGAAAAAGTTGAACAACCAATCCAAGGGAAAATGCAGGTGTGCTGCTTACTGCCAATACACCTCAAACCAGGAAACCGGATGTCATTGGTATCCCCTTGGCCTCTTAGCTCTATTGTTCTCTGTCACTAGAGACCAGCTTTGTCCAGAGGGCAGTGTTAGAAATGAAACCTTTCTAGCTAGTAACAACAGAAAGATATTTGTTACATTTATTAAAAGTGCATGGGCTCTTAGGGAAGCTGAAAAAACGGAACCTTGGCTGAATTTCCAGGAACATCTTCCAAAGGCACATTACAGAACTAAACCACGAAGGGCATTGTGCCTCTGTCCTTACTGAGAAGTTCCCAACAAAACTGGAGGTCACCTGTAGAGCTGTTGATTGTAGAACCTTCTGCCTCTGCTCTACTCCATGCTAATAAAACCTATGTCTCATATCATGACTCTTCCCCCAGAAATTCGATTTTGAAACTATGTCTCATCCAAATACACTTTATTAGCCAAGTCCAAAGCTTACCTAGAACCCTAGCTGAAAGGAAATCTGCAAAAGTAGTTTTAGCCCATCATCTTCGGTAGTATAAGAAGGCATTCCAGAAGGAGGTTGAAATGGATAAACAATATTGAGTAATCCATAGTACACACCATAATCATGAAATATGCCTAGGATGTCTTGGGTTTATTTTAAAGATTTAATTAGTAGAAAAAGATTGACTCAATGCTCTTAGAAGTTTTAAAATTCCTAGGGAAGAGCCTCAGAATTTACCTCTTCTTCCATTGATATGAGCTCTAGACTAACTCTGTTCAGTGAAAATGGTCACCTGTATAAATGCTCATTCTTATGGTGACAATGTTGATAGGAACCATAGTTTCTGGAAAAAGAGTGCTGGACCAATAATTTCATATGTGTTTCTTATATGTTCATGTGTGTATATGTATGTCTGACTTCATATTTGTATATGTACATGAATATATATTCAGGTATCTAAATTCAGATTTACTATAGTGAATAATAAATGCTAAGTAAGTGACAATGTTACAGAAATTTGGAGGTCAGAGATGATACAAAAGTTACAGAAGAATGTTTTCTGCTGCTGAGACTTCAAGTTAAACATTTCTGGGGCAATGGTCAGAATAGCAAAGGCACAATTTGGGGATCATAACTGACTTTTCCTAGGGGCAGAGAAGAGAGGAGAAATTTTGAAAAGGAAAATATGAAGCCAGATTTTACTAGCCCTTGAACTACTGGGAAACTTGGTGATGCTTTCTAAGTAATGTATTATTCATGAAGGCAGTAAACAGTCTTTTTGAAGGTTAATCTAGTGGTGGTATGAAAGACAAGTTTTGGGGGAAAAAAAACAGATGCAGAAAGACTAGAAAGGAGAATAACACAAAAATTTATTTTAGGGATAAATTGATACAGCTGAACAAGATGATGCAAACTGTGTTTTTTATCAAACAGTTTTAAATGTATAATATTTCTTATTTTACATTATTTGGAAAATATATAAAACTTCTTGAGTTAAAAGAACACAAAAACATCAAAATAAAACTTATTTTTAATGCAACAATGCTCTATATTGCTACATATACTTAATAAAATGGTGTATTTAAGTTTGGAAAGCCATGGAGAGTTAGATAAGCCATTTGTGTAAAGCTAAATTATACAAGTTAAATTACTGAACAGGAGCTAACAGAGCTTCCAATTAGAGAAAGGGGAAAGCAGAGTTCCTAGAAATGGGTTAGGCAATCAGTATTCCAATTTTCCATTTCCAAGGAAAACAGACTTAGAAGATGCATGAAGTGTCATAATTGTGACTTACTTTGCCTGGCATCAGAGGGAAGACTTCAAAGTCTCACATTTCCTAAGGAAAAAAAGGCTAATTAGATAAAGAAGACATGGAAGTAAATCGCAATGTTCTAAGAGTCTTGGTAACTATTCCCATTACTTGCTTTTTCATTTCTGTATAAAGGGACCTGTGTTAAGATGACTTTACCCTCAAATAAATCCTAAACACATTCCCTTCTTCATTTTATCTAGATATTCACCATCAAATGATTGCTTGTGTTTTAGGGAGAGCTTGGTATGCAAAAAACAGAGATTGCAGACAGAGAAATTATTCTTCTTTCTTGCTTGACTACCTTAAATTTACTTTCCTGATTACAGAAATTAAAATTCAAGATGATTTTTCACAGTCATTTTAATTGTGTTTTACCACTCTTGCCTTGTAAACTAGAGTATGGGTCTGAAATAAGAGGATTTATAATAGCCATGTTTTTCTGCTTTCTTAGAGGGATACACATGAACAATCAATACACAGTAGTGAAATGGAACACTTGAGTTGTGGATTTTTCAGATTCAAATTTCACTGGGAGCAAAAACAAGGAAAGTTTCCTATCCATGCATGTCTATAAAGGAGACATGGTGGTATATTATATAGAAATCTTTCTAAATTCCCATGGGCCAAGACTTTGGCTTGTTTACAAGTAATTGCTCTTCAAGTTAATTCTATAGCTCTATATCTGTGTCATTCACTTGACCTTCATTGAATGTATGCCTTATTCTGAGTTGGATTATTTCAGGTTTATAACTGTAAGTTCTTACAGTTTTACCCTAATATCCATGATCTTTAGAAGAGTATATGGAAAAGTTACATGCCTTTTTTTCCAATATTACTACCATGGAAAACAAGTCAGAATGCTTTTCAGTAAAAGAAATGATTCACCTTTAAGTGAAATGTTAACTAGTGCCTATGAAAAGGCAGCCCCATATGCCCATGATTTGCTACTTTATGGGATTTATTGATGACAAATTGCCCTTTATTTATATTAGAATGCTGTTCTTTTTTTTTTCTTTCCTCCCAAAATAAATTTTAAATTACAATCATGGCCTCTGATATTAAATGTAATTCAGCACCAGAAAGGATAATTCTTACTTTTTTCTTTCTTTAGCTTAGTTCAGAATATAAATTGGTGGAGGCTTAAAGCCTCTATTTCAATTGGCCTTGCTTATTCTCAGCACAACCTTGAAATAAATATATTGTTTTTCATTTATATTTAAGTTCACATGAAAGATAAGTTAGGATCTATTGCATTGGTTGTAACTACCAATAAAATATTTCACCACAGTCTGGGGAGTACCTAGTACCTAATCAGAAACAGAATGAAACACAGTCTCTTTCAGAGGTTACTGTTTTTGCACTACATATATATCCATACCAGAAAATAATGTATCTGCACAGCTGAAGTTTATATGATAGAAGATAATAGAATGATATTACAGTTCAGGAATTCTTTTAGCTGAGCTGCTTGGTAAATTGGGGAGCTGCAGTATTTTAATGAATAATATTCATTAAATGAATATGTTAAAAGTAAAAATGCTTTCACTAATAAAAAACCAGGACATTTCTTTTTATCTACATCATGAATACAAATATTTTTAGACCTAAATTGTCTAATGTGAGTGAAGTAAAATCAGTAGCTAAATACCTCCTACTTATTACTTCCTTAATATTACTTCTGTAACCCATTGACCAATTAATACATAAATCCAATTAATTTTCCTTAGAAAATTTCTAACCTTTGAAATAATATTTTACATGTATTTTATATGCAAAATTTCACCAATTTTAATAGTACAGTTTGATATGTTTTAACAGCTATATACAGTAGTATAACTCCCACCATAATCATGATATAGAATATTTTCATCATCACAAAAAATTCCCTTGTGTTCGTTTGTATTAATTACTCCCATAATTCCCTATCCCTAGTACCCACTTACCTGTTTTCTAGCTCTCAAGTTTTAGAGTTTGCTTTCCTACAATGTCATGTATAAGTAGAATCATATATATGTGGGCTTGTGTTCTTGGCTTCTTAAAATTAATGCTTTTGAGGTTTATTCATGTTGTATATATTAACAACTTGTTCTTCTTTTTTTTTAATCCTGAGAGTTACTCCACTGTTGGATATACATTTTCATTTCAGATTTGAGTAGAAGTGGTGATTGTGTATATTTTTAACTTGTTCCTGGTCTTAGTATAGAGCCTGCTATTAGCTTTTAGATGGCCTTATTTGGTTGAGGAAATTCCCTTCTACTTCTAGTGTACTGAGGGTTTTCATCATGAATGGATATGGAATTTTGACAAGTATTTTTCCCACATCTGTTGAAATGATGATAAGCATTTTCTTCTATGTTTTTTGATATGGTGAATTGCATTCATTCCTGGATTAAATCTTACTTGTTTATGATTTCTTACTATTTTTGATATTGCTATATACATTTGCTAAAATATTGTTATATATTTTTAGATCTGTCCTTAAGAGGTATATTTGTAATTTTCTCTTCTTGTAATGTCTTGGGGTTTTGTTATCAGAGTAATGCTAGCCTCCAGGTTTTAAATGGAAGCAAAACAATTGTTAGAACTTTCTAGGTTCTGTTTTTCTTTTTATATTGAGCATAGGTAGAGTACCAAGAAGTGAATTTCTCTTCCAGATTCTGAAAGAATTTGTGGAAAATTGGTATTATTTGTAGTCCTGTGGGAAGGTTTTTAACTATAAATTCATTTTCTTGAGTGAGCTTTTGTAGTTTGTGCTTACAAAGAATTTGTCCATTTTATCTAAAGTTTTATCCATTGGTATAAAGTTCATATACTCCCTGACTGTCCTTTCAGTATCTGAGGGATTTGTCCCTCTTTCATTCTCAATATTGGTAATTTGTGTCTTTTCAAATCTTTTCACCTTTTTTTTTTTTTTTCATATCAGTAAGGAAATTGATTTGTCCATTTTGTTGTTTTTCTCAATGAACCAGCTTTTGGTTTCTTTAATTTTCTCTTGTCATTACCTTTGTCTATTTCATTGATTTCTGCTGTTATACTTATTTTTTTTCCTTCTGCTTACTGGGTTAATTTGCTGTTTTGCTCAGGTTTAATTTACCTTTTTGTCTTAAGTTTTTAAAGTAGGAATCTTAAATCATTTACTAAGTCCTTTGATGTGTTCTAGCACAGTCAGTCCCTAAGTTCCAATTTTTCTACTTTATGATACTGTGAAAGTAGGACACATTTAGTAGAAACCATACTTCAGATTTTGAATTTTGATTTTTTTTTCCTGGCATGGTGGTATGCAGTACAGTGCTCCCTGGTGATGCTTGGCAATGGCATTAAGCTGCAGCTTCCAGGCATCCACGTGATGACAAGGGTAAACAACTGGTACACTTATAACCATTCTGTACCTGTACGGCCATTCTATTTTTCACTATCAGTACAGTATTCAATAAGTTACATGAGATATTTGACACTTTATTATAAAATAGACTTTGTGTTAGATGATTTTGTCCAACTGTGGGCTGGTGTAAATGTTCTGAGCACATTAAAGATAGCTTAGGCTAAGCTATGATGTGCAGTAGGTTAGGTGTATTAAATGTATTTTTACTTAATAATATTTTCCATTTAGGTTGGGTTTATTGGGATGTAATCCCATTGTAAGTCAAGGAAGGTCTGTATAAATGTTTACTGCTAAGCATTCCTCTTTATGCACTGCTTTTACTGCACTCTACAAATTTTGATATTTTATATTTTAATTTTTGTTCATTTAAAAATATTTTCTGATTTTCCTTTCAATTTCTGCTTTGACCTATTATTTACTTAAAATTATTAATTTTAGTTGCTTGAAAATATTAATTTCCTAATATTTTGGAGATTTTCCAAAAATATTTTTGTTGAATTCTAATTTCATTCCATTATAGTCAGAGAACATATTTTGCATGATTTAAATTTTCTTAAATGTATTAAGACTTGTTTTATGGCTTAGAATATGGTCTACCTTGATGAATATTCTGTGTACATCTGAAAAGAGTGTGTCTTCTGCTCTTGTTGAATGGAATGTTTCATAGATGTCAGTGGGTCAAAGTGCTTGATAGTGATATTGAAGTCTTTCATATACTACTGATTTTTCTCCTTTTCTATCATTTACTAAGAAAGTAATATTAAAATTTCTAATTATAATTCCCGCAAAAGTTGAGGAAGTCTTCACATTGGTAATGATAGACAAGAGAACTGGGTCTTCAAGATGTGAAAGAGAATTCAACAGAAAGTTAACTGCAGAAAAGGAACCCTAGAGTAAAATATGTATATATTAAAAGTTAGCTGAACAAAATTACAAAGTTTTACCCATTTTGTAGCTACACCTATGTTTAAAAAATGCTTTTGTTCATAGTTAAGAATAAGAACAGGTTAGAAGAAAAAGTGGAATTTGGGGTATTTGTGCAGATCTTTTATTTTATTATTTTGTTAATGCTGCTTTAATGCACCATGTATGATAGAAAAAAAAGTTAGAATTTAGATTCAGTATAGTGAGGTGATAAGTATCTTAATGTTATATATCTAGAACTTATTTACAAAACTAAACCAAAAATATTTTCTGTGAAATGAGAAGTAAGTCTGAAGAAGGAAGGAACTCTGGGAGATTTGGCAAATTAATATTATTGCCAATTCATTAAGAGCCTCTTAGTCATGCTGAGGGCTCCATACTTGATATTACTGGCAATGGGAATCATCAAAGAATTTCCGGGAGTGAATGGTGGGATAACCTATGGATTGTGTCAAGACCACTTTGTCAAGGAAGTAGAGGACTGATAGCAGAAAGAAGCAATTAGACATTGAGAACTCCTCTGATTTTACTGAAAGTCAATGAGAGCCTAAATAGGAAGGGGGTTGTCCCAACTTGGGGAAAATTTTCTGAAGAAAATTCATTTGTAGGTAAATAATTAGAGAGGAGGACTCCAATAAATCTGGACTTGATAATAAGTTGCATTAGAAATCAAGGTGAAAAATAAGAGAATTTTTATTAGGGAATAGGTAAATGATTTGTCCAGTTTTAAGTATATGAAGTTTGAGTTCCCTATGGAACTTCTAGGTAGAATTCAATAGAGGGCTAGAAACCAAGCTTTAAAGTGTGTCACTAAATCCTAGAAATGGATGAAATTTTTTAGAAAGGGAGAAAAAGGCTTAAGAATAGTAATCTGGGCAGTAGGTTTTGATCAAAAGTCACAATGAATGGTTTAAGCAGAAGACACAAATCTATAGCAAACTTAGCTATATCATGGTGTTTATTTTGTGAGCAGGTTAAGCAACTCTAATAAGAAGCAAAAGTTAATGAATACCTAATTCATCCCATGCTATTTCTGACCAAGATGAAACAAAATGTATTTCCATTTTGAAATGGTTTGGGTTATGTTTTGGGAAAAATCTAGAAGACTTTTTTGCATTTCTAATTATAGGGCATAATATAATACAGTTTTCTGTAAATTAAATCTGTTCATCTTGATCTCATAAACCCTCTTCCTTCCCCCCTCCTGCCTCAAAAAAAATAATTTTACAACAAATTAGGTATGAACCTGAGAGTTTGCTTCTTTGGGCAGTTGAACAGTCTAATTGGATAAGCATCATTAAGTTTGAGAATTCATAATTGTGGTTTTTCTGCTGACTGATTTTTTTTTTTTCAAAGCCTGTTAGAGAACCCAAACTCACTCTCCTATCCGCCTGATCTCTATTACCACATCGGCACAGATAAGCCATTGTTGATAATGCTGGAGTCAAGAGCACATTGATCTTTCATAGTAGAAGCAATTTCCTGTTTTCAAAAAGTTGTAATGAGATTTAAAAAATACAAACAAATCTAATATATCCACAGTGGAGATTATAGAGTTGGATAAATGCAGACAAACTGATGTTTAAACTGTTATAACCTTCCCTAACATTCTTTTGTTAATTTGACAGCAGGATTCTTGACTCCAAAAGTGGAGAGGATCTGAGATAAATATACATGTTGCCTAAAATATATGTCCCAAAACTGAAATATATACATAATTTATAGTCATTTAAAAAGGGAAGGCCCTGTCTTTTGTAGCCTCTTAACTATTTTAGAGATTAATTTTTATTTCAAAATATGACAAAAACAGGATGATTTCTATGGAACTATTTTTTTTCTTTTTAAAAGATTTTCTTTATTTATTTGACAGAAATCACAAGTAGGCAGAGAGGCAGGCAGGATGAGAGGGGGCAGGAAGCAGACTCCCTGCTGAGCAGAGAGCCCCAGGCAGGGCTCTATCCCAGGACCACGAGAATATGACCTGAGTCAAAGGCAGAGGCTTAATCCCTGAGCCACCCTGGTGCCCCTGGAACTAATTTTCTAATACTAACATTTGTGCTATGAGAATACTCAGGACCAACTTTTTACCCCCAGAAAGAAGACATATGATGTGATTTAATTATTGAAAGACTTCTGGTATATTAGAACTATAAGACAATGTTTAGATTTTCAACTTTGAAGATTTGCTTTTAGATACTCAGCAATGTTACCACTCTCTACCAGTAATAACACAGCTATATATCACATCAGAGATGGCTGCAATTTACCATCCATACTTCAGGTTATCACATCCCTTTCAATTAATCATGAAGGAAAAGGAGGAAGCATGTTCCTACTAAATGCATGCAATATTTAGCTACCCCAGCCCACCCCCCATACCATATGTTTTGTTTTATTTCCAGTCAGGTTATCACATTGCTAAGGCCTTTGCCACTTAACCACTAGGCTAATGAAGTTGTTTCGTTGAGGGACTTCTCTTTTCCTTCCAAGCTGTTCACACCACCTGACTCACCTCTGTCAGATTAATATTTCCCAAAAGGCCCTCTGTGATCATTTTATCAGGAAAAGATGGTTTGCCTTTCATGAGCTTTGTATGAGATGAAAGATTAAATTGGTCTAGGACTGAAACAGTAAATACATGCTATTGATAGTCAAAGGGAAGAATGTTTTGTTGGTGACTTTTTAGTTTATGTTCAAACTTACTGAACTCTTCCTCCAAAAATTAAAAAATTAATAAATGAATAAATTCTAATTTATTTAACACCATGTTCCAGGAAGCTTTTGTTACTTACAGATGTGAGTTAAACTTAATTTCTTACCTCTTCTGCTGTCCCCATCTTCCTCTCCATTCACTAGCACATCCTTTCATCTCATCATCTTTAACTCTGGGAGGTCTCCAAATAGGCCTTATCCTTCCAGTGCCCTGTCTTTTTGCTTATGGAGTCTGGTGTTATTACATACGTCCCATCTCACAAAAGCTTATGCATTTGATAAGCTAGCCTATCATCAGATATAAATAGCAGATTTGTATTTTTGTGCCTTACTCATCATGTCATCAGTTTGTACAAACTTATAAACTATAGCAAACTAGTTCTAAACAGAAAACCAGTAAAGATCCGGTGGAATTTCTGACCATACTTATTCCTTTGTTTAATAAATGTTTACTGAAGGTGAATTATCTTTTATGATCTACAGAGACTGTATAATGCTAACAATGATTAAGCTATTGCTTTCTCTAAGGCACAGCACCCAGTAATTAACATGCATCACAATATTTTCATTAATCCTTAAAAACTCTTAAAAGTAATTATCACCCTCATTGACAAGGTCCGATAAACCAGGTCCATAGAGACTGAAAAGCTTACCAGTGCTGCCCAGCTGGGAACTGGAAGGCACCATTGAACACAAAGCAATACTGCCCTTCTCTTAGATATATCTCACTTTTTATTCATGAGTCTGAAGTAGCAAGCACTGCTTCACCGAACTATAGGCCCTTGGGGACTCTGTGACTTGCCCAAGATTATTAGTTTAAGACACAGCTGAAATCAATTGAAAGATCTTTTGAGCTCTATGTTCTTTCTTTTTTTTTAAATATAAACTATTTCATTTATTGAATAAAAACTTATTGAATTTTTCAGTTCTGTGTTCTTTTAATGATCCCTTCCTGTCACCATAATGTCCTTCGTCAGTTAGTGATTTTGAGTTTCCACTGTTAAGTTTCAGCCAAATTAAACCAAACAATGCAATTTTTTGTATGTTGCAAAATAATTCTCTTGCTTTTATGCCTTCACCTAATGTTCTAACTACATAAAGTTCTTACTCCAAGTGAAGAAAACTGTCAATGTACTAGCACTCCCGTAACTTTATAATGTAACATTGTGAAAATCTGTGTCCACAGCTTCATTTGTCCAAAGGAGGTAGCTTTGTTTGAGCTTTATTATATATTTTTAAGTTAAGGAAACACAGAAAGCAATGATTTAGTGTGCAGCGTGGGTTTGCCAACACTAGTTCAAATTAGACCTGCCAGCTAACCCCTATTTCTCACCTGTGAATCCAGCAAATAAATTATAAATGTTGACACAATATTTATATTATTTTTTTTATAGCCCACAATTTACAACCCTGGCTGTCCTTGAGAGGTTTTGTGTATTTGTTACAGTCTCCTCCAGGGAGGATTCATTGAATGGCGACTCGACATCTGTGCTCAGAGAAAATTCAAGCTCATTCTACTATATTCCATTTCCCAAGAAACATTACTATTCCTCATTGATTGTGTACAAAGGATTAATTATGCTGTCACTCGGTGTATTTACGTCCTTGGTGGTTGTATTGACTCACTCACTTGAAAATGGTCAGTACACGTCCTGCAGCAGGATGTATTTGTTCTGGAAGCTGTCTCCCTGCTGCAAACTGCTACCACACAGGCACTGTGTCTGTATTTCAAAGGAACCGGTGGAACAGGCAAATTCTTCATTTCAGCTGGTTTTTTCTACCTTTTCAAGAGAAAGTAGGTTTGCTAAATTAACCGATAGTAGTACACGGTGGTGAAGAGCAAACATATCTAGCCTTGATCCCCAACTTTACCAGTTACTGGCTCTGTGACTCTGGGTAAGCAGCTTGCTTAAACATTCTGTGCTTGAATGTCCTCAACTTTAGAAACGTGGGTAATAATAACATCCACATCACAGAGAGAGGAGAGGTGTAATTGAGATAAAGCAAATCACCTAACAGAACGTCTAAGCACCGACATTCAAAAATGTAGCCATCACTTTGATGCCATTATTTCACATAGATGCTGTTTAGGAGATCATAAATACATAGTCTAGGGCAGTGATTGCAAGCTTCTCTTTCTTCTTTTTCCTTTTTTAATGATATATCTAGGAGCTTAATCTCTGCTTATCAATTTATATAGTGTATCTATTTTTCCTCACACAACATAAATAAATGACCACCATTCAAAATATTTATTCCTTCTTGAACATTTTTTTCCTTCTTCGTACCTGATGTAAAGATTATGCTCAAATAACTGTGAGTTTTCTGTCTGAAAGTAGGCCAGTGATTAACCTTGAAATATGATTGTTTCTTTCCATTCATATCGTTTAAGTCAGTTTCTTTGGGCATAACCAGCATCATCAAACAAATTTATCTCCCTCTCTGTGATAGGGAAGCACACACTGGGATTTCTGAGCAGTACAATAATGTACTATATCTTACCCTAGACTGTTAGTACCCTAAGTACCATAATGATTGCCATTTCATCATTTTCCTATAGTCCAGCAACAACCTTGCTTTGCTTCTTCAGTCCTTGCCCTGCAGAAACTAGGTGCTCTGTTTTAAACTCTATATAAACCACATCAGAATACTATCCAACACTGATCAGCTCTTGCTATGGTACTTGGAAGAAACCCAAACTCCCCAGCACAACCTACATGGCCTTCCCTGAGTTGACTCCTGCCTTCTTCTCTGACCCAGTCTCCTGCTTTTCCTTCCTTGGACACGAGGTTCATCATCTTAATCATCTTGCTTTTCAAAGGCACTGAGTTCATTCCTGACCTGGGAATTTTGAACTAGTTCTTTCTTCTAGAGGCTTTTTCTCAGATCTTCAAATAGTTTCCAAAGTTGTATCTTCAAGGTTTCTGCCAGTACATCATCTCCATTGAAATGCCTTCCTTGACTGACCTCCCTACAATAGTCCTTCTCTTTTATCACTCCTGTCCTCTTATTCTGTTTTTCTTTACAGTACTTATTATTATTTGAAGTTTTAGTAAGTTATGTATTTATTTATTTATGATCTGTCTCTCCTACTAGAATGTAAGCTATAGGAAAACAAATATTTTTACCATTTTGTTAATGGCTGTGTCCCTATAGCCCATAGCCTAAAACAGTGACTGGCTGAGAGAAAGTAGGTTAGTATATGAATGAACTAAAAAAGAACCTATCATGTATTCACTCAAAACTTAGGAACTTGAACATTTATTATTTCAAACACAGAAAGCGATATGTTTTGTCTTATAGTTAGCTTGCTTTTTTTCATGAGAATGCCATCCTCTCCATTTATTGTAATTTATCTATTTAATCATGCAAATACTATTTAATGAATAAGCCTATTATTAAAAATATGTTTTATCATGAAATCCTTTAAAAATCTGCTGGATGATAATTAATAGCTATGAACCATTTAAATCATTTCAGTATTTCCAAGGTTATATTATTCACCTATATAATACTAAAAATCTGACCTACTATTTCATTAAAAGTTAATGAGATTCCTCTCACTGAAACAGCATTTTTACTCTACCTGAGTTTTAAAAATACAATTGTAAGAATGTGAACTATTGTGACTATGATATCTTATTAGTGTGGCCTAATTTTAATTAGAACTTGGAGTTATGTGAGGTAAAAAAAAAAAATAATTTGTCTCTGGTTCAACACAGAGATGATACAGATAATTAGATCATATTATCCAACTATGAAGATTTCATATAAGTGAACTTAAAGTAGTTTGAGAACAAGCCAATAAAACAAAATAGAATTCATATAAAACTTCCAATTTTAACCTATGGATATTAGAGTGATTACTCTGTACTGTCCTGCTTATGTTACCATCCTGAAATGTACAATAATTTAGTATTCTTTCTAGAAGTTATTTTCCTCCAAGGTTAAATTACAGGCCTGTCCCTTTATAACCTATTCATTACAGTACATTTCAGTAAGACACAATATAATCTCTAGCAAAACCTTAATAGAAAGGCTCCTTTCATTAAAGATTTTGAATAATATACCCAACAATTCGGAGGAAGGTAGGTATGGATTTATCTGTGTATGAACAAAGTTTTATAGAAATAACAAAATTTTCAGATATAGTTACAATCTGCTTAAAAATAAGAACCATTTCCTCATAAAACCCTCCCTTTGAGAGATGGGTTGAAGGACTGAGAAAGCACTGTTCATCTTACAGCCTTTTATTGATTACACTATATATTCCCACATCCCGGAAAAGGTGTTGGAAGTAAAAGGCAAGCAATTTCTGGTGATTCTCAATATTTACTAGGTGGGACATACAGACTCTTTCACACATACCTAATTACAACATGTCTCCCTAACTTTAAGAAAATATGAGTCTTCCAGAACGTAATATGAATTATCCATCTTTTTCTCTCAACATGGTCTGTACTTAGGTATCTACCATAAAATTTAGCACGTAAAATATGAAATAGCTTGTATAATGTTCTCAGATACATTTTTCTTTATTCTAAAACTAGATAATCCACATTTTAAAATGTAGAACCAGTATTTATTAATAGTTAAAATTTTCCAAATGCCTAGCCTTAAGGTAGTAGATAATAATCAAACAAAAAAAAATCATGATTATGTTCAATCTAGGCCTTAGTACATATGAGTCACCATTTGTGTTAGAATATCAAAGGAAAAATTCTAAGTTACATAATCTTTGGCCACCTATATTAAATCATCAATTTCAAAATTCCAAATATTCCTTTAAAAAATACATTTCCCCATAGTGCTTAGCATTATCTTGTTTAGTTTATATTTTACTTATTCATTTTGCTTAATGTAAATCATTCCCTATAGAATGTAAGCACCATGGGAATAGAAATTTTTGTCTAGTTTGTTCACTTTTTAAAATCCCAATGACAAAAATAGTGCCTGACACATATAAGTGCTCAGTAAATATTTGTGGAATGAATTGATGAAGGAATGAATAATTTCTGTCTTTGTAGTGATGAGAATTTTAATATGCTTTACATTATATAAGGATACATACACATATCCCCTTAAATGAGCAAATAAATGAATAAACCTTAGTGATAAGGTCATAATGTGAATAAAATGTTTAGTACTAGTATGTATATAAAATATTTCAATATTTTAGAAACCAGACTAGTCTTAAAATTCACATGTACACACAATGTGGTAATGTTTTATTTTTCTTTCCATCAGAAGGCTGTTAGTCAATCTGTGCTTTGTGTGTTACAATTGATGTTTTATTAGAATTGAAGGAATGTGGTCATTGGCTTTTTATTGACGGTCAATATCATGTCACAATTTTAGCTATAACTGTCATTATAAGTAATTATAATGGTCAGCACCACTAACACTAGAAATATGAAATAAGTATCATGTCCAGGGGAGGTATTTCCTTTCTGAACTCCTCTCAAAATTCAGATAGCTCTTTTAGGTACTTACTATATTTTGCTACTTAACACAGTTCTAGGAGGTAGTTGTTACTAGATGATGTTAATTAGATAGAACAGAACAAGCAACTTTTATTAGCCTTTATGGATTTATTTTTTCCAGTTTTATTGAGATATAATTTACATACAATGCTACATTAAGTTTAAGATTACAGTATAATTTAACTTTGTGAATCAATATTTCGATCAAAAAAACCCATACAAATGCTAACTAAACTGTAGTGTCTTTGATGTTACCACATTAAATTTTAGGAAAACACCAGAAAAGATGACAAATAAAAGACACACAAATATCCAGGTGCAAACTGTTCTTTCTTGACCCAAAATCAATGAGTTGTGGTGTTTGATGGTTAGATGATAGATATTTGATGCTGTGTTATTCAAACAGCGTTTACTGAGTACTTACTATATAGTGCATACTATGAATGGTGCTCTTTATGCATTGTGATCTCTGCTTTGGGGGTGAAGAAACTGAGGTTTAGGTGAATAACTTGCTGAAGGTCACACTTGGACAGTGGAGCCAGGATCAGAATCAAGATGAGACTCCATTGTGTTTTGAGTTCTTGCTTTCAGTGCTGACTTCCTTTGAGAGTAGCCTCACATCAGGCCGGTGGATTCAGCTTTCAGAAGCAAGGCCAGCTTCGTAGGCATGTGACACATATAGTTTAGGTCCCCAAACTTAGATGGGTCCCCTACTTGGTTTAAAGCTCGGTGACTGCTATTTTGAAAATATAATTTTGAACAAGTGGCCCTGTGTTTTCATTTTACAGTTGGCTCTACAAATGAAGTAACCAATCCTGTCCCACTGTTTTAGTACAGGAATTTCACAGAATCATTTCACCTTGGTTACTGCTTATTGAATTATTTTCCTTTTGAAAAAGATATCCAAGCAGACTAAACTTTCTCCCAAATATGAATCTGTGTTAGTTAGCCTCCTGTAATTTCATTTTCAATGGACGTAATCTCAAACTGATGCTAGTAGGCAAAAACAACTCTGTTTAAGACTTGTCAGTCCTTAGGTCCCACTTCAGGTACACTGGTGAAATAACCTTTCATTATTTTTTTTTTCCTTTTCAGAATATTTTCAATAGGATATTCTCCTTTCTTAGTCAATTTTGTCCTTCAGATTATGACCAAGGCTGTTAATTCAATTACTTAATCAAATAGGAATGAGAAAAAATTAATTGCAAAGGTCCACATCCAGTTACCTGTTGTAGATTCCAGCGCATTCTTCAGGAGGCAATTGCACCTCAATTCCTTGATCCAAAGAAATGCACCAACCTAATGCTGCACTTGCTCTTGCTGTTATTTCTGTTATATTATTTATTTTCTCTTTCTCTGCCATCTAGAGTTATTATATGCTATGAGTCGCTAAAGGGGCTTTTACAAAAGCAGGAAAGATGCGTTTATGTCCTATGGAGGCTGCATGCTAATTACTAATCTGACAGGGTGTAATAGCAATACTAAAGCATCAGCAAAGAGAAAAAATGAGCAGAATATGCAATTATTTTATGAAAGAGTTTCTTTCCTTGAGGGAGAAATCTGCACATTTACCATCTGCAACAAAGGGGATGTTGAACTACGTAAGTGAATTACCCCAGCTCTGTGTACATGTGTAAATGGAATAGGATGAACTTGAAATGACATTAGGTAATTTTGTTATTGTTGAAAAATAAAAGTAAAGAACACCAAAAGATACAACTAACATAGTCAACCCCAATGATGTATTTTCATCATTTTTTCAAAGGGTTACAGTAATTCATTTGAGAAATCAAATGTGATGTAAAATAATATACATCTTCTCAGATTAAAAAAAATATGAAGCTTTCATTATTCTTCATAATGCATGTGAACTGGACAACTGGATAGGCTATAAGGAAAAGGAATCAGTACATTAACGCTCCAGCCCAAGAGTTAGAAAGTTTGTTACTAATAACACATTTAAAGGATTTTATTTATTTATTTGACAGAGAGAGAGAGAGAGAGAGAGAGAGATCACAAGTAGGCAGAGAGGCAGGCAGAGAGAGAGGGGGAAGCAGGCTCCCTGCTGAGCCGAGAGCCCGATGTGGGGCTTGATCATAGGCCCCTGAAATCATGACCTGAGCCGAAGGCAGAGGCTTAACCCATTGAACCACCCAGGTGCCCCTAATAACACATTTATCCAAGGAGTGAAATAATCTGGATGAGGTCCATGGATAACTTTTGGAATCCATCTTATTTTAAGTGACCATTGAGTTTAAGGGTTTTTATGCCAGCTTCAAATCCAATATTGAGTTCATACTTTAATTTTTTAACTGTCTTTTAAAGAATTGCCAAAAGAGAAAATTACTTACATATCCACCCCCCCAAAATTGCCATGTAACTGGAGAATAAAAATATTACTTCAACACCACAATCTAATATTTCTCTACTGTTAGAAGTACAGTGTTTGTTGTTTTTGTTTTAATATTAAGGATGTTAAATAATACAGAAGGATGTTCTTTCAAAATGAGAAAGAGTGCACCCTTGGTGAGAGGGAGATGTGAACTTGTACTAATCTTAATTGGTTTGTGAATTCCAACACCTAGTGATATCCCATGTTGCCATCAGCCTGCAGCTCTCAAACAGCTGCAGAGAACTGTTCAAAGATTATGCTTTAGGTTGGGCTGGATGCCAGAGCAATGATTAAATTAATAAGGTTGGAGGACAAACATGTTTATAAAAAAGATGTACATTAGATCCCATATGCTATTGTTACCTTTGCTCTTTCTTCTAAGGTTATTTCAGTCTTTGATTATACCTTCACTGATCTGGTATTGAATTTGGTATTTATTTGGAATTTGTTTTTTTAATTCTCCAGGGACTGTTTTGTAATAAAACATATTTTAAATGTGAATCGACCATTAACTGTACTCTGAGCTTTTTTGCGAATGACCTGTGGTATGGGCACTTTAGAGAAGTGTTCTCCCTCCCTCCCTTACAGACTGTTCCCAGGTGACATCCATTTGAAAGATGGATACAGTGGAGCTTAAAGCATGTCAGTGATTGTTTTCCTCTATTTGTAAGCCTTTGGAGAATAAAGATCCAGTCTGTTCAACTAGACTTTTAAAGTGATGCTGACAGATCACTGCTTATTAAGCACACAATGATATGGAAAGGCGTGTGTTTGTGTTATTTTATTCATTTCATGATCATAGAATACGCAACATGCACATGTACCATTTAGGCAGTTTGAAAATGTTCCTCTTCTACTTTTTGGAATTGGATGCATTTTTGGTATGCCCTATTATATTATTCTCATGTTTCTCTACTCTTATTGAGTGTAATTTATTGAAAGTGTATCCCATAACATATTTAAGGATGAACTCATTTCCCTTTTCTCTCCCATCTATCTGGATTATTTGGCATCTTGGAAATAATACATAAGTCTAAGTGTGATTCTAATTTCAATACTATTTTATCACCCAAATCACATTTAGTCCAAATTCATCTTATTTAAGGAAGTGGGTATCTCAAGAGTGTGTATATGAATCACCCCTAGTCCAATGATAAATTAAGAGAAGGTAAAGACCTAATAATGTCATTTTTTATAGACCTGCACCAATTCCCAATTTCCCTCCCTTGCATTTTCTTGTGCCAACTTAAAAAAAAATTAAAAGAAAAAAGAAAAAAGAAATCCCTAGTTCATATAGGGAAGGAATCATTTCTTTTCTGACTTTGTGAACATAAAGGATATTAGCATCCACAGCCACATCTAAACTGTTTTGGTCCCCAGATTATTCACTAAAGCATCATCCTGAAAGGCCCTGCCTGCTTTACATTACGATGTGTCCAGTCGTAGTTTGATTCTTTGTATTACACCTGATTCCTCTGGTGGTCTCTCATATAAATGTTTCAAGGATGCTTATAATGGCTGTAGTAAGCAGGACTCAACCTCTGCGTCATTCCTTCAGTCAAAAAGGATTTGGGGCACCAATAAAAGCTTAATTTAAATAATTTATTAATGTATTTCTTTTGACCAGTAGAACCACTAAAACCCGCAAAGTAACTTTTTGTCTAGTATAAGCTGTATTTCTGGCTATATTCTGTGACTATTCCATGCTGATATTTTTGGTACGAAGTTAACTGATGAATGTGGTGGCATACAGAGGCATTGTTATCCTGCTTAGTGCAATGGCACTTATTTTGTTGCAGTTGAAGTTCATTTGCATTAGAGGATTTCCAGCTGTCATGTCATAAAGAAGGGGAAAAAAACAATTTTAGCCAACACCTGGTTTCTTTAAAAATTCATGATCTTTTAAAATATAGTGGTCTGTCTGTGCAGCTTATTTCACATATTCTATAGACTCAGAACTTATCTTCCTTGTCAAGTCAAAGGGCAGTGACAAAATGTGTCCTAGTGAAAAGCTAGGTATTTAGCAAGATGGTTGGTTGAGAATAAGTGTTAATATATTCTAAAAGCCCTTTACCCACCAGTCAAAAGATTCTTTGCCTATATTACTTTATTTGATTCCCAGTGGAATCCCATGATAGTTTTTACTATCCCCAATTTACAGAAATGCAGACAAGCTTATATGCAACAGTAAGAGGCAGTGTCAAATCCAGTGTATATATAGTATTTTATAAAAGTGTAATCATTAATGAATAACACAATTGATGATGCATAATTTAGTTAAGAATTTTTAGTATTAAGTGTAATAGAACAACAACAAAAAAGTTACTCAAAATAAAATTGACCACAGCTGAGTTTAGCGTTTTTTTTTCCCCCCCTATGGAATCTTCCTGTCTTTTCATCATATCTGTTCAGTTTTTATTTTTTTTAAGATTTTTATTTATTTATTTGACAGACAGAGATCACAAGTAGGCAGAGAGGCAGGCAGAGAGAGAGGAGGAAGCAGGCTCCCTGCTGAGCAGAGAGCCTGATGTGGAGCTCTATCCCAGGATCCTGGGATCATGACCTGAGCCGAAGGCAGAGGCTTTAACCCACTGAGCCACGCAGGTGCCCCATATCTGTTCAGTTTTTAAACAATCTACATTCTCAACCCCACCTTAGAGCTTATTTCTACTCTTTGGTTTTCCAGGTACATTTCCCATTGGCAATCATTTCATTCTCTTCTCCATTATTAGATCACATTCCCCAGAAAAGAATCCTGTCACAACATAAATCATTGGTCAACCTGCTATTTGGTTGCCTTTGAGTCACATCTATTCCAGATCCACTCAGCTTAAGCTGAATATGAAGGGTCATGTGCCAAATACTGTTGCCTAAAAGTTGTCCCTTCAGCAGGTCCATGGTTATGGAGACCTAGAATAAGCAGCAGGCAAATGACAGTAGGATGGGGAGATGAGGGTGCATACCTTTCTTGATATAATGACAAAACTTAAAATAGTCAGGTTTGTCATAATTTAAAGTGATAAATTTTATTCAAAGACCTGTTACTGGTAGGAATGGCAAATAAACTTTCATTCAGTGCTCAACTTTCATTGGATACTCAGAGAGCTCGCATTGTCAACAGAGACAAGTTCAATACAAAACAAAAACAAACAAGACAACAACAAAAAACCTCTCAAAACAGAATTATTTGGAATTCTTGGGATGCTCCTGGGAGCATCTCTGGATGAGAAAACTTGATTGTTACCTATATCTTTTTCCTTCTCTACAATTTACATTCTTAGTTGAATTTCTTTAGAAATTCTTTAAGAATAGCATGGAGGAAATTAGGAGAAGGAAGGAAAAAATGAAGGGGGAAATCGGAGGGGGAGTCAAAGAACTGTGAGAAATGAGAGACTGTGAACTCTGAGAAACAAACTTAGGGTTTTAGAGGGGAGGGGGTTGGGGGGATGTGTTAGCCTGGTGATAGGTATTAAGGAAGGGACGTATTGCATGGAGCACTGGGTGTTATATGTAAACAATGAACCTTGGAACACTACATCAAAAACTAATGATGTACTGTATGGTGACTAACATAACATTAAAAAAAAGAATTAGAGAACATTTTAAAATGAAACCACAGTAGTGCCTGGGTGGCTGGTCAGTTAGGCGTCTGCCTTTGGCTCAGGTCTTAATCTCGGGGTCCTGGGATCAAGCCCCACGTCAGGCTCCCACCTTAGCGGGAAGTCTGCTTCTCCCTCTGACCCTCCCCCATCTTGTACTCCTTCTCTCTCTCAAATAAATAAATAAAATCATAAAATAAAATAAAATATAAAATAAAATTTACAACATTTTAGCTGCCCTAATACAAACTTAACTTTTACATTGAGAAGTGGAAAGATCCAGAAGGTAATCAATTTGTAAAAGGCCATCTAACCAGTTACAGCTAAGAATTCAAATGCCTTGATTATCATATTTGTTAGTGCACCTTAACCCACACTGCTCCTACCAAAGCTAAATTTTGAAATAGTCTGACTAACAGAAATATACCTATCACTCAGCATGTTTAGAAACAAGGTAAACTAATTAACTGAATATTCTGTTTTCTGAAGAAATTTTGCACATCAACTCCTTGGGATTATTAATTTTCAATATTTAGAAAAGTGTAAGCTATGCTGTAATGAAAACTGAATCATACTTATTTGGGATCTTTCTTTAATTCAGAAGGAATTCCGGTGCTGTGTTTGAATTCATATATTTAGAAAACTGTATTCAATTTATGCATAACCCCAAAACAGTTTTTGGTTTTAATGAATGCTGATTAGTGTAGTCTGGTTGGGTTGCTATGACAAAATACCAGAGACTGGGTAGCTTATAAACAACAGAAATTTATTTCTCACAGTTCTGGAGGCCCAGAAGTCCAAGATCAAGGTGCCAGCATGATCATATTCTGGTGAGTCCCCTTTTCCTTGTTCATAGCCTGTCCTTTCTTGCTGTGGCCTCCCATGATGAAAGGGGAAAGGGAATATCTGGGTCTCTTCTACTAGAAGATTAATTAATAGGTCCCATCTCCTGATACCATCATCTTTGGAAGTTAGGATTTCAGCATATGAATCTGATGGGGACACAAACATTTAGCCCATTGCACTGGTGTTTCTTACTTGTTATTCATCTTTTTTTGCATAAAGGTAAAGTGCAGAAATTCCCAATTGCATAGCCTTTGTATATCTGTTCCACTGGCTGGCTCCTCAGTACCACATAAGTATAAAGTGAAGGAAGATGGAAATTTATTCCATCAGCCGTGCAGGCTTCTACTTTTCTGATTCTGGGATCCTACAGTGGGTTCTCTGAGCACTTGGAAAAATTCTTGGCTGCATCTAAGTAAGTTTGTTTAGTAAGTTATTCCCTTCTTTGTTAATTTTGCATTTCTCGAAGAGGAAAAGTGTTTTAATACAAAGAAATAAAACCAAAACCAAGACTATAGACTAGCACTGTTCAATAGTAATATAATGTGGATTGCAAAAGTACTTTCCAATTTTCTAGTAGTCATATTACAAAAGTAAAAAGAAACAGAGATTAATCCTAGTAATATATTTTATTTGCCTAATGTATCAAAATGTTTTAATTTCATCATATAAGTAAGCAGTATAACATTTTTTTTAAGATTTTATTTATTAATTTATTTGACAGAGAGAGAGAGAGAGATCACAAGTAGGCAGAGAGGCAGGCAGAGAGAGAGGGGGAAGCAGGCTCCCCACTGAGCAGACAGCCCCATGCGGGGCTTGATCCCAGGACCCTGAGATCATGACCTGAGCCGAAGGCAGCGGCTTAACCCACTGAGCCACCCAGGTGCCCCACAGTATAACATTATTGATAAGATTATTTCTCATTCCTGTTTTCACGCTAAGTCTTTGCAATCCAGTGTGTGTTTTACTCTTAGCAACACTTCTCAGTTTGAACTAGCCTCATTTCAAATGTCCAAAAGTCACATCCACCTTGGATAGCTCTAACTTCTCACTTCTAAATTGAAGCAAGGGAGTGGTGTTGATTTCATCATGATCAATAAAAGCATTGTAGCAAAACTTTACAATGATCATTTCATACACAGTAATATTATCAGTTAGATAAAGATATATGCAAATCTTTCAATGAACGCACATTGCTAAATTGTTTATGGAAGAAAACTACACAAATACAGTTCTTTGCTATTAATGGAGAAGTATAACATCTATATTTTCCACATAAATATTTTTTAAGAAGTAAAGAAAAACAATATTATCTTAAATGAAATTATAAAGCAGCTTTTAAATAATAATATCTGTGGGTATTAATTTTCCTTGGTGCCAATGTATGTCTTACTCTAATTGTAGAACACAAATGTATGGCTATGCTACTATTCAGTTTTTAGCATTATTTAAATTTTGTATTTGCCATGATAATCACTTAAGACGGAAAAAAAAAAAAAGCACAATATGCGGGTTAGATATGTACCATGATCTCAGTTTTGTAAAAAGTAATACATAAACATACATAGAGGAATCCAGAAATAGGTACCAAGTTCCTAACAAGCGTTTCCTCTAGGTAATAAGATTAGAAGTGCAAGGAAAGAAACTGTAATTTTTATTTTGTGTATTGTTTTTTAGTAGTGAAGAATTAAGGAAGTCTTTACATTTTTGTGTTTATAGCTTTAAAACTAAACCAGGAATCTAAAAGTAGATAATTCATTTCTCATCATTCACTTCATTCATTTAGCTTTATGTTGCTACCATACATTTTTGTCATTGTACTGCTCTGTCTTAAATTAACTGTATTTCCAAGTCTATCAGAAATTCAAGCAAATGCCATGAGTGTTCCAGCCTATTCACATAGTCCAAACAGCGTTAAGACTTTGCATTTCTCATTTTTTTCTACCATGTATAACTACGTCCGTAACATCTTCAGTTTTGACTACCTTTGGAAGGACTAGAAACCCCTAAAATCACAATTAAAGGATAATAATTTAATAAGTAGGATATCTCATTCAGTAATTGTGTTCAAAATAGATTCACACTCTCTCTTAAAAGGAGGCTAACGATAATAATTTTAAAAATAATAAGATGCTGATTAGATTAAAAATAGGCTAAGGGGAGCTCTTGCTTTTCTGGAGAAACAGAGTTTATGATTGTTTAAAAGTATTGTATGTTATATTAATTTCACAATAGAGATACTTATGTGAGTTCGTCATCAAGGATACTAATACTCTTGAATTAAAACAAAAGGAAACAAAACAGCACTTCACCAGCCTGAGCCATGATAGGATTGGTGGGAAAAACTGACTATAATCTTAAAGGAGAGTAGGAACCCAGAACAATCAAAAGATCCCAGGAGCATTTAACAGTCTTCTCTGAGGCATTTGCTTATCTAAGTAAATTAGGCTTTGTTGCCCTGCTAAGCAAGGAGAGGAGGTCAAAGTCAATGCCTGCGTCCCCCGATTTAGTGGTACATGGGGGAGACCAAACCCCCCTGTAATGGGGAGCACAGAATACTCCACCCTACAAAGAGAGAAAGTAATCCTGACTTTTATTTTCAGGAATAGTGGTGGAGGTGCAGGCTAAGTCTCCACTACCTAACTAGAGCAAGGAAAAAACAGAAAAGGGAAGAAACAAAACCACTCTGTGTTGTGTCTGCAATTTGTAAGTCTTTGTATTTTATTCTGGATGAAATGGGGCCCTTCGAGGGTTCTGAGCAGAAAAGTAATAGCATCTGAATTAAATTCAAAAGTACCTCAGAGGCTCCTGGGTAGGGGACAATCTATAGGGGGAAGTGTAGATCCAGCAAGGCCAGTTAGAGGCCATTGCAGTGTCTTATCAAGAGAGGAAGTCTGGACCAAAGGGATATCAGTGGTGGTGGTGAAAAGATGTCACCTTCTGGACTGCCTTCAAAGGTACAGCTGTTAGGCTATTCTGACTCTTCAAATATGGGGTGTGAGCAAGGGAGTATGTGCCATCAAAACAGTTGAAAACATACCCCACAATCTGGCAATCTCATATGAAATGTATCTATCTTAGAGATAGTTTTACCTATATGGACTAGGAAGTGTGTACAAGAATATGTATCTCAGCATATATTGAATATGAACAATATATTATTCATTTAGGTCTGTACTCGTAGATACTTAGATTTTGTTCAACCATTTTGGCAAAAAATTATTGAGAACTTACTGTGGACAAAACAATATTCCTAATATTGAAGGAACACCCATAGAACACTTTTGTAACTCCAAGAAACCCATAATCAGGTGATGTTTCCCGTTTTTGATAAAATAGAGACATTTTTCTTCAAATGAGATAAGAAAGTAGATAGCTAAAAATTCTTGATGGGGTGAAGTGCATATGATATCAGGTCCTAAATGTATTCAGTTGTTAGAAGAAGAAAAAGAGGTTGCTGATTCTACAGAAATACAGAAAGAAAGCCAAGCATTTCAAGTAAGTACATGCAGTAACTCAAACTAAGTAGCAAAACTCTTAGAACTGAATCTCAAACCTAGCCAGCCTAGCAAAAAAAAAAAAAAAAAAAAAAAAAAAAGAGAGAGAGAGAGAGAGAGTATTCTGCAATTTTTTTTTTTCCAACAGCAAAACTGAGTTGCAGCACCTAAAATTTCTATGTCATTCCTAAGATGTAAAATTACCAATGTTAAGCCTATAATAATTAAATAAAACATGAAATGTTAAGTAACATATGTATGAATACATTATGTATGAAAACACTTTGAAAGCTCTGCTATGCTACACGAATCTAAGATATTCAATTTTACAGATGCAGATATGTGAATCTAAGAATAATAATGAAAGCTATCTTTTAATACACATTTACTCAGGGCCATGTATAATAGAAATTAAACTGTTAAACTACTTCTGTGCATTGTGTTATTGGATTATTACCTTTATAAGATACTGTAGGTACTACTATTAACCCTATAATACAGATAAATGATGTGAAGCTTAGAGAGAATAGCTTAGCTAGTAAGTGGTTCTCCAGGGCTCCAGCTATTGAACTTTCTACAGCTATCCAGTATTCATGATTCTTCCTATGGATGGCATTATAACTTGGTGGTTGATTTTTAATTTGTAATCAGGAGGATCTGGGTTCATATTCTGACTCAGTGAATCACCAACTTGGTTATTTTGACAAAAATAAATTCTCTAAGCCTCATATTTCTCATTTATAAAGTTATGGTCATCCTAACTACAGTAGAGATGTTGTAAGAATATTTGTTAGGGCCAATTTAACGTTAAAACCTGTTAAACCCCTAGGGCCTGCCTGGGCCTACTTAGCCATAGTGACTCCATGTTGCCTAGGTAGCCATTTTGTTGTTTAATAAATGCAGTTACTGATACTGGTTCTGGGTAACCGTTGCTAAAACACATACCTAAAACAAGGCCATTTTGTTGTTTAATAAATGCCTCAGCAGTTACTAGTATCAGTTCTGGGTAACGGTTACTAAAACACACAGGTAGGAGACATCTAATCAGCCAAAGCCACATATGTAGATGTCTGCGGTTGTGTCCTATAAAACTAGCCTGCAGCCAAAGCCACATATGTAGATGTCTGCGGTTGTGTCCTATAAAACTAGCCTGTAAGACCAAGGGATGGTCGCTCTCTTTGGAGGCGGCCCTGGCCGGTCAGTCTGACTTCTAATGCTTGGCATAGAATAAAGCTTTACATAACTTTCACTTTGTGTCAGCCTCGTACCCCTGGCCGGTCAGTCTAACTTGTAATGCTCGGCATAGAATAAGGCTTTGCATGACTTTCACTTTGTCTCAGTCTCATTCCTTTGATAATGGACCCAACAATATTATGAGAATTAGAGAAGTAGTGTGTAACTTTAAAATAGTCCCTAGGGGCACCTGGGTGGCTCAGTCATTGAGCATCTTCCTTTGGCTCAGGTCATGATTCCAGGGTCCTGGGATTGAGTCCCTCTTCAGGCTCCCTGCTTGCTTCTCCTCTCCCTCTTCTCCTGCTTGTGCTCACTCTCTTGCTCTCTCTCTGCCCAGTAAATAAATAAAATCTTTAAAAAATTTTTTTAGATGATAACCAGTCTTCACTTCCAAGGAGTACCAAGCATGGTAATCATCAGTGAAAATTCATGAATGTGAGCAAGGCAGTGCACTAAGTGGGAGAGACAAAGAGGCTACTTTAGTCTTCCTCAGCCATTACCGTGCGTGGCTTCTCCATCAAGGAGATAGTGCAAGTCTCTATATTCAACATGGTGCTTGAGCTCATGACCCTGAGATCAAGAGTCACATGTCCCACCAACTGACCCAGCCAGGCCTCCCTGTTTTGTTTCTTAAAATCCATATATGAGTGAGGAGGAGTCAAGATGGCAGAGAAGTAGCAGGCTGAGACTACATCAGGTAGCAGGAGATCAGCTAGATAGCTTATCAAACAATTGCAAACACCTACAAATCCAACGGGAGATTGAAGAGAAGAGGAACAGCAATTCTAGAAACAGAAAATTGACCACTTTCTGAAAGGGCGCACTAAGGAGTGGGGCCCCGAGCTCTTAGCTCCTCCGGGCCAGGACTGGGAGGCCGCCATTTTCATTCCCATCCTCTGGAACTCTACGGAAAGTGTTCAGGGGACAAAAGCTCCCGAAACTGAACCCGAGCAGATTACTTAGCCCGGCCCCTGGTAAGGGCAGTGCAATTCCATCTCGGGCAAAGACACTTGAGAATCACTACAACAGTCCCCCCCCTCAGAAGATCAACAAGAAATCCAGCCAAGACAAAGTTCACTTACCAAGGAGAGCAGCAGAATTCCAGTGGAGGAGAAAGGAAAGCACGGAACTCATGGCTTTCTCCCTATGATTCTTTAGTCTTGTGGTTAATTTAATTTTTTTTTTAATTTAAATTTTTTTCTCCTGCTAAATTTTTTTTTTAACTTTTACCCTTTTCTTTTTTAATGTTTTTTAACTAGTTTATCTAATATATATATATATATATATAATTTTTTCTTTATTTGTTTTCTTTTTAAAAAAATTTTTTTTCTGAACTTCTTTTTATCCCCTTTCTCTCTCCCACCATTTGGGGTCTCTTCTGATTTGGTTAAAGCACATTTTCCTGGGGTTTTTGCCACCCTTTCAGTATTTTATTTGCTCCTTCATATACTCTTATCTGGACAAAATGACGAGGCAGAAAAACTCACCACACACACACAAAAAAGAACAAGAGGCAGTACCAAAGTCTAGGGACCTAATCAATAGAGACATTAGCTATATGTCAGATATAGAGTTTAGAATAACGATTCTCAAGGTTCTAGCCTGGCTCGAAAAAGGCATGGAAAATATTAGAGAAACCCTCTCTGGAGAGATAAAAGCCCTTTCTGGAGAAATAAAAGATCTAAAATCTAACCAAGTTGAAATCAAAAAAGCTATTAATGAGGTGCAATAAAAAATGGAGGCTCTTACTGCTAGGATAAATGAGACAGAAAAAAGAATTAGCGATATAGAAGACCAAATGACAGAGAATAAAGAAGCTGAGCAAAAGAGGGACAAACAGCTACTGGACCACGAGGGGAGAATTCGAGAGATAAGTGACACCATAAGACAAAACAACATTAGAATAATTGGGATTCCAGAAGAAGAAGAAAGAGAGAGGGGAGCAGAAAATATATTGGAGAGAATTATTATAGAGAATTTCCCTAATATGGCAAAGGGAACAAGCATCAAAATCCAGGAGGTGCAGAGAACCCCTCTCAAAATCAACAAGAATAGGTCCACACCCCATCACCTAATAGTAAAATTTACAAGTCTTAGTGACAAAGAGATAATAATGAAAGCAGCCCAGGAAAAGAAGTCTGTAACATACAATGGTAAAAATATTAGATTGGCAGCGGACATATCCACAGAGAGCTGGCAGGCCAGAAAGAACTGGCATGATATATTCAGAAGACTAAACGAGAAAGACATGAAGCCAAGAATACTATATCCAGCTAGGCTATCATTGAAAATAGAAGGAGAGATAAAAAGCTTCCAGGACAAACAAAAACTGAAAGAATTTGCAAACACCAAACCAGCTCTACAGGAAATATTGAAAGGGGTCCTCTAAGCAAAGAGAGAGCCTAAAAGTAGTAGACCAGAAAGGAACAGAGACAATATACAGTAACAGTCACCTTATAGGCAATACAATGGCACTAAATTCATCTCTCTCAATAGTTACCCTGAATGTTAATGGGCTAAATGCCCCAATCAAAAGACACAGGGTATCAGAATGGATAAAAAAAACAAAACCCATCAATATGTTGCCTACAAAAAACTCATTTTAGACCCGAAGACACCTCCAGATTTAAAGTGAGGGGGTGGAAAATAATGTACCATGCTAATGGACATCAGAAAAAAGCTGGGCGGCAATCCTTATATCAGATCAATTAGATTTTAAGCCAAAGACTATAATAAGAGATGAGGAAGGACACTATATCATACTCAAAGGGTCTGTCCAACAAGAAGAGCTAACAATTTTAAATATCTATGTCCCTAATGTGGGAGCAGCCAACTATATAAACTAATTAATAACAAAATCAAAGAAACACATCAACAATAATACAATAATAGTAGGGGACTTTAACACTCCCCTCACGGAAATGGACCAAGCAAAAGATCAACAAGGAAATAAAGGCCTTAAATGACACACTGGACCAGATGGACATCACAGATATATTCAGAACATTTCATCCCAAAGCAACAGAATACACATTCTTCTCTAGTGCCCATGGAACATTCTCCAGAATAGATCACATCCTCGGTCCTAAATCAGGTCTCAACCGGTATCAAAAGATTGGGATCATTCCCTGCATATTTTCAGACCACAATGCTCTGAAGCTAGAACTCAATCACAAGAGGAAATTTGGAAAGAACCCAAATACATGGAGACTAAACAGCATCCTTCTAAAGAATGAATGGGTCAACCAGGAAATTAAAGAGGAATTGAAAAAATTCATGGAAACAAATGATAATGAAAACACAATTATTCAAAATCTGTGGGACACAGCAAAGGCAGTCCTGAGAGGAAAATATATAGTGATACAAGCCTTTCTCAAAAAACAAGAAAGGTCTCAAATACAGAACCTAACCCTACACCTAAAGGAGCTGGAGAAAGAACAAGAAAGAAAGCCTAAACCCAGCAGGAGAAGAGAAATCATAAAGATCAGAGCAGAAATCAATGAAATAGAAACCAAAAAAAAAAAAAAAATAGAACAAATCAACGAAACTAGGAGCTGGTTCTTTGAAAGAATTAATAAGATTGATAAACCCCTGGCCAGACTTATCAAAAAGAAAAGAGAGGGGCGCCTGGGTGGCTCAGTGGGTTAAGGCTCTGCCTTCAGCTCAGGTCATGATCCCAGGGTCCTGGGATCAAGCCCCGCATCGGGCTCTCTGCTCAGCGGGGAGCCTGCCTCCCCCTCCCTCTCTGCCTGCCTCTCTGCCACCTTGTGATCTCTGTCTGTCAAATAAATAAATAAAAATATTAAAGCAACTTCTTCCTAGGAACATTGCCAAAGGCAAGGGAAGCAAGGGCAAAAAAAAAAAAAAAAAGAAAAGAGAAAGAACCCAAATAAATGAAATCACGAATGAAAGAGGAGAGATCACAACTAACACCAAAGAAGTATAAACAATTATAAGAACATACTATGAGCAACTCTATGCAAACAAATTTGACAATCTGGAAGAAATGGATGCATTCCTAGAGACATATAAACTACCACAACTGAACCAGGAAGAAATAGAAAACCTGAACAGACCCATAACCAGTAAGGAGATTGAAACAGTCATTAAAAATCTCCAAACAAACAAAAGCCCAGGGCCAGATGGCTTCCCAGGGGAATTCTACCAAACATTTAAAGAAGAACTATTTTCTCTTCTCCTGAAAGTGTTCCAAAAAATAGAAATGGAAGGAAAACTTCCAAACTCATTTTATGAGGCCAGCATCACCTTGATCCCAAAACCAGATAAGGATCCTATCAAAAAAGAGAACTACAGCCCAATATCCTTGATGAACACAGATGCGAAAATTCTCACCAAAATACTAGCCAATAGGATCCAACAGTACATTAAAAGGATTATTCACCATGAACAAGTGGGATTTATTCCAGGGCCGCAAGGTTGGTTCAACATCCGCAAATCAATCAATGTGATACAACACATTAATAAGAGAAAGAACAAGAACCATATGATACTCTCAATAGATGCTGAAAAAGCATTTGACAAAGTACAGCATCCCTTCCTGATCAAAACTCTTCAAAGTGTAGGGATAGAGGGCACATACCTCAACATTATCAAAGCCATCTATGAAACACCCACCATAAATATCATTCTCAATGGAGAAAAACTGAAAGCCTTTCTGCTAATATCAGGAACACAGCAAGGATGTCCATTATCACCACTGCTATTCAACATAGTACTAGAAGTCCTAGCCTCAGCAATCAGACAACAAAAAGAAATTAAAGGCATCCCAATCGGCTAGAAGAAGTCAAACTATCACTCTTCGCAGGTGATATGATACTATATGTTGAAAACCCAAAAGACTCCTCTCCAAAACTGCGAGAACTTGTACAGGAATTTAATGAAGTGTCAGGATATAAAATCAATGCACAGAAATCTGTTGCATTTCACTACACCAACAACAAGACAGAAGAAAGAGAAATTAAGGAGTCAATCCCATTTACAATTGCACCCAAAACTATAAGATACCTAGGAATAAACCTAACCATAGAGGCTAAGAATCTATACTCAGAAAACTATAAAGTACTCATGAAAGAAATTGAGGAAGACACAAAGAAATGGAAAAATGTTCCATGCTCCTGGATTGGAAGAACAAATATTGTGAAAATGTCTATGCTACCTAAAGCAATCTACACATTTAATGCAATTCCTATCAAAGTACCATCCATTTTTTTCAAAGAAATGGAACAAATAATCCTAAAATTTATATGGAACAGAAAAGACCTCAAATAGCCAAAGGAATATTGAAAAAGAAAGCCAAAGTTGGTGGCATCACAATTCCGGACTTCAAGCTCTATTACAAAGCTGTCATCATCAAGACAGCATGGTACTGGCACAAAAACAGACACAAAGATCAATGGAACAGAATAGAGAGCCCAGAAATAGACCCTCAACTCTATGGTCAACTAATCTTCGACAAAGCAGGAAAGAATGTCCAATGGAAAAAAGATAGCCTCTTCAATAAATGATGTTGGGAAAATTGGACAGCCACATGCAGAAAAATGAAATTGGACCATTTCCTTACACCACACACGAAAATAGACTCAAAATGGATGAAGGACCTCAATGTGAGAAAGGAATCCATCAAAATCCTTGAAGAGAACACAGGCAGCAACCTGTTTGACCTCAGCTGCAGCAACTTCTTCCTAGGAACATCGCCAAAGGCAAGGGAAGCAAGGGCAAAAATGAACTATTGGCATTTCATCAAGATCAAAATCTTTTACACAGCAAAGGAAACAGTTAACAAAACCAAAAGACAACTGGCAGAATGGGAGAAGATATTTGCAAATGACATATCATATAAAGGGCTAGTGTCAAAATCTATAAAGAACTTATCAAACTCAATACCAAAAGTACAAATAATCCAATCAAGGAAGAGGCAGAAGACATGAACAGAAATTTCTGCAAAGAAGACATCCAGATGGCCAACAGACACATGAAAAAATGCTCCACATCACTCGGCATCAGGGAAATACAAATCAAAACCACAATGAGATACCACCTCACACCAGTCAGAATGGCTAAAATTAACAAGTCAGGAAATGACAGATGCTGGTGAGGATGCGGAGAAAGGGGAACCCTCCTACACTGTTGGTGGGAATGCAAGCTGGTGCAACCACTCTGGAAAACAGCATGGAGGTTCTTCAAAAAGTTGAAAATAGAACTACCCTATGACCCAGCAATCGCACTACTGGGTATTTACCCTAAGATACAAACGTAGTGATCCGAAGGGGCACGTGCACCCGAATGTTTATCGCAGCAATGTCCACAATAGCCAAACTATAGAAAGAAACTAGATGTCCATCAACAGATGAATAGATAAAGAAGTGGTATATATATACAATGGAATACTATGCAGCCATCAAAAGAAATGAAATCTTGCCATTTGTGACGACATGGATGGAACTAGAGGGTATCATGCTTAGTGAAATAAGTCAACTGAAGAAAGACAACTATCATATGATCTCCCTGATATGAGGAAGTGGAGATGCAACATGGGGGGTTGGGGGGTAGGAGAAGAATAAATGAAACAAGATGGGACCGGGAGAGAGACAAACCGTATGTGACTCTTAATCTCACAAAACAAACTGAGAATTGCTGGGGGGAGGGGGGTCGGGAAAGGTGAGTGGGGTTATATTGGGGAGGGTATGTGCTATGGTGAGTGCTGTGAAGTGTGTAAACCTGGCGATTCACAGACCTTTTTATCACAGACTTTTATCCCCGGGGGATAAAAATACATTATATGTTTATAAAAAAATTTTTTTTAAGTCCCTACTGTCTAGAGAACATTTGTTTAATTTCTATTATATATTTTTAAAATTTTCATCATATAAATATGAAGATAATGGTCGTTCTCAGGTTGACATATTAATTGAGTTGCAGTTCAGGTGTAGGAACAGATTAGGAAGCTTCCTTTAATCAGATGTCATTCTTTCAGGAATAGTTTTGTAACTATTTCAGATGAAGTACATTCTTAATACATTCAACATATTATAAATCTGAGTACTAATAATACCCTAGTATTAAGCATAGATGAAATTTTGATTGTTATAACTGTCTTTTGTTGATGTGGACAATTGAGAGATGATCATAATAGCATTTTTGTTCACCTGTTTAATCATTCTTGGCATTCTCTCACCACAGTGTTAAAGTGTGACAATTGATGATTTAATTTTTATATAATTAGATCTCATCTTTTTCCTTTTCTCCTTTACTTCATCCTTCTTACCTGAACCTTGTGTTAAAACCTCACAGTTACTAGGGAAAGATGCTTCATGAAAATACAAGAGACTTGTTATACAATAGTCCATACTTAATATATAATGAAGAAGAAAATAACACTTTCAAGATATATTAGTTAATTTAGTGGATTAAAAATAAATTATGTTTTACTGATGATTATCATTGTCTCTGTACAAAGACATTATTTTGCAAAGTATCATATTTTTTATTGGTATCCTTTCTCATACTGACATGATAAAACATCATTTTCCTAATGTCCTTTCGCAAGTTCCTAAAACCATAGCCACTTTATGACTGGAGACACAGATTCTTCCTCCCTTTCTCCTTGTCCCGCCCCCCAAGCATTAATTTGTCAAATAATAAGCATACATATAAGTAGGCCTCAGTTTGCTTTTCTAAACCAATTTAGTTCCCCAGTTCCTTAAATGAACCCTCCATGAAACTACACAAATATAGGTGTTTTCACAAGAAGATGATAAGTTTGGGAGGTTTGGGATCTATTCACTTTTAGTCAAATACGTAGATAATCAGGGTAGTTTAAAATTACCACTGTCTCTTGTGAAATAATCTTTGTTGAATCAGAGCCTAAACCATTCATACAGTTCAAGCAGGAGTGTACTTTCCTATAATTTTAATTCACTTTTCACTAAAAACCTCACATTAAAGCAGGTAAGCTATATCAGGATCTATTATGAGGATCAAATTTTAATGCCCTTTAGAAGAGACAGTTTATGAAAATAAGACAAGGAAAAATGAAAATAACCAAACCAAAAGAGCATTGAATGCATGTTAATTTAAATTTTACCCAATCTCTCATTATTCCCTCAGTGTCCAATTCCTTATTATTATTTTCTGTGTAAAGTTATGTTCCTGAAAAAACTAACAAGAAAAAGCTTCTCTGTTTACAAGAAAGAATTGGATCAAATAGGATCACAATATTAAAAAATGCCATTAGGGAGAAAATACAGCACATAGGCAGAAATATGGACTCAGATCTAAAAGTCGAGGATTAAAATCCTGAGGACTCATTTAATAGGTCTGTTGTCTCCCTATCTTAATCCAATTCAAGATCCAGCTCTAAGTGCTTTCTTACCCACAAAGTCTTCAATATGGAATACTGCAGATCACCTCTCTGAAGTCCTAAGCACGTATTCTCAACTCATTTTACTTTATATATGATACTGATCTTTAGAGGTAATATACATATTGAACTGAATTAAATTATATATGCAGTTTAAATGTGGGCTTCCCAACCAGACTGTGCACTATGTAATGGAAATAAAGTGATATCCCCCATGGTGGCTGACATTAAAACCTTAGACAAAGTTTATGTTTAATAAATATCTGATTTCTAGATTGGTTGATATAGTTGTTTAGGCTCAAGAGAGAGGACTAAAACCACTGACCTTGACCCCGTAAGTTTAAGAAAAACAGAAAAAATGTTGGTTTTGAAGCAAGAGCAGTTTCGGTAATTGTTATGGTTATTAAAATTGGCGTCTAAATTTCATCCGAAAATAAATAACTTCACACAAAAGCAAGAGGAAGGAAAAGGAGAACATTTTGACTTAAGAACTGTAGTAATCTACACAGAAATGATTACATGACCTAGATCAAAGAATTTGGACTATATGTGTTCTATTGAAGACCCACTCTAACTCCTTATTTAGAATTTTTCCTTTCGACTTTAGGTGGAAAGAAAATAAAAGTTCTGCAAGTGCTATTTTCAGGCAGAGGAAAACACAGTTTTTAAAATGGACTAGCATTTCCAAATAAGTTATACCTTACATTGTTTTGTGCCAGATGCCCAGATTTTACATCTGAATATAAAGAAAACCATGTGTTCTTTGAAAACTTGACATTTTACTTCAACAGTAGGAACTGAGAGGGTTAATAATTACTCGGGGCGTATCAGCACATTTCAAATAAATTCACACTCACAGCTTTCTAGCTGTTTTCTTCCTGTGGCAGAGATTTGCACATGGTGCCGCTTCAGCCTGGTTACTTCTTGCCAGGTTTACCACCACTCACTTGCCTTTTGCCTACTTAACATTAATTTTTTTTTAGATCCCTTTATCAGCAAAACTTCCCTTAGTTTCCTCTGAGATCTCCTTCCTTTACAATAAACTCTATAGATGAACCCTTCTTTCATTTGGGTCCCTAATCTTCTTGCCAAATACAGGAGTCGCTTGCGTGATAATTTCATTTATACCGTGCCTCCCCAGGTAGACTGGAAGGTAAGGAGGGGATGAGGAATCGGGTATATTGATTCAGTGTCAGATGTGGAGTTAGGTAGCTACCTTTACTGAATAATGAATCAAAGTGATTTATTTTGAGATATAATTTTTAAAGTACTGCAGCCTTTTCTTTTTGATGTGGAAGATGTTCCATGGAAGTTCCCAGTTACTTCGGTATCAGATTCAGTGTGGATCAATATTTTTAATTTATCTCAAGCAATGAATTATGTTATACTCTTCACAAACCACTTATTATTGGTTAAATATACTGCATTCTTATTCCTTCCACCTACTTCTGAAAACTAACTACAGTTTTGCCCCAACCTAGCAATAGGACTTTTGCTCCTCCCTATTGTTAACACTTTTTGTGGAGACCCATCTGTTTAAGAGCCAAAAATTCACAGATAATATCCCTGCTGCAGTTAGCCACTGAAGATGCTCGGCCTACCCAGCATACCCTCTTGTCTGTTTAGCTAGGCTCTACTTATCCTTAAATATTCCCTTCCATCTCATCTTCTTGCTGACAAACCCTAGACTCTGTCCATTCCCTTGTACTCCTAATATCTACTTTTACGCTGTTCCGTGCAATTTAGCACTTGCTTACCTAATGTCCTGTGTTGTTAGTGACTGTTGGACATGTTTTATCTTGTATTCCCCAACAAAAACACAAGCTTACAGAGTCAGGTATTGGGAAAAGCCACTTCTGTATCCTAAGGGAGTTCTAAATACATCACTGCTGGGGTCCAAGTTGCCATCCAGGTCAGTCGCTACTCATTCATCAAGTTTCAGCCCTAGATGCCTTTGTGAAGCCTCCGTCTTCCCTTAGTACCTAGCATACGCTTGTGTAATTCCCTGTTTATCAGGGTACGTTGCCATTTTTTTTCTTCTTTCTCTTTATCGACCTACCAGGACAAAGCTTGGTAAGGTCAGGAATCATGTCTTGTATTACTGGCTTATCTTTAGGACCCAGCCCAGTGTGTAGCGGAGAATAGGGGCTCAATATGTATTTGCAAAATGAATAAATTAATGATCTTTCATTTAGGCAGGCATAAGATTTTTTTACTTTGTAAGAAGATTAAGAAAATTTGTATAAACTCTGAAAAAAAGTTGCTTAGATCTTTAAAACATAGGTAAAATCAAGTAAAAATTTTAATTAACATTTTACTCTGTGCACAGAGTATAGCAGAGTGGTTGGATCCAAGTCTTGAGCTTTGCAATCAGACATGTTGGAGTTCTGGTTGTGCATGACCTTGAGACGGTTACCTTGCTTTAATAAGCCTCAGTAACATCATAAAAAGTGACAATACGACTAAATACCTCACAGTATTGTGAGAATTAAGCAGTGTAATGCATGTAAAACTCCTGGCAGATTGGCTGGCACAGAATGAGTCTTCAGTAAGCTCTAATCAATTATTATTAAAGCATTTTAAGAGGCAAAAAGACGAAATATTATTTATTGTGCTTCACAGTTGTAAAAACAATCACATATTCCAGCTGATTATACCCTTAAAAATGTAACATATGTCTGGGGGCCTGGGTGGCACAGTCAGTTTAAGTGTCCAGCTCTTGGTTTTGGCTCAGATTGGGATCTCAGGGATCTGAGATCCAGCCCCATGTCGGGTTCCACACTCAGCTCAAAGTCTGCTGAAGACTCTCTCTCCCTCTGCTTCTCCTCTCTTCAGGCTCTCTATCAAATAAATAAAATCCTAAAAAATAAATAAATAAAAGTGTAACCTATAAAACCCATGCACAGACATATAGACTATAGAATACCTTTTTATACATCTATAAAAACCAAACCACCTTGAGATACTGTATCAGGGCTGGGAAATTTTCACCGTAAAAGTCCAAATAGGGACTATCTTTAGGTTTTGAAACTGTATTGTTTCTGTCAGAGCTACTCAATTTTATATTTGTATCATGAATGCAGCCACAGACAAAAAGAACATAAATGAACCTGGCTATGTCCCAATAAAACTTTATTTACAAAAACAGATGGTTGGTCAGTTTTGCCAACACTTGTGCTAGCTAGATATATGTATGTCTCACTGTATAATTCTACCACAGGTAATAATTAAATTATTTAACATTTGTATAACAGATTTCTGCAATGATGCCAGAATTTTAATGGAGCTAGAATGCTTAAAAGGTAACTTTAAGAATTATTAATGCATAATTCCACCTTTAAGCACATTTGAATATGTGTAATTTCTAATCACAGTTGTGAATAGCTGTTTACGAAAGACAAAATTTATGTTCTTCACTGACAGTGGATAAGTCAAATTTATCATCACCTTTTACCCTGGCATAGTACTTTACACACAGTAGATGTTCAATTCGTATATGCAAAGAGTAAAAAGTATAAAAGCCTCATAACAACCTAGATATAATCTTGCTCACGGATCTTTAAAGTCAGTTGGAGACAATATCAATTAGTGCAAAGATCCCGTGTTTTTAATCCAAACATGTCTCCTTCCCTGTTCAGATGTTCATCTTGCTGACTTTGTGTCCCTGGGTAAGTTCTGTTATAGGACAGAAGTACTAATATTCACCTTCAAGCAGTGGTCATCAACCAAGGGACAGCTTTGTCCCCAGGGGGAGGGGGCATTTGCAGTGACATTTTTGATTTCCACAACTTGGCAGGGAAGGGGTTGCTGCTGGCATCTAATGAGTAGTGGCCAGGGATGCTGCTCAGTACCCTACAATACACAGGACAGCCCCAACTTCTCCCCATGTGACCATCCAGCCCAATTTGTTGATAGTGCCGAATTTGAGACACTGACTTAAAGATTTGTGTGAGGACTAATTCACACTTTGCTAAAAGGTCTGGCAAGAGGCCTGCCTAATAATAAGACCAATTATATAACTGGTTAATAATGAGACTGATTCCTCTTGACTGGTAGAAAATAAAGAGTTATACAAATTTGAACATAAACATGTATAAAAGTAAAGGATCTGTCCATTGTTTGGGCTAGAAGCATGTTGGTACATCTTGTAGATTGGATAGTAAAATTGATACCCACTCTTGTATGTATTGACATCTGGAATCTATGTGCTCTTTGGGAGCCGTGAGAGGTTTTGAATGATACTTGGCTGTTCTGTCATTGTTATAGTAAATGTTTTATCTTGATGTTAATATCTGACCTGCTTTAAATTCATGTGGGAAATATGAAAGTTCTATTTCCTATCTTAAAAATCAATGACAACTTAATCAATGCTGCTAACAACAAGCCCCAGTTCTTATGTAGTGGAAAAGTAAACAAGCTGGAGAATTAAAAGTGACAGAATTTTCACATCAAGGACAGAGAGCATACTTGCAGCTAGCTCTTTTATATTTGCAGCCTGAAAAATTCCATCTGCTTGGTTCTTTCCTCAGGGGATTGAGGTACCTTGAAGGGATAAAGTAACTTCAGCATTGGAATAATGTTTCATATCATTAGGTTTAAATTAAGTAAATCACAGAATACTAAACTGATAACATATCCTGTTACACTAATCATGACATGGGATCTCCAGTATTGGCCTCAGAACCTTCTTCCCTAGCAGTAGCCCTGCTGCTGCTTCTGTTACCCATTTCTAGTTGCAACTGAAGGAGAAGGCAGCCAGGAGGAAAATAAAAATTATCTCTGAGACGGTACTTAACAATAAAAACAAAGCATACACACACACACCTTGAAGCTCATGGTCTTATGCAGATGCAAATATGAGTCAACAGTGGTTTACTAGATGCAGTTAAAAGTGGCTGCCATTGTGCCAGTCTTCCATTACATCCAGATGTGCAAACACACACACATAGGATGTCAGCTGCTACCAAATTGGTGCATTGAGTTGAAATGATGGGTGAGGTCTATAAGGAATTTCACTGTTCATGCACCACCTAAAAAGTCAGTGACTCTTCAATTCCAGCTATTTTGGGCCATGTAAATCCAATATTGTCAGGTCTTTATTTTGTCTCAATATTGTCCAATTTTTTTTCCCCAGAAAGCTAGAAGTGTGGGTTTTTAAGTTTAGCACGAAATGATCATTTGATGACATTTAAATAAGTATACAAACAGTTAAAAATTAGTATAAAATGGTACAACCACATTGCAAAACTGCCAGTTTCTAATAAAGGTAAATATATACCCAACAATTCTACCCCTCGGTGTTTACCCTAGATAAATGAAAACGTACATCTACAAGATTTATGTAAAAAATACAGCAGCTTCTTTTTCATAGTCCCAAACCGGAAGCAGTCCCACCACTGCTCTTCAAGTCATTGTTCAAATGATACATTTCATTACTCTCCTGACTATTTTCCTCTAAATATATTTCAATTTTGTTTGCATTCAAGTTAGAATGGACCTTGAATCAACTGCAAGATTCGGTGTTCTTTGACAATAAAGAGCACAAAGGATCTGATCTTTGCCTTATGTTACTATCTATAATTTTATAGATATACTTAAAGAGGATGCTAGGTGTATTGGTAGTTATATTTTTCCATTGATTCACATTGAACATAGTTTCTGAAGTGGTTCAAAAACTTCTAAATCTGTTCCTGATAGAAAGGGTTTTTTTTTTTTTCTTTTTTATTCTAACCCTCTACAAAAACATTTTTGGTTTTGCTTTGTTTTTGCCCAAATGGCATAACACAATTCATTTTAATCTTACTAAATTTGATTCATCCATTTCTGCAAGCTCTTTGACTATATGGAAATTCTATTGTCCATAGGGAACAATATTGTAATTATCTCCACCATGATGGATATATATCAGATACTAAGAATATTTATGTTAGTTATCCCATGTAATTGATGCAACGTGTAGATGCTCTTCCTTTATAATAGTTTTACAGATGAGGAAACTGAGATTCAGAATGGTTAACTTACTTGCCTAAAGCCACACAACTAGTAAGTGAGAGAACGAGGGACCTAACTAAACTAAGTCTACCAATTTCAAAGTCCACATTCTTAACCATTATAATTTTGTTTATTTGAAATTTGGAAATAATTCCTAGTAATTCCATCCATCAGTAAAATATACAGTAAGTCTTGTGTCAAGGTCCTAGAGCAATAAGAAAGTTATTCCTGCGTGACACACATTTACACTTTTGTTTATGTAAGGTAACCAATTAAATTTATATTTAGGAAATTCACCCACTCTAATTTAAAAAATCTTACCCAGAAGGGTAAAATTAGAGGCTTCAATAAGCCTAACTGGACTTCAGTATAGCATTTATCTCTATTTATAATTTCCAACCTTGTTCTAGTCAACTTATATGATTATCCTATATGATAATCCTTATCCATATAAGGATATTATCATATCCTTATACACTTATCCTACTTTTGCACTCACATTGTCACATTTTGAAATCAAATTGCATCTGAAGATGGATGTATACATTTAATGAGGTAGAGTTTCTAAGGGTGGAATTACAACAAGATGTCTCATTGAGCAACTAGGGTAAACTGTCCTAGAATCTTCTGAATGCAGAAAGTCATATCTCAGTCTGAGTCATCAATATTAATCTCTTTCTTCTTTTGAAAATGGGAGTTGTATTTTCCTTCTCAATTTTCCTGCATTTCTCTTCTTGGCTCTTTATTCTATGTGATTAACTCCACACTGAGTTTTCAATTCCATTTGTAACTTTGTCCATTTGGAATGTAGTAGCCATAAGCCAGGCCACAAAGTCATTTAGGACAAGATGGTGCTCCTCAGTACTTGTGTGATCCCTTCAACCATCTCTCTCAAGTGTTTGTTTTACTCTTGGAATGCTGTACTTTAAAAAAAAAAATGGTCTTGTTAACCTGAAGCACTTCCGTGTTTTGTTTTTATGAGTATAAAAACCTTGAAGATCTTCTGTTTGTCCTTTTGTTCTTGTAAACATCAGCTCTTCGGATTTCGGCATTTCTGACCTCATTTTTAACTCAAAAACTTCAATTTTTTAAATACTTTGTACATGTACTTTAAAAATATGGGGTTAATACAGATCTCCTTGTTCAATAATGTTAAAAAACAAGAAGACCTAACATTTTAGAGTACGTATAGATTAGACATTCTAAACATTCCCAAAATTGTAAGCTATTACTCCTATTTGACAGATGCAGAAACTGACATTTTAATTTGCTTAGGTTATACACTCATTAAAAAAGCAGAACTAATCCATTTAACTCCGAACTCATGCTCTTAACATTTTTGACAAAATCTCACCTGTCAAGCCCTGTCATACCTTTTTTACCACTTTGCTAGACCTCTTATGCCACAGAATAATACCTACTTTTCCTCTCCACTTTAAAACATATTTTTGAAGATCATATATTCCTTATTTAACCAGGTTATATTTGTCATCTGTGGAGTAATGTAATGTTTTATGTTTGTTTTACCATATTGATATTTAATAAATATTCTTAGAGGAAAATTCATGTTAAATGTAAATTTTGTACTCATTTTTAGCATTTCCCACAAAATTGACCTGATTCTTATACTTTGGTAGATGTCAGGCATAAATCATAAAGAAATAGGCTATAAGGGTAAAGAGATACATATTCAAATAGTCATATCCATATCGGTTGGTAGAAGGGACGTGTGACTTCCAACTGGAGAACTGTAATCATCGTGAAGGAACTGGCATTCTCGTTAACTCTTCGTAGCAGAGATCACAGTTTTCTACCCAAATCCAATATCTTCTTTCCATGTGTTAATAGGGTTTTGCTGAATATATGGTTAACTACATAATTCCCAGTCTCCCTTGCAGGTTATTTTGACCATGTGATGAATTTCTCTCCAAGGGAGTGTAAATAGAAATGAGATGGCCTCTAGGCCATGGTTTTTATTTCTTATTATTTTTAAAATATTTTATTTATTTATTTGATAGAGAGGGCCACAGCGAGAGAGGAACACAAGCAGGGGGAGTGGGAGAGGGAGAAGCTGGCTTCCCTCCCCCCACCCCCAGCAGGGACCCCATTGCCAGGCTCCATACCAGGACCCTGGGATCATGACCTAAGCTGAAGGCAGATACTCAAGTACTGAGCCACCCAGGTGCTCCCAGGCTATGATTTTTAAAAGCAAGTAATTCTTGGGGCACCTGGGTAGCACAGTTGGTTAAGTGACTGCCTTTCGGTTTTAGCTCAGGTTGTGATCTCAGGGTTCTAAGATTCAGCCCCATGTCCAGCCCCTTGTTGGGCACAGAATTTGCTTGGGTTTCTCTCTCCCTCTCCCTTTGCCCGTCTCCCTTCTCTCTCTCTGAAATAAGTAGATAAATCTTAAAAAAAAAAAATAGTTTTCTTGAATGTTCTGTTTTTCCTTATAATGTCTGGATTCAAACAACAAGATGGGCGTTGGGATGACAGAGCTAGGAAATAGAAGGAGCATGATTCTTGAGTCAACGTGGATAAGAGTTATCAGCAAACCAAGATCACCTGACTTATGTTGTAAAGAACTAACTTTCTATTATGTTAAACCACTGATATTTGCGGGGGAGGGGAGTGCGTGTTTGCAATAGCAGTTTAACGTGGTCTATAATGTACTCTTTTAAACATTTAACAAAATACATCTACCATCTTTCATGATTATGCACCTGGGATGATGGGGAAAAGTTGTCCTAAGGAACCCGGGATGGGGTGGGTGGGGAGAAAGAAAGAAAGAAAAAGAAAGAAAAAAATTATAAAATACACTCATGATATGGAAGAGATAGTCTCAATGAGTGTGCAGATGAGGGAGTTATTTTGTCTGCCTGAGGGAGCTTTATGAAGTTTTTCAGAGTTGAGGACTTGTAGGATGAAGATTAAATTTTCAAACAAGTTGGAGAACAACTGTCTAGGAAGTGAGCACAGCATGAACAAGGTTGAGTAAGTCTTGAATGGATAATGGCCTGTTCATAGGAAGTTCAGTTTGGCTGAAGCACTTGAAATAAAAGAAATGAGGTTGACCCTGGAAGGGGATTAGGAAGAACAGTTAGACCAGGCCAGATCTTTAAGGACTTTTAATTCCATGTGTGGTAGGCAGAATAATTCCCGCCCCCCCCTCCCAAAGATGTCTACATCCTAATCCCTAGAACCAGTAAATATATTAGGTTACAAAGCGGAATTAAGGTTGAATGTGGAATTAAGATTGCTAACCAGCAGACCTCAAAATTGGGAGATTACCCTGGATCACCTAGGTGGGCCCAATGTAACCACAATGGTCCTTACAAGACTTAGAGGAAGATGTGATTATGAAAAAATCAGAGAAATGGTAACAGAAGAGCACTGGGCCCTATAGTGCCAGCTTTGATGACAAAAGAAGGAACCATGAGCCAAGGAAACTGGCAGGTGGCCCTTAGAAATTGGAGAAGAAAAGGAAATGGCCCTATCAACACCATGACCTTAGCTCAGTAAGATCTGTGTCAGACTTTGGATCTACAGAAAATAAATTTGTGTTTTTTTAAGTTACTATACTTGTGCTAATGTACCATAGCAGCAATAGGATATTAATCCTCCTTGTTAAGCCTGACCTTAGAGAAAGAGAAGCATTGGATCAGAATTTCCACAGAGCATCAACCTGGGAGAAGTGTGTAAAATGCATTAATTGGGCAAAACCAGACAAAGAAAATCAGGGGCCTCTTTGAATGGATTAGGCCTCAGATACAATGTTGGAGGAGCAACTGCATTGCGTTTTGAAGGCAATGTATGGGTTTATATATAAGTACAGGAGAATAACTGCAGCTTGGGGATACTTCTCAAGATATTGTTATAAATACTGATAACAGACCAAGAATTTGGCTCCTGTTCGTGCTTCTGAAGCATGTATAAATGTCCTTGGCGCTTCTCCTCTCCCTGTACTATTTTATGCAGACTGCAGATGTGGCTTTACCCTGGAAGTGCAGACCGATGTAAAGGTGACATCTTGTGTTGCTTTGACGCATTGCATGTCTAGTTCTGTCATGATTCCTCTGTTCTGGATACTCTTGGGCTTTTAGTTCCTTTACTCAACAGAAAAGAAATGCACTACAATCACTGCAATGCAAGGATATAATTTGTGGTATTAAAAAAAAAAAAACGACTTTAGGCTATTCTCTGCCTTATTTACTAATTATATGTTAGTAACAGGTAAATCATTCTAAGGATGGTGTTTGACATAATCCATTACATTACCTTGTAATGGACTGTGAATCTTAGAACACTTTGATATTTAAAATTAGATTGAGGAACTATTATGAAAATGCCTTAAAATAGAAAATCTGTGATCTGCAATGGCTGGAAACTAGCCTGTTTTCTAGAAGCTATTCTCTGAAAAAAAAAATTTTTTTTTTTTTTTTTGGTCACTAATGAGGCACATGTAGTTCCAGGTGTAAATATATTAACCATCTCATGCTACAGTCTCCTTTCACTGTGGATTTGATTGTTGGTGGCCATTATATCAAAACATGCCCATTCATTTTGGTTAGGCTACAAATGAGGTACTCATTCACTGAGTAAATTCAACCATACAAAAACCTGGAGAAATAGCTATGTGATAAATAAAATCAACAATGAGTGTGTCAGTAGTTCTTTCTCACTGTTAAAAGGCTAGTATCAGAAATGCTAGAGAGGGAAGAATCTTTCCAGCATGCTAATAAGGATTAGAGTAGTATGATAAAATCTAGAATAATAGGGGACAGGAAAGAATACATGACTGAAAAAAAAATAAATGAATGAAACAGCATGGGCATGTGACTGCCTCAGATGAAGCAGAAGAGAAAAGCCCAAAGCTTAAAGCTAAAAGAGAAAGTTAGGTCTAAAATTCCGAATAATAAAACAGAGGACTGCTGAGAAGAAACACTCTGGAGAATAAAGGAAAAGTGCCTAGATCAAAGATAGATGATACGGAATCTTAAACGAAGAGGGGAAAAAAAAAAAGAGAAAGAAAACCATAGAAGCTGGAAACCTAGTGTCAGAGAACATTATTACATATCCCAACCCTAGGAAGGGAATGAGTCTGAAGGATATATGTGCAGGATGGAGTTTCACATGTGTAATTAACCTGGTAATTTACATCATGTATACACGGACCACTCGCTCAATCCTGTCGTCCCAACAAAATGAAGTAAAATACCAACTGTTTGATGTGGTCTAAAAAATGGGTTATAGAATCAGATATCTGGGTTTGAATTAAAACTGGTTTTCATTTGCTATGTGATCGTTGCAAGTTCCTTAACCATTCATCGTGTCCCTCCTCTGTAAAGTGAGAATAGTTGCACCTTCTTCATAATGCTATTTATGAGAAGTGAGAGAAGTGAGGTCAGGAAATCTTGATCTTGGTTAACTCTAAAACTTTAACAATTTGTTGGGAGAATGGCAGGAACTGGCTTCAGTTCTTTTTGCCTACATAAATCATAATGATGTGAGGGATCAATAAGAGAAATAAAATTCTAAAATTGCTCCTATGCTCCTATAGAACTTATGGGAAGAAGGGGAAGAACATAACCATCACCACCCCTCTTGCGTAGAGTTAATCAAGGACACCAGAGAAGGGAGTTCGAGGCAGGTCACTTAGCAAAAGGTAGAAGTTTTAATCCTTTTCCATGTTTCCCACATTAGCATATAGAAGTTGTGGTAGGAAAAACATAATGTAGTTTCCTTTGTTTCAAAATTCACACCACAAGATCAGGGATAATCTACTTGGAATAAAGTATGGGCTGTGGGCCCCTGTAACATCACCCACTGTGGTACTCATTCAAACTGTGACATTCTGGCGTAAGAACTAGGCTTTCTGAAACAAATCTCTAGGTGTGGAACCCAACAATCTCATATTTTTAATACACAGGAAGAGGTTTCAATGGTGATTGGGTGGTATTTGTGAAAAGGAGAGAGGCAAGTCTGGCCTCAGTGCCCCTTGCTGTGATCTCTCCTGGTGATTCTGATAACATGCTCCTGCCAGTGTCCTGGCTGAAAATTGCTTCAGCAGCCCTTGCTTCTGTAGAAGCAAACTGGATTCCAGTTCCTGGCAAGTTTCTTCAACCTGTGCTATTATATACATCGGTAAAGAGGGTGACTACTTTAGTAGGGCCCAAATATCTGTTCAATGTGTCTTGTTAATGGTACCTCCTATTGGAAATCATGTTATTGCTTCAGGGCAGGGCAACTAGGGTGGGTCCATGGAGCAGTTACTAAGTAAGGCCAAGAGAGGCATGGACTGAAGTATATTATATTATTATAGAAAAGTAGCTGGTAGTAGGAGGATTAAAGTATGGGATTCATGAAAACTTCATACAGCAGACATTTAGGAAACTGAAGAGGCATAAGAAAATAAAATATGATTTATTTAACCCACTTCTATTTTATGATATGTATTTAGATCAATTCAAATAAGCAGGATAAATAGAAGAAGCTGAACATCTACCACACATAATTCACAGCTGGAAAATCTACTCATATCTTAAGCTTCTTACTGGTCTTTAACCATGGTAGGCAGTAAGGTCGGTCACCACACCCAGCCCACATGGAGATGACCATTTCTTTCCTCATGCCTTTACGGCGCCTTGTACTGTGTTGTATTATTCCATAATTATGTTTTTAAATGTTTGTTTTATGCCTTCAAAAATGATGTACCCCTTAACCACAGATGCTGGGTCTCATTAATCTCTGTGTACCACATGCGTAGCTCAGGGCCTGGCACATGACAGATTAATGCATATTTGTTTAATGACTAAAGTTATGGTAAAAGAAGTTGAATCAGTGTTCTTTGTCTTTAAGGAAGACCATTTTAGTAAAGTAAAAGTGAGCATACAAATTACTATGTTGTAAAGGAGAGTAAGGTTAGAGTCATCAGAGATTTCATCTAATTAAGGGGATTTCAAAAGGCTTCACAGAAAAGATGGTGCTCAAGATAGGACTTAAGGAATTAATAGGTTTTCAACAAATGGAGTGTGTTTGGAGGAGAGTAGCTATTTCAGATAAATGAAACAGCATGAACAAAGGTAGAGGCAAAAACTCAGGGAATATTGAGTGAGCAAAGCAAAGGCCACTCTGAATCAAGTTCATTGTAGGAATGGCAATTAGATTTTCTCTCATATGCCATATATGACAACTGGTAGAGGCCACCTATATTGAAAATAATCCCTGGACTGAGTCTGAGTTCAGCATGTAAGAATATCATAATCAATAAAAAAATAGCTGCCATGGACTCAAAACTCAAAAGAACAACCTCTCTGAATTAAGGCACTTAAAACCTACATCTCTATATAGATATGAGAATAGTGATATTTTCTGCCATTTATAATGGCAGATACTGAGCATCAACTATGTGTCACACTCCAAACCAGATATTGAAATATCTACATCATAGCCAAGAAAGACAATTATGATAGCTTAAAAAAATTATGGTCACATGGAGAATATACTCACTAAACAAATATTTTTACCAATAATTGTATAATCACAGTTATGGCTGCTCCCATTATGGTTAATTATAGGGTGCTGTATGATTGTGAAGGAAGCCTACCCTGATATGAGAGTCGGATAAGACTTTGCTGACCAAATGATCTTAAACTGTTACCTGAAGAATCCCTCTTCCTATATAGGACATAGAAAAGCCAGTGCTCCTTGACATGTATCAAATGATTTTATGAGGCTCCTCTAACTTCTATGTCGACAGCTTAGATAAAGGGTGGCTGAGATGCTTACATTTCTCCTTCTTAACCTAACTTTGTCACAGTTTATCTTTGATAAACAGACACAAACATACTTTCTTAAATTACTCGTTCTCATGGTCTGGACCCTACCCCAGTCAATCAGTCTCACTTAGAAAACTGTTAGAAATGCACATTCTTGGATTCTTGCAAATTCCTACATCACACCTACTAAATGGATTTAGCAGGGCCTAGCAAGTTATGCTTCAGCAAGCAGACCCTGGTGATTCTGACGTACACTAAGGTTTGAGAACACTGCCCCGAAGTAAAGTACACATTTCAGAACAGAAGGGGTTTTTTAATAAAGGGGAAAACTCCTCATAAAGAGGTCCTTTTCCAGTGACGAAAAATAACTTAGAGATTAAACTAAATTTCTTAGTGAACACGTACAAGGTGAAAAGCGTTTTTGTTTTTTTAAAGATTTTATTTATTTATTTGACAGAGAGAAAGATCACAAGTAGGCAAAGAGGCAGGCAGAGAGAGAGGGGGAAGCAGGCTCCCAGCTGAGCAGAGAGCCTGATGATGCGGGGCTGGATCCCAGGACCCTGGGATCATAACCTGAGCCTAAGGCAGAGGTTTAACCCACTGAGCCATCCAGGCATCCAGTGAAAAGGGTTTTGGTGGCAAGATATTCTAAATTGTTAGGCGTGGGTTTTTTCCCCCACCTAAAGTCTATTTGTGTGTGCACACTTCCATAACATCCTCAAAAATGTTGAAGAAAACCCATTTTAAGAAACTGTCACAGTGGAATGTAAGGAATCACCTCTGTGCCCTGAACTGGGCTCCGCAACTGCTTAGTTCAAAGGGCAAATTAAGATGAAAAATATTACAAATATTTTACAATTTATAGTTCTAAATAGTGAAAACTTCTGGAGTTACCTTTCATATCAACAATGTAGTGTGCTTTACAAGAAAGAAGAAAATAGTAAAAGGTAGAAAAAGTAATATTTCCATTTTGTTTGACTACAGAACTTTGGTCATGCCAAAGGTACTATCTTATTGCTTTCTAGAAAAGCTGTGAGATTAATAATTATTAAAGACATCTTGTCAAATTTATTTTTGGCCTATAAGTGTTATCTAAACCCTTGCTACTCAAAGTAGCTTCATCACCATTTGGGAGCTTGTTAGAAATGCAGACTTTTAGATCCTACCCCAGACATACTGAATCAGGATTTTCACATTAACACTATATCCAGGCGATTCACATGGCCATTAAAGTTTGAGAAGCACTGAAACATTTGCATTATCCAAGGGGAAGACATTGACTGGAAAGTTTTCTGGTACAGCCATACTTAATTTCTATAGGTGATATAGTTGTGGTATCAACCCTATCAACCTAACCTGTTATTACAATGTTAATCTAAAAAAAGATAAATGAGGAAGAAAAGAAAGATAATTGCAAACACTAACAATAAAAGACATTGCTGAAGTTCAACATAGAAGATTTAGAAGACCCAAATCAATTTAAATAAAGGTGTTTGAAAATTGTTTATTGAAGAAGAGTAAGTGATAACCATTTTGTCCATAATGGTGCAATAGCTCTGGTGTCAAGGGCTACCTTATATAACATTGCCCATTAGAATCCATTAGAACAGAAGTCTAAACAAATCCCTTTTGTGAAAAAGAAAAGCCTTAGAGGAAGACAAAAGATAATTAATTATACCTGAAATTTGCACAATGAACTGAGAGCAATACACCATTAAAAACCAAAGGATTATTGCAGCCTATTAACAGTAAAGATGTCTACTGTACTAGAAAAAAATCTCAATTTTTACGGTTTATGACAATGCTAATTCCCCAAACAGATACTTGGGAGACATTTATGGTAACCGAGGAAATTTTTCTCTCTCTTTAAGCACTGGAATTTGCATTTTCTAATGTCACATACATGCTAAAACATTGTCATGGAGGGAGTAAGTTATTCAGAAGTAGATTTAGCCTACAATAATATCAACACTTTCATTTCAAGCTCATTGATTTTTTTTTTTTTTTACCTTAATGAGCCCTGGAATTAGTAGAGTACAAAAAGGCCTATATTGGTTGAAAATCTTCTCACAACTCAATTTAATTTAATTTGAAAATAGCTGTTTTACTGTCTCTCAAACTAAATTTAAGAAATCAAACAGAGCATTAACATGTTAATTAATAAGAGGTTCAGTGGGAAGGTAGGAAATGATTAGTTGCATTACGATTCCTTTGGATTTTCTCTAGGAAACTCATTAAAGGGCTCTTCAGAAGTGCTTTTCTGAAAAGATGACAAACACATGGCACATGTTCTTCAGAAATCTCAAGGTGTAAGGCCTGTGTCTGTCTTCTCTCCACGCTATAAGGGTTCAGAGGTATGTTCACAAGGGGAGACTTACCTGAGTGGCATTCGATAAGTGATCTGTGTAGCATGTCCCAGGCCAAGCACATGCACCAATCTGAGAGGAAGTAGATAAAATTCAATGTACTCAATGCAACAGGGAGCCATTTTCTTTGGGTTGGCCAAGGAAAATATGTTTCATATTTTTTCTTCTAGTTATCAGAGGTGAGATGAGGAATTCTCCAAGTAACCTACATTTTATAGCTCTTTATATTACATTTTATAGCTCTTTATATTATGCAGAAAGTTCTATGTATATTAATTCTTTTGATCTCAATCACTCTGGTAACTAGTGAGAGTACACTTAATTCCCAGAGAAAGCAAAGTACAGCTGAATGACCCAAACTCACTTTAGCTTTCCTGTTCTGTGTGTTGATAAACTTCAGGCTCTTTGTTTCTCCATCTTTTTCTGATATGTAAACATACAATTTTCTAAAAAGTATTTTAGGAGTTTAAATAATATATACAATCTTGGATAAAATGTGCTTTAGATATCAGGATTGGAAAGTAAAGTAAAAGTAAAAGAGTGACAGTTATGAAATTAGTACACAACATACCAACATACCAAAGTCTTATATGTACTCTTGCTAAAGGAAGTCCCCAGATCTCACCTTTATATCAGCCAATGGAAGAAAGGAAATAGATGGCATTTTAGCAATGATTCTCAAAAAGTGTGGTCCTCAACTAATAGTAGGAGTATCACTTGGGAACTTGTTAGAAATGCAAATTCTTGGGGTGCCTGGTTGGCTAAATGGGTTATGTGTCTGCCTTTAACTCAGGTCATGATCCCAGGGTCCTGGGATTGAGCCCTACATCAGGCTCCCTGCTCAGCCAGAAGCCTGCTTCTCCCTCTCTTTCTCCCCCTGCTTGTGCTCTTCTGCTCTCTGTCAAATAAAATCTAAAAAAAAAAAAAAAAAAAAAAAGGAATGCAAAATCTAGGGACCCATCCCAGACTTAGTGAATCAGAATCTAGGGAGATAGTCTAGTTTAACAAGATCTACAGGTGACTCTGATGCCTACTCATGTCTGAGAACCACTGCACTACAAAACTAGTCATACAATAGAAGCTGTGGATGAGTTACTTATGGGAGGATTATCTTCATAAGATGGGACCTTTCCTATTTTGTTCGCCTTTGCATTCCTACCACATGGAACAGAACTAGGCATATAGAGCACACACACGACAGATTCTTGTTGAATTAGTAAACTATTCCTCAAGACATGTTCTGAAAGTTCTGAAAAATGGGTGCTGTTTAATATAGCAAAAAAATCTTAATAAATAGAGCAGAACTAGGGGCGCCTGGGTAGCTCAGTTGTTGAGTGTCTGCTTTCAGCTCAGATCATGATCCCAGGGTCCAGGGATTGAGTCCTGCATCTGGCTCCCTGTTCCACAAGAGCCCTGTTTCTCCCTCTCCCACTCCCTCTGCTTGTGTTCCCTCTCTTGCTATGTCTCTGTGAAATGGGTAAATAAAATCTTTTAAAAAAAAGGAAAAAAAAATAGAGCAGGACTTTTATAGAAGTATAAATGTAGGCATGAGTGAATAAAACTAAATGCATGGATAGCCAGTATTCTATAAGCTAGAATAGCTGTTCTCGAATTTGGCTATTCATAACTGTCCTCATCATCAGAATTACCTGGGATGACCCTAATAATTCTGATATATTCAATAGGTCTGGAAAGGGAATTTTAAAATTCTCTAAGATGAGAACTTCTATGGCCATATATGTACATAAATGCATATGTATGTATATAAACAGATATAGTCCATATGCCTATATACTCTTTTCAAGAATTATGTGCTACTTACGGACTTGAACATATAGTTAAATACATACACCGATTTTATTGGAAAAAATTGTATTGACTTGTTTGAAAATAAAGAAATTTACAAAGTAAAATTTCCCTACCCATCTCACTTTCCTCCTGAGGAAGAACAGATGTTTACAGTTTGGTAGCTTTTTCTGAACCCAAATTTGTGTTTGTATTAACACAAAACCATTTGCATTTTTGTTTTATAGAAAATAACAGAATTATTTAACTTTCATATGATTTGCATTTTTTCATTCAGTGTATCTTGAGCAAACTTCCACGCCAGTACCTCATTCTTTTTAGTAATTTCACACTATTCTATAATATGAATGGACTATGTTTTATTTCATCATCTGTCTATAAACATTCAGAACTAGAGATGACAATATAGTAAACGTCTTTGTAGTTTTTTTGGTGGAGAGGTCCTATAAATGGAACTCTGAAGGGAATAGGTATGTAAATGTAATTTAAATATAAAGTCAACTGAGTTTAAATGATAATGATTTTAAATGAAGGTATATTAATGGGAATCACCAGGAGAATTAGTGATCTGAGAACTGCAATATTTAGGAAGTTGATTCAGATGAGTAAGGGAGAAGAAGGTAAATCTCTTCATCACCTTGATCCAATTTCTTTCTCCCTCCTTCACACCCATGCTGTGGGCAGTCCTGTCCTAGGAATCTACCCTCATGACCTTATTTAACATCTAAATCCTACCTTCAACTTAAATATGGTAGAATCATGTTTATTTTGAGATAAAAAATTTTAAAAATTACACAATGCTTTAAAATTAAAGTCTCCCGTTAACTCTTTTTTTTTTTTTTTTCTATTTTGTCAACTAATGAGACAGTCAAAACTAACAAGAGAAAAAAACAAATAATTTGGCAGTTCTTGACAGGAGAGAAATTGGGTTAGCTATTTTATCAAACATATTCATAATTTGATTAAAAATGTTTTTTTACATTAATACTGTTACATTATAAATCAGCTAACCAATTTTAAGTGTTTTTTAAAATTGTGTTGTGATATTTAATAAGTAAAAATTGGTTTTATTTCATAATTTTGTTTCTTTAGAGATTTTAAACTTACTATAGTAATTCATTATTAAAAAACCAGAATTCTCAATGTCCTTATATAGGGTAGTTTAGACAATACATTTGGAATTGTTAATTTTTAATGTGCTTTTTGGGTTATTATTCTCTTAAAAAATCAATAATTGATATGTTCCTTGGTCTTCTTTTCATATTAACCATGTTCTTAGACTTTTTTTTCAGTTTAGTAAACTTTAGTATCAATTAGAGAGACACATACATAAGTTATAGGGACTGTCAGAATTTAATCATGAATATTTATGCTTTGCTATTACAACTGTAGATAGCACCAATAAAGAAATGTGACTTTTCCCTAAGTTTTGAGATTGAGCTGGACATAAATATCTCCAAGATGGAAATGCAATAAAATGATGCCATACATCTACTGTTTATTAAATTAATTAAATAAATACCTTTATTTTCTAGTATATATATAGTAGTTATTCTGTGCTTTGCTTTTTCCAAAACTTGATAGAGATTACCAATGTAATTCGCCTAACAATGACATGAAAGATGCTATTATAAATCCCATTTTATTGATGAGAAAACCAAGAAACAAAGCTGTTAAGTGACTTATCCAGGGTTTCACAGCTACTCAGGAGCAGAGAAGAGACTCAAAACCAGGCCCTCAGGCTTTAGAATTTAGGCACTCAGCCAAGAAGCTGCCTTCCTGCACATTTTCAAATATAAAACCTCAATTGAACAATTTAACAGTTCTTTTCTATCTCAAAAATTGGGTTTAGGAGAATACAGCAGTAGTGTAAATATCTAATCTTGATAATTTAAAAGTATGTTTTTAAAAAATTTCAGCAAAGAGATTGCCTAAATGGTTAAAAGAACTGAAAACTGGGAAGAAAGGAGGAAACCTCAAAGAAATTGGAGTAATTTTGCTTAGGAACAAATATAATAATCTGTACGAACAGGGATGGTGCAGAATATATAAGACCACATGAATGGTCTGGTGACCCACAATCACAGGATAATTCTATCAGAGGAATGAAGATTTATAAAGATAAGTTGGTGGAAATCAAAGTTAAAAACAAAATTAAGGTTCCTTTTAGTTCTAAGTTTTATGAGTGTAATAAAGTAGATGAATGTCATAAACTGATTAGCCCTTACTGTACAAAGCATTCTTTTCCTACCTTCTTTAGGAAGTCATGATATCAGTTATAAAAATTTAATGCAAATTTAGAATAGACACAATACTCTTTTCTGGCAAATTTAATCTCTCATGTTTATATAAATAGGAAAATCAGAAAGACCTGGCTTTTTTTGGGGGGGGGCCATTATCTACTGTCCGTATATTAGAAAGCTTTGTCCACATTGTTAAGAAAGTCTCAGCAGTTTATGCTTTAAGACCCTAAAATTACTGAGTGTTAAGTGGTGAAATAACAACGAATGATGGGACTAAGAACTGGCTTAAAACCTACCTTCCCCATAAATTATAATTGGCTAAGGTGGAACAATTTGATGGTATCTTATCTGGAGGGAAATGTCAGAAATTAGGCTTAAAAGTAACAGGTAGACATGAAGACAAATTCAGACTGCTCACAAACCTGCCTTATATGACTTGTGTTAGTATCTAATGTGCCAGACCCCAAAAAGGAGAGTATGTATTTCACTATGTTATATTCATACAACATAATGAAAGCAAAGCTTTCAGATACCAGAAAGCAAATTAATATAGTCCACATTTTGACCAAGCTACAGAACTTGATATAGTTCATCATTCTCTCCTTAAACACCTTCTTCACTTGCCTTGTAAGGCATTATGATCGCCCACACCTCACTGGCATTTTCTTCTTCATCTCCCTTGTTAGTTATTCCTCATTCCCGCAATCTCTAAAGGTTGGAGTTCCCAGCATTCAATCCTCCCATCTTTTCTCTTATAATCCATACTTGTTTCCTTAATTTCAAGCCTCTCATATTAATGTTAAGTATTCTAGTTTCTGCCCTTTTTTCCACTATGATTCCAGAAATGTATGTTCAGTATTATCACTTAATGAACTTGTGTTGTTTATTAGAAGACATTAATCATTTAATATGTAACATTTTGGAATACTGCAGAAACTTATGTCCAGACAAGTATTTATTTTCCAAATTATCATATGTCAGACTCTATACAAAGCAGGAAACATAGGTTATTTTATTTGTTATCAATGCAATCCTGATTGGGGGTATGTTGATTCCATTTCACAGATGACCAGTGTTCCCAAAGTCACATCCCCAGACATAATAATACCTGATACTTGAGTGCTTACTCTGTGCTCTCTGTTGTTTTAGTTCCTCTATTTACTCACCCAATAGTCCTCATAAGTAGAAGTATTATGATTTATATTTTACAGATGAGAAAACAGATTTATAAAGTAACTTATGGTGGTTACAAAACTAACGGAGAGAATATCTACAGTTTACTTTTCAAACTCCAAAGTTACTGTCTCTTTTCATGTCATCACAGTGTCCTTTGAGGAGGCAAAGAACAGTGTTTAGACAGGCTGTACAAAGACCTGAGTAAGAGACAGTTGAACTAAGAAAGCAGTAGGAACTGTATAATCAAGGGTCACCAAGAAGACTGGAAACTCAGCCAAGGAGATAAAAACAAACAAACAAGAGAAACTGTAAGAAGGAACTCTACAATTTTGTTTGATGAATATGGCTGGCACGTCATGCCACATTTTATCTAAGTTACAACAGTAAGAGTTACTGAAATTCTTCCTTAACCATGAGAGTCATTTCCCTTGATTTGCTAGCTTTTCCTTTTGGTGGATAAGATCCATTTTTTAGTAATAGTTGACTTACCTTAAGGGTTCAATACTCCATTCTGATCTTAAATCATGTGCTAAAACCACTATAGGTTGCAATTTATAAAACAAACAAACAAACAAAAACAAAAACTATACTTTCTTACTATGATTTCTTCTTTTTCTAAAGATACATATATTTTAGAGATTTTATTTATTTATTTGACACAGAGAGAGAGGTCACAAGTAGGTAGAGCTGCAGGCAGAGATAGAAGGAGAAGCAAGCTCCCCACTGAGCAGAGAGCCGGATGTGGGGCTCAATCCCAGGACCCTGATATCATGACCCAAGCCAAAGGCAGAGGCTTAACCCACTGAGCCACCCAGGCGCCCCTAAAGATATATTTTTAAAGTTTAAAAGTATTAAGTTGATGAATTTAGCTGTCTTACAAACCTGATTCTAACAATTGTACATTTATATTATTTCTTACATTTAAGAAAAACATGTTCTAATTTCTTTGCTTAGTGAATAAATGCTGTTGAACATCTAATATGTAATACACTGAGCTGTAGGCATTAGAGATATGAAGATATCTAACATTTTAGTTCCCGCTCTAGGAGTTAATGACCGAACAGTAGGAAACACAGATAAAAACGGAACTCTGAACCAATATGTAACAGACATACATACACACAACTAAAAATAACAGATAAAATAAGGAAATTCATAATTTCTCATAAAATAAACTTCAGAGATAAGGCACACTTAAAGTTAGTTGAATCAACAATTCAAAGATATGGATCATTAAAGAATGACAAACGTAAACATGCATTCATGGGAATAAACTCAACTGACATGATAAGACAACAACTCAACCAGGTGGAAGAAAAAGTGATGGTTGAGGGAAAGGACGTGGATTGAGCCAGCTGGTCACAAGTAGTCAACACATGTTGGGTATAGAATCAAGAATTTTAACAGAATTGAATGTTGAATCTAAAGTCTGTGGGGGCACTTCAAGTAAGAGAGTGGGTACTAAAAACAAACAAACAAACAAACAAAAAAAACAAAAAAAAAAACAAACCAGTGGCTACTGTCCTAAGATCAGTTAGGCTGATTTTGTAGAGAAAATAGAGTAAATAGCCATCACAGGCATGGAAGCTTTCTGAGTATAGGGACCTACGCAGCTGCCTTGCTCTGGTATACCCATATATACGATGAAGCCTGCCTTGCTCTGGCATATGGACTCATTAATTACCTTCCTCCCTTTCTTTATGGACATTGTAAATAATGTAGAATGCTCTGGGCTAGTAGTACAACAGTCCATTTAGTGGGAGTCATGCTGGGGATCTCCCACTCATTGCGGAATTAGGTACCAATTGTGTTCTATCATGGAAATTACAGGCCCTTGAAGGGTGTCTTTCAGCCTTGGGTCAGGGCAGCAGTTTAATGAGAAGGAGAGATTGACTTCTCTTCTCCCTGGAGCAGTCTCATATTTTCATTTTTTCCTGAGCTCAGCAAATTATGTAGCTGGTCCTGTGCTAAAGACTGGGGAAGGGGATTGAACTTTGGATTTCCTGAATAGTTGGAAAACCTCTTATTACAGGACATGACAAAGAAGCAAGTGACAATGTTCATATCTAAATCCATTTATTTTGCCAATGAGGTAAAGTTTTAATATTCTTTTACTTAAAAGAAGACAAAACAAACATGACAGAATGTGACCAATTATTAATTGTGATTGTTGACACAAGGGGTTAAGTTATTCTCTGTAACTTTCAGTTTTCTTTTTTTTTTCCTTCAAAATTCTCTTTAAAAAAAAAGATAAAAACATTATATTTAATGAATAATTTCAAGCAATTTACCTAGGAGTTTGAGGCATGTATATTTAATAGATAACTTTTATTTTTTATTTATTCTTCATTATTATATTGACTTTTAGCCTTAGGTAGTATGAGCACTCTTTTCCCTCATTGATTTTCCACCTGGTCTCACCCTAACTAATGAAATGCCGGTTAAAATAACTCCCCGATATAATAGCATTCATTCATTTATTCATTCTCCTCCACAAATGTTTGTATGTGCAGATACTAGGAGTAAAGAAATTAAAAAAAAACAAAACACAAGATTCTTCTTCTAAGATGCTTGAAAACATGTAGAATAAGGATTACAAAATAATATGATAGATGCAGAAAAGCCCAGAATGCCATAATATTCCTAACACACTTTGGGAGAGTATAAGAAGTATTCCTGGAAAAAGTGATATTAATGGAGCTCTTGGGCTTCCAAAGCTGAGTAGCAAATACTTGTGCGTACAGGTGTAGGACATTTCATGTAAAGGGAAGCATATATGCAAAAGAAAATGGCATGTTGTGAATGTTGCCAAATGTCTGGATTGCATGGAGGGTTAGTTGCATGTGGCAGAATGGTCTTGAGTCAGTTTAGAGAGAAAAGAAGGCAGCAGAACATAAGGGGCCTTGTATGTCCTTCATATTTTCCTAGGACTTCTTTCAATCTCTTTGGCACATGGACAGAGCCTGTAATCACATTCTGGCAAAAAATTATAGATGGAAATATTTATATATGTAATTTATAGGCTGATACAGTAAATTCACCAACAACACTCATAAAACTTTTATTCAGAAGAATGGAAGAAGTCTAAATGGATCTTATATAAATCTAAAATTTTCCACAGTTTGAATAGCAAAAATCAAAGTTAGTCAGCTTTATCTGGATTAGATCAGCAATCTGGATGAAATACTTTATATTAAACTTCTCCCACACCAGCCTATCTTCTCATGATGAAATGCTTCCTCAATTTGTTCTGAGTTACTGGGAAGGGTACTTCTCCAATACACAGAATGAATCTGGGAAATCAATCTTCAAAGCATTTTGCCCTTGAGCTATCCATATATGTATGTGTGTTTATAAAAGAGAGAGAGGGTTAACTGTTTTTTTCAATTGTTTATACTCACAGGATACATCCAATATTATGGCAATGGCACATATTCTTAATAATTTTCAGGATAATTGGCTTCTAATTTGATCGTTTGAAAGTTTAGATTTTCCTATGCAAATTTTCTTGAAGCACGGGAATAAGCTTCTCTATTTTGTGTGCGTGCAGACACACACACACACACACACACACACACACACTTGAATATATGGATACACACATCCATGAGGCCAATTCAAATCTAAAAGATATGTCAAAGCAAGAGCCAATTTTGCGAATTAGAAACTATGATTATCAAATATAGCATACAAAATTTTCAAAAGAAATAACCACTTGATTCTTAAGCAATAACTACTTCTATGTATCCAAATACGATAGGATGATTTTTAGCTCTCAAAACATATTCTTTGAAGGAAGGGAAACAAATTTCTGTAATGATCTTAAATAAGCATATTTGTGAGAACAATTGCTTTGTCTTTTCAGAATGCTATTACTGAAAACCTAAGAAGACTTGATTTTTCTCTCTCCTAATAGTCCTTTTAGACATACATTTTACCAAATAGCGATAGTTTAAAATACTGTCTTCAGGACTGTCAGAAACAAATGACAATATTAAGTGGTTTTGCACTAATGTATATGTTTCTTTGTTCTTAAAAGAAAAATTCAGATTACTTTCTTTTTAACTCTTAACTAAATACCAGGCAGCCAATATATGGGACTCAGAAGTTAGACATTAAGGAGTTCTAATTTCAACACTGCCTCTGCTATGAGGATTAAATATGATGATTCAGACAAGACTCTTAACCCAACGCTTGGTACTAGTGAAGTTTCATTTTTTATCAGCCTACATGAACATTTGAGGGTAGGGGTTGTTTTTTTAGTCTGTAGAACTATTCTAAAAGATTACTAAGAGTTTGGGGGTTATTCTGATGTAAGGTCTGTCTTTGATGGTATATCAGTAAGGATATTCTGCATTATGCCATAGAAACAAACAATTCTCAAATCGCAGTGGTTTAACACCTCCAAAGTATATCTCTTTCTCATTCTCAATGAGGGTCAATAGGGGCTCCGCTAACCATGGTGACATCAAGATGTAAGCTGGAGGGCACTCTGTGCCTAATGAGCTCCCAGAATCTTCTTGGCAAAGAGAATGGAATATGGTGAATGAATCATTGGATCTTAAATCTTCAATAAGAAAGCAGCATGACTCTTTTAGTCCCATGTCACTGGCCATTCATCTTCCCTCATGTACGGTAGAGGAGTACAAATCTACCATGTGCATCTCCTTTTAGATTAACTGTGAGATGGGTAATGAAAAATTAAAAGGTTTTCCTTTTAGATATTGTGAACAAATGCATCTCCGCTAAGTAGGAATTACCTAAAGTTTAAGGGAATTCTTGCTAGTTACTCTCATTAGAATCGAAAACTTCCTCATAAATGAATATGTCTAGAATCTATATTTTTAACTCCAAAGAAATCATAAACAAACTCTGGGTAAATATCCAGTTACTTTACTCCATTTGCCAGGAATTCAGGAGACTTGGTAAGAACAAGATGCCACAGCATGTCAATTTGATAATAAGGCTTGGAGAAATGTGATTTTCAAAGCTCAGACCTATCAAACTGATTCTGGTGTTGGCCAGCTCCAGTCTCACATATAATTTTTCAACTAGGACAGGATGAAAAAAAAAATTAGAGAAAGAAAGAAAAGAAAACCCAAACCCTGCAGCAATATGTCTGAGGTGTTAATATGGAATGCAGGTTCAGATTGCAGATGGGTTTTGTTTTAGAAGCAATGAGACTGCCACCCAGAAAAAGACATTTAAAACATTACCTTAAGCTAAACAAATACCACTTTTCCAAGGTGCCTCATTAACCTTGGAATGTTGATATGCCCAGGAACAGAAAAGCAGAAAACAACAAGATGACAGGCTATGGAACAGACAAAGAATATTTGTGATTTGTGGTGTGGTGTGTGTGTGTGTGTGTGTGTGTGAGAGAGAGAGAGAGAGAGAGAGAGAGAGAGAGGCAGAGAAAGAAAGGAGAGAGAAACAGTTTGGTGGGGGGAGGCAGAATGGGGATATTTAGTAATGAAGATGAGTGGTAGCTTCAGAATTTCTGTGTTATACTGGGATCATAGCATATGCAATGGGAGAGCCTGGAAGTTGCATTTTCTTATCATTTTATACTGTTACCTGAATCAAAGAATGAGGATAGGTGGAGGTAAAGGGGGAGGTATAGGCAACTAGTAGTCAATCCTGAGACACCGATGGTGATACTGTATTTTCTATTTTTAAGACTTTCTTTTTCCCTACCCCAAACAACAAAGTAGTCATTGGCATTACATTCTAGATTCCACTTCCGTTTTGTTCTAAAATTGTAAACATCTGGGGTTATTTAAAGACTATTTCTGCATTATTTGCAAGTGTTCGTAACATGCTTTTAAAAGAGCTGAGTGATCTCTTTTTGTCTGAGAAGTTGTAGTAGGTTTGTTACTACATACGATATTGCTGGCATGTCAGTCAAGTCAAATACTATCACAATATAACTGTGTTGTCCTCCTGTACATTACATCAACAATTTGTATATAACAAAAGCAGATTTCCAGGCCCCGGCTGATAGCCCATTTACTCCAGTAATAGTTGATAAAACACAATTGCAAGACAGCAAGAGAATTTTGACAGTCCCTTGGAGTTTGCTGAAATGGATTTGGCCTGTGGCTCTGTTCCTGATAGCCAGCTGTCTTTTCACTACTACATTTCTTCTTCTGTGAATGTTATTTATAGCTTTAAAATGTTTTCAAGAATAAAGTGGTAGCACACACAAGGCATTTTCCGTGCTATGCTGATGATGGAAGCACTCAGAGAAATAACTGTTGTAGTAAGATAATCACTTTTTCATCCGTAAGGAAGCCCATTGTGAAGGAGCAAGCTGCCGCTTCTTACTGGCTATTACATATTGCTGACAATGGCTCTTCTTGCTGTTCTTTTAAAGAGGACCTCAAATTAAACCTATTACACCTTAGATCCCAATTACATGGAAATCCATAACCTTTCTGAAATGTGTCTAAGCACTAACATGAAGACCCACTCCATTCAATATTCCTACTAACTGGTTTAGGGTCTTGACATTGCCTAGTAAGAAGATTATAGAAATGCCTGAAGGACAATTCTGGGTATAAAACCAAATGCCCCCATGTGCATTACAATTGCCAAAAAACCCCACAAAAAAACCCTTTCATCTTTTTATTAATTGTATAATTAATGCATTCTGTGTACTGATAAGAATAATGCCATGTAATTAATTTTTAAGAATTAAAAACTTGCTTTTATCCAGCCTCATGGTCTACTTTCATGTTTATAGCTGTGAATATAAATCCTCTTATCTAATTATAACATGACTGGTTTCATTGTTGAAACAAAACAGTTCTTTGTCATTTTTTATTTGATTATGTAATATTTATTTTATTATATTAATTATAATCTATCCAGGAAAAAAATAAGACCCAAGGACTTAAAATTTTTAGTCTTCCAAAGCTTATCAGAAAAATGCCATGCTGCTTTGGATAAGGTATGATATTTCATTTGTTTTCTGTGTCTGTTTTTGTCTTCCATGATTACCCATTCTGTTTACCAAAAGGCTCAATTAGCATTTGAATTGTGAGCCAGAGAGCAGACAGGTTGAGAATTCTTATAGAACTAATTTGGCAGTCCTTCTCCTTTCCCCCCTTCTCCCTTCATAGCCTTTTCTTTGCCTCTAATCAAGCTGCAGTTATTAAAGCTAGAATAAAAGACCTGATTTTCCATTACATTGATGCATGCTGAACAGAGCCTTGATTTGCTTTTTCTTTTAGCAATGCTAATTGGACTCAAAGGAAATATTTAGTTTATAATAGCGAATGAAGAATTCATTTAATTTTAGGGAAGGGGAAAGTCAGCAATGGAGCTAGCCTATATATATATATATACATATATATATATGTATGTGTGTGTGTGTGTGTGTGTGAGTGTGTGTGTATTTCCAACTGTTTCCTTTCCTTTAAGAGTATTTATCATAATGCTTTCATAAATAATAGGGTTATTTAGTTATCAATGCTAATAGCCTCAGGTTGAGGAAATTTTTCTGATTTTCGCTTGGAAGGAAAAAAAATGTAATATGTTTTGGAAAATCTGGTTTCAACTATGCCTAATCAATATATAAGAAAGAATTTATTTAAACACAATCATTTTCAAGGACTGTTTACACTTCAGGTAGCTGGGCATCTTCCAGACTAAGTTCTCTTCACATCAGATAATGAATGGGCTGGGGTTGTTCATGGAACTGTGCCGTTGAGATAGAGTGAGTGCAAAACTTTAAGCAAGAAGCATGCTTCTTATATTAGGTTAATATTATATTAGGATGTCGTATCATATGCTGGTCGTCATCACTTTAAACCCTCACTTTTAGGAAGAAGTGCTTTATTTTAAAAGTATGAATCAACAATGTAATGGAATTGCAGCTCAAAAGAAGAAAAGCAAATTTTCATGTGGTAGAGGGGATATTTTGATATACCAAGTTCTATATATAGTGTGCTATTTAGATACTACATAAATATTAAAAGCAAATTCCTCAGAGGAATGTTTTCCCCTATGTCAATGTGCAAAGCTTCCAAGAATGTTCTGTCATTATGAAGGTGTTTATATTTTCATCTAATGCATCTCCTCCAATTATAGACTTGGCAAGAATCTCCCTGCCAACTATTTAACAGAAGCAAAACAAGGCTGCATTTGAACATTTATGATTTAATTCTACCCACTTGTTGAAATGAAGCCCTCCACCCACTCTAGTCATATGAAAATACTTTTACTTCCCAGAAAGCATCATGCTCTTGACTCTGGGCCGTTGAATATACTCTTCTGTGTTCTTGGAATCCTTCCTCTCCCCTGTGTGCTTGGCTTCCTTCTATTCATTCTTCAGGAGACAGCCTAAAAATTTCTTCCTGTACAAGTCTTCCATGGTCCTCTATGCCAAATCCCATTAAAATATCACATAAAATATCCATATTATATATAACTATAGGTTCCTTAACACATGTAGTCTAGCACATCCCCCACTCTGTGGTGGCACTTTTACTTGTAGAATCTCTTGCTATAGCCTCTGGGAACCAGCTGGAACCTGTCTTATTCATTCTTGTCTTGTCAGTGTCTAGCATAATGCTTGGCAGAGTAGGCTTTGATACATATGTATAGAATAAAAAATTTAGTCCAACTGGGAAAGGTCAAAAATGTAAAGTGAAATTTTAGTCCATTTATTGATTTACTTAAACAACTGACTTTATAAAACAACTGGTTTTGATAATCTATAATATTATATCACCTCAGAACCTTAAATCATATTTTTGGCAAATGACATTTAAGAAAACATATATTAGCTGTTTAGTATTTAATATTTATTATGTCTTACATTGGCATATATTTAGATCATTGTAGCTGACTTCTCCCTCTATATCTAGAAACTATCTTAATCATATTGATAACTCCCAAATTAATAACTATAGTTTATACCTCTCTTTCGAGCCTCTTATCCTTTTACCCAGTTGCCTATATAATATCTTCTTTGAGATATCTCAAAGGTAACACATTTTCCATATGGCCCAGCTCATGATCATTCCCCCAACCCCTGCAAACACTGGTCTCCTCCAGTGTTTTTTTTCTTATTGAATGGCAGTGTCATCCATCCAATTGGGCAAATCAGAAATCTTAGAACCATTCAGGTTACATCTCTTTACTTAATTGCTCATATCTAATGTTATACATCCCACCTTAAAATATACATCTTTCTAGTCTAAGCAACTTACTTGACTTACCCCAGTTGGTTTACTTGAATCTATTATTGTCCTGTTCCAACTCAATTAAAGCAGAATGATATTTCCACTGCCAAATTTGAGCATTTCCTCTTCTTGCTTAAAAACTTTTTTAAAGATTTATTTATTTTAGAGAGAGAGAGCGCACGCATGTGAGTGAGTGCCTGAAAGTGCGGGAGGGGCAGAGGGAGAGGGAGAATCCTAAGGAGATGCCCTCTGAGAGCAGAGCCTGACAGGGGCTGGATCCAAGGACCCTGAGATCTTGACTTGAGCCAAAACCAAGAGTCAGAGGCTTAACCGACTGGACCACATAGGTGTGCTCCTTGCTTAAAACTTTTAATGTTTTCCTATTTCTCTTAGGTTTCAAATAAAATGAATTAACTTCATGTACAGTACTCTGCATAGTTTAGCTCCTACGTACTCCTCTAGCTTCATGTTATATACCACACTTCTCTTTGCTTTTCCTGCTCTAGTCACTTTTTTAAAGAGCCCTGTTTTTAAAGAGTACTCTGCTATGAGCTTTAATTGTTCAATAAATATTTGTCAGATAAATGAACTATTCAGTAAGCTGGATGTTTGGTAACATGGAAAAAACCCTATCTATATATTGAAGATTTTTATCTCCTAAAAAATCTATTACCATGATTCCTATACAAGTTTTTGGGGTAAATCATTATGAAGACAATGCCTGAAAAATACCTGTTATTGTCATCTTATGAAATAACAAATTAGCAGATATTTGTGTACTCTTCATGTATGAATTAGTTTATGAGGTGAGAGAGAGCCTGAGTACTTGAAGAAGTGAAAGAAAAGAAGGCAAGTAAGTTAACATTTATCAAGTGTCCCCTCCTCTGACCTTTCCTCTACATACTTTCTGATAATTCTAAAGATATTATTACCTATTCATTTTAAAATATCAGGTATTAAGTGCCAGAAAGAGTAAATAATTAGCTTATATTGATTATCAATGTGTGGTAATTTCAGAATGCAAATCTATAACTTTGGGCATCCATATAACATTTATTTATATCTTATACATGTACAGTTTAAATGTTACAATTATAATTCATTTACCCAAACAAAACTGTTTGCTCCTTGGCAGTCAAGTTTGTCAGCTTATATGTGTAACAACTATTTTCATTTCAACTTTAACTTCATTAAAAATGGTAAGTAAGTCCTTGCTGGGAGCATATTTATATCTGTTTTTTTCAAGTACTTACTTCTTACTTTCAGCATCTTCAAGAGAATTCTATTTGGTTAATATTTCTTTTTTTCCCCAATTAAAACCAGTAAAAGCAATCTTTATTGACCTTTGATATGTGGTTGAGTAGTGTCTTTTCAAAATTCGTGTCCACCCAGAAACTCAGAATGGGATCTTATTTGGAAATAGGGCCTCTGCAGATATAACTAGATGATACCATAATGGATTTAGGTGGGCCCTAAATCCAACGACTGGTGTCTTTTATAAAAAGAGGAAAGAATATAGAGACATAACAGAGAATTGTATGAAAGCAGAGGCAAAAGTTGGAATAAATGTGTCTACACACCAAGGAATGGCAAGGATTGCCAGCAACCATCAAAATTGGAAACAAACAAAGAAGGATTCTTCCCTCGAGCACTGAGAGGGAGCTTAGCCCTCTCACCCTTAGTCTTTTAGCCTCCAGAACTGTTAGAGAATAGTTTCTGTTTTAAGGAGCACCCTGTGGTAATTTGTATGGCAACCCTAGAAAACTAACACAGAGAACAGACTACAATAATACTTTTCACTTTAGGGAAGAGTTCAGTTGAGAGAAACCTCTTAGATATGATGTTCCTATGAGCTCCCACCTCAACCATGTTTTCCAAAGCATATGGGTAACTGATTCATTAGTAATGTGTTAGTAGCTTTAAAAGAAGATGGATAGGTTTCTTGGCGTCCACCAACTTTAAACCATGTTGGATGTAGGAGACAAAAGTGCAATTCACTATGCTTAAACCTGGCCATCTATTTTAGGTAAGAATATAGATAGTAATAAATCACCGAGTTGTTTTCAAGAGGCAGTCTAAATGACTAAGAAACTAGTTGTTTATGGGCGATAGGAGGGAAAAGGGGGGCAGGTTATTATGGAAGAGTTGATGTACACACATTCACACCCAGCCACTTGTCATTCAAATCACTGCAAGCTGTAACAGTAAAACAACAACAACAACAACAACAAAAACAAACTGCAAATTTTTATAAAAGATTACATAAATCATCTCTGGTATTTAGAAAAAGGTCCCCTTCTTCCTTTTCCACATTGCACAATGTCTCCTATCTATGACTGAAGGTTTTTCTCGCAATTAACCAAAGATAAGGATGACTTCTTCCAAAATCCAGACCCATAAATTTGGGAGGAAAAACACTGGTCGGGAAGTGAATTCATTCAAACCCGTATGTGATACAGACCAAGTCTGTCTAAAGTGGGTGATGTGCTGATCACACTTGTGCCTTCGGAAGATACAGATCGTTAAAGCTCCATCCCAGTGTCTGTAGCTTATTACAAAAGTAAAAATCACTAACATGTCTTCTTTGCTAGAACCATAAATCTGAAAGTTCTTATGAAAACTGGGATTTGACAACTGCAATACCATAGCTCCCCCTGCTGTTCCAGTTCATATTGCCAGCTGCCTCTGGCAATATCCTTTTTCTTCCCTTATAGTCTGCCCTCCCCTGACTTGTTTCCGATATCTAGGTTTCTGTTTGCTTTGGAATTCTTCATCTCACCTTTCTGTGCTAGTTAGCAGCCCAAAGGCAATTCGAAAATCTGTTTTTTATGATTCTTGTGTTAATATCATCTTTCACATGCAGGCAGTCCCTAAAATGAAGTCTGCTTTTCTTAAGATCATTTCAACTACTCTGCTAGAGCACCTTCACCTTTGATCCTTTACCTCCTTCCTCTGAAATGCAGTTTCTACTTGCATGGACCACTCACACTAACCTCTCTGCACACTTATACAATAGCTAAATCAACCAGAAACAAATGAAAAGTACATAGAAGCAAAAAATGTTGCTAAAAGTTTTAGAAATATCCAGAGAGTTACATCGAAACACTTGCAAATTCTTCCTCTTTCCAAATTAATCCTCTGTCAAAATAAAGGAGGCTACATTACCACTGGCTTTTGTGGCCATTAATATAAAGGATTTTCTTTTTATGACCGTTTAGGAAAGCTAGTATATAGTCATTGCCTCATTTTTTGCATGAAATGGAGTTTTCTTGTTCTGAGCCATAATTCTGTCATCTTGGACAAATTAACGTGTGTGTGTGTGTGTGTGTGTGTGTGTGTGTGTGTATAGTTTAATTTATGACTTGAGGTATATTCTGTGAGGTGCTTGGAGCATGAGTTATGAGCAATTGCATAATTCTGATAAAGTAAGATCTAGACCCTGAGGACATTTTCCTAAATTAAAATAATCTGTTACACAGGGGATAAGGAGTATGTATACACTTTGATAAGAATGGATAGAAGGCTAACTAACTTCTTTTAAGGAAGACCAAATTGAAGGTGTGACCTGGTATTTGTAATTGTAAACTTCCCTATATACCTTGCTTACTGGATTAGATGCTACTTGAAGACAAACATTGTAAGATAAACATTGCTATTTGAGCATCAGGATAGAAGTCATCTGATGAATTTTATGTAGTTGAAAGAATTAATGTGTGTGTGAGTACTATAGGCCCTGAAACTTGGGCAATATCCTTCCTTTCTAGATTAATCCTAGGATACATTCAAAATGAAGTCAAAGAAAATTATGATTTCAATCATTAGCTTTCAACAGAATATTTAGTTTGTTGTGTTTACATTTTCTCAAACAGCAGGAATTACCTTTGTAAAATATCCTACAAAGTTCTTGGGGCAGGTATAATAAATATGTTACCAGATTTTAAAAGTGTATTAGATATTCTGGAAGTCAACAAACCACAAAGGAAATCATATATGAAGTATTTAATTTCCAAATTGTACTCTACAATTAAATGTTTTAAAAATTGATTAATAAATATTTATTAGCAGTTTTTTTGGCTCATCTCCTTTGAGCAAAGCATGATGCTGATGTAGTTTTCAAGAGCTGTAAGCCTTGACTGATAAAATAATAAACCTGGAGCTGTTGGCTCTCAAAAAGCTTGTAATATAGTGTTTCCTGGATACCCTATATAGGTAGGACCTGCTTTCAGTTAGAACCAGATGTGAAAACTATGGTTCTTTTTGAACAGCAAGCATGTTAAGCTCCAGCAGTGGACAGTTGTAACCACGGGGCCCAAATGACCAAAGAAGAAAGAGAAATCATAAAGCACAGGAATGCAAAGGGTGTGAAGGAGGAGAAACTACACTGACAAATAACTAAAACGAGGAATCTCTCTGGGGTGACAAATATCTGGGTGCAGGCTTTTTTTACACAGCATGTTACATAAAGGAGTGCAATTTTTTTTTTTTTAAGATTTTATGTATTTAGTTGACAGAGATCACAAGTAGGCAGAGAGACAGGCAGAGAGAGAGGGGGAAGCAGGCTCCCTGCTGAGCAGAGAGCCCAATGTGGGGCTCGATCCCAGGACCCTAGGATTACGCCCTGAGTGGAAGGCAGAGGCTCCAACCCGCCGAGCCACCCAGGCGCCCCAAAGGAGTGCAATTTTTAAAGCAAGGTCTTGATGTATACTTTCAGTTGTTATAAATGGAGAGTGCAAGTTCTATTGTTTTTGCTCTCAAATTATATTTTTAAAATGCTGATTTAAAAAAAAATGCAATATATCCCCATGCTCATTCATTATCATCCCTACATGGAACTGTTAGGAATAATTTTATAAATTTAACTTCAGGTCATTTAAAAATACCTTTAATAATCTTAAAGATACATAAATAATAATAATATTATTACACAATAATTATATACACAAGCTTTATTTGTAGCAAATAAAGAGAACACAGGGAATAACTTCCAGAGCCATGAGTCCCCAGGCAAGGGTGAATGGGTTCTTTTTATTTAGGGTTAGGATGAATATTCAAAAAGGGAGTTTTATCATCATATGTAGAGGTGGGCATAAGGTCACACATACATCTTAAGGAAAGATGCCAGTACATACATTGCGTGCTACAAAAACCACATAAATTACTATGTAAAATAATACTTTATTTCTCTCTCTTCCTCTGTGTGTATGTTTAGACATTTGGTTTTAAAAACATAAATGAGATTTTATAACACTGACATTAATATCCTGATGGAATTAAGTAACCATCCCTATAGACTAATAAAATGCTAATTATGGAGGACCCAAAGAAGAATTAGTAGACCCTATATGTATAGAGAAGATAAGACAGAGGGAGCATCAAGACAAAGATTGAAATAATTTATTTTCCATGTATTTGATTAGGTGTCAAACTCCTCAGTAAATAAGAATTTTAAATGTATCAGTCTATTGGGTTTATATATATTTTGTCTGTTTTATTTTAATACTATATACTATACACTACACACGCACACATTTACTACTGGAAATTTAGTTATTCTCAGTTTTTCACAAGTTAAGTAATTCTTTAACATGTTATTAGATTCAACGAACCTCACCCAGTAATTATTGCCAACATTCTGGATCCTAGTGTAATACAATCTAGGAAAATCTTACCTGTCACAGAATGTTGCCCTAACAGAGTTTATTCTTGTCTAAATGTGCTCACATCATTATTATGTCAACATTTCCTCCACTGATGTTCCATGAAGTAGTCTTCCTCAGGATATTAATAGAGAAGGCAGGGGGGAAAATGTTTCATGTAAAAATAAGTTTGGGAAAGATGTGTGAAATGAAGTTCAACAGTAGTTCAGGAATTCTGAACAATGATAAGATTCCAGTATTCAAAATGCATGCCGAAGAGAGATAAGATACCTAGTTTCCCAAATGAATTTCTTCAAGGAGCCTAATTCTGAACAGTGGACCTATTTATGTCTTCTAGCACTAGTATTCAACAGCATCCAGTTTGGGAAATGTTTTAATCCTAACAGTGTGCAGTACATGAAATTATTAAAATTGGGGTGATCAATTGCAGCATGTTCTGGGAAAACTCATGCTGAGGCATATTTTTAAATGAGGCAAGGAAAGCCTAGTAATTTCTATATTTGGATAAGTCCATTTTTTAACTCATTTTTTAAAAATTTTTAATTAAATTTATTTTATTTTATTTATTTGACAGACAGAGATCACAAATAGGCAGAGAGGAAGGCAGAGAGAGAGGGGGAAGCAGAGAGCCAGATGTGGGGCTCAATCCCAGGACCCTAAGATCATGACCTGAGCTGAAGGCAGAGGCTTAACCCACTGAGCCACCCAAGTGCCACTGAACTTATTTTTTGATATTAGTTATATTAGAGCACCAATAATTTTCTCCTTAAGATCTATCTAGAGGCAAACAGCTAGTAGTGGTAAGAACCCAAAGTTATCTTGGAAGGAATGCTAATCATCGCTGTTGTACAAAATTTGCATCTATCTTTGTGAACAAAATTATCCTTTTATGCTTGCTTTATTTCAAAATGCTTGATACTTTTTACTTCATTTTAAATAGAGCTTTTTCTTATCCTTCAAGTTCATATTAGCTTCAAGAAAAAACTCACAACTGAGCCTGACTTTACTTATTTAAATCCATTCTGTTCATCAGCATTAGAAAATATTCATATTTTCACAAAATATATACGGCATCAAATATTCCTTTAAATCTTTTGAACCATTTCTATTTGGTAGTTATCCTTCTAGCAGTGTTTGTTGAATAGAGATGGTTTTACCCCTTTGCTGATAATAACTGAGAAGAGAAAGAGCCAACTGGCAGCAAATCTACTTAAAATATAAACACATTGCTATTGGAACCAAATACATATATTTGAATGGACAGTATTTATTTTTACTTCATGAATTGCTTTGGAATTGAACTATTTGTCAAGTATAAAATGGTCAGGAACATGGACTCATTTGCTACCTTACAGAAGTTGAAAATAACTCTTTCTCAAATGAAGCTCATCATTATGTTTGGTTAAATTCTAGACTAATAAAAATGGTCTCTGAAAGAGAAAAAAAAATGGGTTCCATTCATTTTGATAATAAATGAATGAGTGTAAGAAAAACAGAATCAATTTTATCATGTTACCCTAATTTTATTTATCATATAAAGCTAATCAAGACATACTTCTCTACAAAATGACTTAACATATATAAAGTATTTCACAAAATTTCTCATACAATATTATATCTATCTCTTTACTCTTTTCTTGATAAACAAAAGCAAGCTTTCAAAATTTCAATTCACTAAGTTAAAAAAAAAGTGTAAAGTATGTCAGCAAATTATTATTTGAATGAATAGAAAAATATGTTACTGCTAATAAAACATCAGCTTCCATCTACTGAGCACCTACTATGTATTGTAACATTCTGTTCTTCAGTTGTTCTAAGATAAATTCCAGGATTCACAGCTGTTGTCCAGGGATGTATTTTACCTTCGACCAATGTGTGGGGTCAGCTGAACCTGGGCTACAAGGCTTAAAATGAGGATGGGTTGTCTCCTCAGAAGTAATTTTGGGAGTCTATTACAAAAATAAGGAACATTGATACTTAGCGGGAAAATCATGGTTTTACAACTTCCAGCCTTTTGAAAGAATCACCAACACTTGCATACTTAACAGAATGTTAATCCTCAGTCATCTTCTGCTGGTAACAGTATGGGGTTTTGGTTGGCTTAATATCCCTTGAATTCTCAGCTGCTCTCTGGATCCATCACCTCACCCCATTGATAGTTCTTTATCTTATGCTTACCGTTGTATGTAAATATTTGCCAGCATTCTAGTCTCTGTACATTATCCATTGTCTCTTCCCCTTAAACAACCATTTTGGAGCAGTTAAATTGTTGTTGATTACAGGAAGGTGAGTGAACTCAGTTCTGCAACAACTTTCAAAGTAAAAGCAGTAAGTGTTCAGTTCTAACCTTTGAAGGACAGCTCTGGCCATTGTCCTGACGGAATGCCTGGGATTGAATCTGCCCCAGTGTTTTATGAAAATGGGCAAATAGTATTATCTTTTGGAACTGAAATGTTTAAGGAAAAATTAGACCCTTGGGAAAAGTTTGATTATTTAAATTTATAGATCTATCATTTATTTTCCCACCTAAGAGATTTCCTGATCACAAGCCCAGAATATAGATTAATGATAATCATTTACAAATAGATGTTTTCTCTTAAAAAAAAAAAAAAGGGAAAACCAAGTATTAGATGGTTCTTACCTAGAGATTTTAAGAGTCTGATTTATACTAAGTGAGATTAAGATGCCATTCAATTATTTTCTCTTGACACATGAACAACTTCTCAAGCAACATGCTTATTATTAAGCTCAATGAAAATAAATTACAAATAAGAAAGAAAAGATGGAGATTTATTTTGGAAATCTATTTCCACTTAATACTTTCATGCTACTTTGACATTAGGAAGTTTTGTCTTACTAAACAACTGAAAATAAATTGAGATGTTTGAGAAAAGCATGAGTTCATATAAAGTTGTACTATATATTAAAGTTCTTGAAGCAGCAAATCAAATTTTAAAAATATTGAGCACTTCTCACATCCATGGCAATACAATTTTAATTGTATATTAAAGTTTGAAATCCATAAGTATCAGAAACTACTTTTTAATTTCAAGCATCTTAATAGAATAGTTTATGGGAGAAGAGAGAAAAAAATACCAAGTCACCATTCTTTGAATAAAAAAGACTCAAAATGAGCATTTTTAATGTGTGGCTAATATAACTAGTTACCATCAGAAAACATAATAGCTATTTATCTTTGCAGTCACTCTATTATATGTAGGCAATAGAATTTTGATCTCTTAGAATTTGTAATCAAAGACAACTAGCAATGAAGAGGAATATGAGTTAGTTGCTTAGTATTTACAGTGACATATTTTATATCTCAATGTACATTCTCTAAGAAAGTTAAAATAAGTGTATTTTTGATACAAGTGACAATTTCTCAGTTCAGTAATTTGCTGCCCCTCATTGTTTCTATTTTATTCAGATGCTTGCAATTATTTCTGATATCCTAGGTAAAAAAATTATGAAATATTTCCAGTAAGCACATTACAGATGACAAAAGTGATATAACAATGTTGAGGTTGTAAACAAACATTCAGCCTATAATTTCTTTACTAGATCTTGGAGGTAGAGTCACTTGGCTTTCATTTCCTTCTTTTAAGATTTGACATTTTGGACTCCCATCCCTAAAGATGTTACAGAATGTGCTCGTATCAAAACACTGGTAAGGTGATAAGGACTTCATTTTAGTTCCAACCAGCACTGCACTACATCATGCTTAAAACAAAACAAGGAATAACAACAAAAACAAAAAGAAGTATGCTTTGTTTTCTTCTAATAGCAGAGCTAACAAATTAAATTCCACCTTTATCAAAAGTTTTTAAACATTAGCAGGAAGCGTGTAAGAAATGTAATGGCTGATTGAGCCATAATATATTATTCATGTAATGTTGGGAACTGTTCATGGTGCATCATACACCATATAAGAGAAAAACCACATTCTCTCTGTGTATAATTTGAGACAGCACTATGTTCAATGAACTGTTACATAACAGTTCCATATAATGTTCCTTATCTCATTTTCATTGAATGACAGTTTTAAGTAAATATTTAACTGGTTTTCATAGCTGTTATTTATAAAAATTCACCAGGAAATGAAAGGGGTGGAAAAACCCACATTATAATGGATTAAGATAAGCTGCTCAGAGATTGTTGTGGATGGGAAGAAAGACACCATCAGAAAAACAAGTAGTGGTATTGCAACTTTTAAGAAACCTGTATTTCTTTCCTAATTTTACTTCTAAATGATGCTCTGACTTTTGAAAGGTTTATTGGCTGACTTCTAGCTATTCTCCTAGTACTGGTGAAGAATAGTTGCCATCTTTTGAATACCTACTAAGTGCTGGATAGTATTAGCACCAAGACTGCCCTGAGCCATGATAAATACCTTTCATTTTTCATCATTATCTTTAGGTTATTGTTTTTGAAAATCTTATTTGTATAAGATTAATAAAACAAAATAGAAGTACCCTTGTAGGTGAATGTAGATTATAAGAAAAAAATCCTTCTTGTAAAATATAGGAACATAACTGGTTATATTCCTGCTGCTTATTTGAACACAATATTTCAATCAGAAAGCAGTCTGGCTATATGGCCAACAGTTTCTCTATTGTAATGGACAATGTTTATGCTTTTTATTATTATAAATTTTAACTGTTATTTCTTATATTACTATTGTATAAATATCAACTGTCATTTCTTATATTTATCCCTGATATATCTTTGTGAAGCTATAATGACATTAATTTAAATATTCATTATTATGGCTTCAAAATAAATTATTCTGAAAAATTGTTCTAAGAACTAGAACCACTTTCTCTTTTATTTATTTTGTTTTATTTTATTTTTTTTAAGATTTTGTTTATTTATTTGAGAGAGAGAGTGAGTGAGAGAGAACACAAGCTGGAGGAGAGGGAGAAGCAGACTGTGCACTGAGCAGGGAGCTGGACACGGGGCTCGATCCTGGAACACTGGGATTATGACCTGAGCAGAAGGCAGACCTTCAACCAGCTGAGCCCTCCAGGTCCCCCTAGAACCACTTCCTCTTTTAAACCTAGCCCAGTTGTGATTACCTTCCCATGAGTAGCCATTCTCACCTTCATTGGAAGGAGGTCTTGAAAACAACCACAGACTGGCTTCAGTTCTACAATGCATTAAAAGGAAATGAGCATTTTACTGAAATATCAGAGTGAGATGTAGCCATGTGGCAAACTTCATAAAATCCTCTTTGAAACTTTATACTCTCCACTCACCACCCAGAGGTTTTTTTTTTTTTTTTGCCCCTCAAACCATTTTATGTCCTGCTTCCCATCTCCATAGTTGCTATAGAGGGTGGGTGCAGGGACAGGGGATAGCTGGTGAAAGAAACTCTCCACTTTATGTACACAGTGAATTTACTTCTACAGAGGGAGAGAGTTGGAAACTCTATAAATTGATCCTTATGATTATGTGAATATGAGCTCAAAGGCCTGTCTTGAAACTTACTAGCAGTAATGCATTTGAAAAGTATTTATAGATGTGAGTCTCTCTCTCTCTTTTTTTTTAAAGTTGTAAATGTGGAACTTAATCTCTTCCTCATAAGATTGCTGTGAAGATTAAATGAGATGGGGTAGGTACAATATTGCAATTATAGTAGCCCTCCAATAAACGTTAGTTTCTTCCCCTGCTGAAACTGCAGCATGCAGATTTCTTTATATCCTGAGGATACTGGTTTCTTGATCCTTCTTGAGAAGTTTGCTATGCTTCTTTTTGTCACTTTCTGTGGTCTCAGTAAACTGCATATTTCATGCACAGACTGTGAAGTGTCACTGAGTGCTGACTGCATACAGCACTCCAACACAAACTTGAAAAAGCTATTTGGTACCCTGAGGAGCCAGGCAAATGTTTAAAAGCCATAGCACAATGAAGTTGACATTTGTTAAAAGTATTTGATATTCTTAATCCATTGAGTTAAGTGACTATAATTCACTAATAATTCAGCAGAGGATGTTGGACATGTGGCGATAGCAAAATTAGTAGTTTTGATATGTTATAATTTATCCCATTAGTTATAAAATACAAGATAAAATTTAACACCAAGAGCCCATCCTGTCTTTTCTATTCTTTTGTTCACTTGTAACACTTGTTACACTGGACATACATTCTTTTTCTTAGTTTGGGTTTTTGTTATTGGTGGTGTTGTTATTATTTATTCTACTTATTTTCATCAAAGCCCCCCTGCACTTGGCCCATATGATTTGGGGAATGTAAATCCCACCTGTGTCACCAAGACTGGAGTTCTCCAGGTCAAACAACTCTGACAATTACATTATAGGAGTCATACTATTTGATTCAGGGATAATATCTCATCCAAGAAGAGCAAATACACCTGTTGTACTTCTGAGAGAAAAGAAGGCAGCCTGTTGAGTAGGAGGTCTTTTCCTTAGCATAATGCTTTATGCGTGTTGTCCAACTTGAGGTGTTGGGAGGTGGGAGTTGAGCAGTCAACTTTACTCTTGTGGAATGAAGACAGAGGACACAAAATGAAAGAAAGGAAGAAAGAAAGAAAGAAAGATTGATTCAACCCCAATGACATTGCTTAAAGTTCTGAATCAAGCTGTACATAAGGCTGCCATTTCACTTACTTATGTAAGCCCATAAATTTCTTTTTGTTTTTCTTTAAGCCAATTTTATTTGGATTTCTGTAACTCATGATATAAACATTCTTAACTAATACTTCCTTATCTCTATTTTTCTTTTGTGAATTGTGATTTCTAACTCCTTCTTTTCTCTTCCATTCTGGTTTTTATCTCTTTTCCTTCATGTACAACTTCCCTCCCTCTTTGTTACTCCACAGTTTAAGTAAAATTGTGAAAATAGCCCCACATGAACAAAAATTCTTAAAATCATTTATTTATGATGTCTTTCCTTTCTTGAGATGTTACTTGCCCTTTATATCTGATGTCCTTTTAAGACCTTTAATTAATTTCTATTGCGCTTCTTAAGAGACCCGGCATGGCACCATGCACCCCATATGCATTCAAAGTATTAATTAGAAATAATGATAATGATCAACTTCATGAAACATTTTTAACTCTGTCCGTATTCACCTGGCAAGCTGTGAACATGAAAGATGGGCAGAATACTAGCCACCAGGAAGTAAAATTAATGAGCAGGGACAATGTCTAATTTTATATATTTTTAATCATGTTTATTACAGTTAGCACTCAATTTATATTAATAACGTTAAGAGGAGAATTGGCAGTTTCCTTGTCAGATAAGTCAGTAGGTTCCATCCTAATAGACAGTGAACCAATAGGTTATGACAACCATATTTTTATGTGTTCTCTCTTCCTCCTTTGGCTTTTCCATGGAAATGTTGAAAGAAAGAATTCTTTCAAAATACCTTAAAATAATCCTCATTTCTTCATTCCCTCATGTCTTTCAAAAGCAGATCACATATTGGATTCTCTTCTGGGGCATTTCATGTGGATTTATAAAGCCATTTTCATGTAACCTCGACCAGCCATCTTTAATTTTATTCTGAGACACTTCACGCCTCTCTGAGACACTGCTTTACTTGCAAAAATGTGAGCTGGGAAGAAGCCAACAGCGTGAAAGTAAATGTGTGTTGTCTGGACACAGAATACAGATGCTTCTAGGATCAGGCTGAGGGCTCACAGTGGGGATCAGCTAAATCCCTTGTTTTTCCCCTTTCTTGTTCAGTTTTGGACAATGTGTATCAATGTATATCAGGGATAAAAGTAGTTACAGAGTTTGCTTTATCCCTAAATGAGTTGTCATAAGGAGCTCAGAGAGATGACATACATTCTTCGGATATTCTTAAATTATACTTGGGATCTTAATTTCCACACTCCTTTTCCTTGGGCCAATTCCACCAATATAAACTTGTTAGTTAAATCAACAGTTCTTCTCCACTTTAGTCTATACAACCAAAATTTTGCTTGTTTTGAAAAAAAAAAAATGACATAAGTATATTGGTAGGAAAAAGTCCGGAATAATATATAGCAAATGACATATTTGGTTTCTTGAGGTACTAAGCTAACATTATAGTTATTTTTTTAATCAACTTTCTACTTTTTTAAATGTCTGTTTCTAGTAAGTATAAGTTAATTTTTCATAGTAATAAAATTTTAAGTAAAAAAAAAATACTTTTTTACTCTAGTTCCCTGATATTTTTTCCTAAGGTATCCAAAGATTTCTAAATGAATATGTTCATCAAGTTATACACAGAATGTTTCCCTGAGTTAACTATAAGAGTAGTACAAGGAAAGAGTATTCTGTTTAAAATCACAATAGCCATTGCTTCCTGCTCAGGGTGTAACATACTCTTTAGTATGATTAGTGTAATTTTTCTGATCAAATGAAGATGATGGCCTACTTGTTTTTGTAAAAGAAGATTTGGGTATGGCAGAGAAAGAGTGAGGCACAGAAATAGTAAGAATTTTGAATTGTTTAGGAACTTCCTAAAAGTGAAGAGATATGACCTCACTTCCCTCAGAGGCAGAGAAGGAAAAGATGGGCATGAGAAAGTCAGAGGTTTCCTAAAAAATTGTGGAATAAGGACTCCACTCACTTCTTAAAAAATTGAATTGTACATGGAAGAAAATAACTTAAGATCCTTGGCTATTAAGAAGAGAAGGAAAAGGGGCTCCCAGGTAGCTCAGTTAGTTAAGTGTCTGCCTTTAGCTCAGGTCGTGATCCTGGGGTCCTGGGATCCAGCTGGCATTACGCTCCCTGCTCAGTGGGGATTGGGCTTCTCCCTCTGTCCCTCTCCCTCACTGATGTGTGTGTGCTCTCTCTCTCTCTCTCTCTCACTCACTCTCCCTCTCTCAAATAAATAAATACAATCTTAAAAAAAAGGAGGGAGAAAAGCAAAAGAATTTAAATGAACTGATTTTCTTGTTCAACTAAAAATAAGCAGGTAGGTAACTTCCCTGCACTGGTTTTTAAAATGTAGTCCTTCAGTACAATCTGATTAATATAAAAAGACATGATGCAAAATTGATTCATACATAAATATGCTATGTCTTTAAACAAGTGCCCCTGCCCTCTTTTTGGTGCCCTTGCTAAAGAACGCCATCGAAGTCTCAACCGGTTGAGGCTGTGGGTGGGATAACACCACTCGCTTGGCTTCACCAATGTGATACAATAGAATATTTTATTATTTTTCTTTTTTGAACAATTTTTGTTGGTTTACCACACAGAAGTAAATTTCACATCATGATAAATCCTCGAAAACTTTGTATTCTCAAAAAAAAAGCAAACAAATGAATCTTGTTTGAAGGTTTCTTAACCTTTGCCATGTATAAAGGCTTTGATAATTTTTTATTTCTTTAAGCCCTAAGGGAAAAATGACTTCCAGTTTCCTGATTCCAGAAAACGGAATCTAAGCCAAAGAAAGTAAGAAAGATCTATTAATGATAGTAATATATAATGGTGAGGCCACCTGACTGAAAGATCCTTTTCATTTACTGTAAGATATATTGACACTCTACTTTAATCCTTGGGATACACATACAAAGTCACGGTAAGACACTTTAGACATATGTAAGCCTAACTCTCATGTTTTTAAGTTCTTGTTACTACAGTAATGAACTTCAAATACATCAAATAGAAAAGATCAGTCACAAGCTTACACACTTAGAAGTTTCTCTGCTAGGAGCACAGACTGGACTTGTAGGGATACTTTATTACTGGTCTGTAGGGGGAATCTCCTCTGAAATAGGATGAAATGTTAGACTCTTCTTTCTTTCATGTATTAAGGTAAAGGAACAATTTTAGTGAACTATGTAGTAAGTGACTATTCCCCACCGGTCACTGAAATTTAAACATTCCTATACCAGTGGCCCTGGCCACTTTGAACTTTTAGTTTCTTAAAAACTGAATGCATTCATACATTAAGCCATAAAAAATGTTTGTATTACCCCCAAGATAGAAAGGACAGACCATACTAAATGATGTGCCTTTAGATGAAGAAGTCGTGGGAAGAAGTGCGAGAAGAGTTATTATTTGTAATAACTAATCAGGAATGTTCTGTTTTGTGTTTCTTTTTTTCCTGAAAACCACATCAGTGATCAATTATGTTCTTAATGTTCACAAGATTTAAGGAAACAATTGGGATATTCGAAGTACCCATTATACACAGCTCTGATTCTGTTACAGGAGAAAGTAAAAATCTTCTTTTGTGATAGAGCACATTGTTACCTTATATGTATTAATTGTTAGCAAAGAATGAGAAACGTAGGAAAAAGAATGAAACTTTTCCATTTGAGCTTTTAAAGGATTTCTGAGTCCCCTTCCTTTTTTTTCTGAACATCAGTCAGGAAATGTGATTATAATTCAGAAAGAATTATACACTTAACTATATACTTAAGTAAGAGGTTTGACTGGGCTGTTGGCTTTGAGGTTCAAGTAGCATTTACAAAATCAAAATCATGAGACACAGAGAACAAGGTTACCATTACCGTGGCACTGAGAGACTCAGACAAGTGCCCAAGGGGAGTTAATATGGTTAAGGTTACCCATGTTAAGCGGCATCTTATAGAACATTCTATCTTGAGTATTATTTCTATTTAAAAGAATAGCCTAATTCATTTATGTCAAATGTAGCTTTTGGATATTCAATTTTTTTAATGTCACCAAAATTATCTCAAAGGAGTAGCTCTGACAGGTCAATCATTGCAGATGGTAAGTGCTTTGTTAATTATACAGAAATTTAGAAACAATTGTAGAATGTCTTGCCTCAGGAGAAATTTCTCTCTTCCTGTTTGAAAGCTGCTTCTCTCTACTGAATTAATTTTGTGTTTGTGAACAGATAGCAATCTCTGCCACGTGGTAGAAATAACTCCTTGCTCCTTGCTCAAATAGGCAAGTGTAAATAAGCAGAGAATATCACAAATAAACAATGCCATTCTTTTTTAAATAATGCAGTGTGTGTAATTAGGAGTATGCAATTACAACAGTGTACAGCTCTCAGTGTAACAATTAGGTTTTCAGTAAAATGTAATTTGTTCCAATGTAAATGTTTTCCCTCAATTCAGAAGATTCCCTTGAGTTGTCTCAACAAGCATTTTTTCTGCAAATACATGCAGTTGTATACCATGTTCCAATATACAAATCAGAGAGGACAGCTCTATTATAATGGGCTAGTGAAATTTTCAAAATAAGAGGGTTCCAATGTTATCTTGAGATCAGAAAGTAGGGTGATCACTTTCTGGGAACTGTTGACATATTGCCTATGCGGTAGATTCTATAGACATATGTGTATATATACACACATGTATGCATACATATATACCTATATATGCCCCTTTTTGATGTGACTTTCCTACTCTCTCCATAAAGAGTTTGAGTCTTGATCCCTACTTCTTGAATTGGGCTGGCCTTGTGACTTGCTTTGACTACTATAGTGTAAGTGATTTTATTTGACTACCAAGGCTTTGTTTTAAGAGACCTTGGGATGTGGCCTTGACACTCCCATGTAAGGGATCTAACTAGTCTATGGAGGAGGAGAGATAGGTGTAGCACTGAGGCGCCCTGTGACAGTTGACATCAACTGTCAGACCTGTGAGTGAGGCTTCTTGGGTCTTCTAGCTTTGCCGACCCCTAGCTGACTCTAGCCAACTGAGTAAGACCAGATGAAATATGCAGATGAACTCTCCAGTTGACTGATAGAATTAAGAGAATTAACTAATTATTTGTGCTTCAACCAGTAAATTTTAGAGTGGTTGCAGGTAGAAAAGGGCAATTGAAATTGTCCTTCCAGTTCTCTTCTATCACAGTGTTTGGTGCTACCACTGAGTCAACTTTGTTTCCCCAGATAGATTAAACACCATGACATGTTTAATGCTACTATGATTTGAACTTGGGTCTCCTACTTCCTTAATGATTTAGTTTCTATCTACTTCTCTGGCCTTCTGTCTGTTGGTCTAATGGATCATCAGATTCCTACCCTGACTCTGTCTTTCCCCTAACTCAGTCATGGAGCTATCCATCATGTACAACAAAGCTCTTTCATCTCCTTGCCTGGGACACGATATATTGCTCCATACTGCCTTCATCATCTCTATCAGGAAACCTTCTCAGGATTGCCCCTTCCCCAACAACCTAGGCTATGTTGGGTGTCCTTGTCAATATTTCAATCACCTCTTCTTTTTGTATATAAGAATGAAGACCTATAGGGGATAGTAACATTGTGTTAGTTTTTCTAGTTTTGAGATCAGGAAATACGACAATTTTATCTTGGTATCCCCAGGGCCTGGCATAAGTAGAAGACAAGCAAGAAATACAGGAGGAATAAATGGACAGGTGAATTTAAAAAAAATGAAATTTCAAAGTGAGCAAAGAGGCTTTCTTTGAATTGATCAAATATAAGATTAACTACAAATGAATAATATTAATGTTGGGATTAGAAGGGAGGTGGGAGAGGGGCTCCTGGGTGGCTCCATTGGTTAAGTGGCTGACTCTTGGTTTCAGCTCAGGTCAAGGTCTCAGGGTCCTGGGATCAATCACACGTTGGCCTCTGGCTCCCTGTTCAGCAGGGAATCTGCCTCTCCCCCCATCCCCCCACCCCTGCTTGTGCTTTCCCTCTCTCTCTCTCTCTCTCTCACTTTCACTCTCACTCTCAAACAAATAAATTTTAAAAATCTTTAAAAATATATTTGAAAAAAGGGAAGTGGGGGAAAGATTGTGCAGGGCCTTTTCTACTAAGTGTAAAAGGAGAACAACTGAAGATTTTAAGCAGGGGCAGGATATGAAGAAGTTAACTTTAAGAATGATTGCTCTAGCTATTTTGTGGAACCAGAAGATGGAAAATTAAAAATAAAGAGATTACTTAGGAAGCTAGAAAATTTCAGTTATTTTTGATAATTTCACAATTATAAAAGTCAGGATTGAAAGAAAAGAGATTTAGAAGCTATTCTGAGTTCAGATCCTGTCAATGGCTTCCATACCCCTTGGTTCCATATCCAATGGTTCCATATCCCTTGGGTCCATTATTTATTTGCTGAGATCCCCAATGTCTTCATTGGAGAAATAAAGATTATAATTCAAGGTAATAAGAACAAAAGGATTAAATAGGGGAAACATGGTAATGTATTGTAAACTATAATACACTAACTAAGAGCTATATGATTAGAACTGATACTTTATAGCTCCATAAGACATTGGAATTTTTTTAAATCAAAAATCTCATGTATTTAAGTTTTAGATTCACCAATATATAGCTGACTGGTTCTCACTGTACTATAATAATAAACTGGAAAGGTATTTCTGGTTTTGCTTTACTGGAAAAGCAGACAATATCCTTGTAAGAGAAAAAAATCCTGTTAAAGAATTGTTAAAGGATAGAATTCAGTTATCAAATTCATTTGAAGACAGTCCCAGTTGTCTGTTGCCATGTGACAAACCACCCCAAAATTTAGTGTCATAAAACAATTACCAATTTAATTATGCTCATGGATTCTGTAGGCCAGGAGTTTGGATAGGATCCAGTGACAATGACTTATCTCTGCTCTATGATGTCTGAGACCTAAGTTGGAAAGATTCAAACAGCTGGCAGGCTGGAATTATGTGGAGAGTTTTAACTCACATGTCCGAGGCCTGAACTGAAAAGATTGATAAGCTGGGTACAGCTGGATCTGTTGCTGTCCTTCACATGGTCTCTACATATGGCTTAGTCTTCTCTCAATATGGCTACCTTGAGGTAATCAAACTTACTACTTGTAACAAAAGTGAATGTTCTCACAAAGAAAACAGAAGCTTCATGGACTTTTGTCGCAGAGCCTTAGAAGTCACATAACATGACTGTCACAGTACCATCTTGACTGAAGTGGATCCAAACCAATCCATATTTAAGAGGAGAAGATACAGGCCTCACTCTTAATGGGAAGAATGTCAAGAAATTAATGGACATATTTTAAAGTGTCCACACAGTTTCACTGAGGGAACTTAATACAGGATTTCTTTTTTGAAAATGTATGCTAATCAAATCCTATATTATCCATGTGAAAGTCATTGAAAAGAAGATAAGAATTTCTTTTGAGATTTAGTTTTTGTTATTCTCATGATTTTTTCCCAATGTCTCTCAATAAAATTGAGCACCAGTTTGAGAGTATAATTTAATGAAGTAGTGAGAGGCATTACAGGAGAAGTAGGCAAGAGTTAAAACAATGAGGAATTTAGGTGTCTGGGTAGCTCAGGCAGTTAAGCCACCCGCCTTCTGTTCAGGTCATGTTCCCAGGGTTCTGGGTTTGTGCACCCTCTCTCCCCACTACATTGGGCTCCTGCTCAGCAGGGAGTTTGCTTCTCCTTCTCCTTCTGTCCTTCTCCCTGCTTGTGTTTTGCATATGCCCCCTCTTTCAAATAAATAAATAAAATCTTACAAAAAATGGAGGAATTTATTTGTGATATGATGGGTGTTGATAATTATGATCTCGTTAATAGGTATAGAACCCAAATATGGCAGTTTGTCTCAGATATCCTGCTTTATGCCCACTGTTCCAGAGTAATTATTACTGTGCCTTTTTCACTCACAAAAAGTTCTGGTTTTATGTGGAACCAGAAAAATGATGCAATCTCTCTACGAATAGGTATCATCATAATGGGTTATTTTTTAAAAATAAGAAAGACATTTTTGATTTGTGATTTAGAGAGATGATTTACATGGCCCTGGAAAGAGCAAAATTGATTAAGATTTTTTTCTTTTTGAAGTTTCATTCAAATTCCGATTAGTTAACATACAATATAATATTAGTTTCATGTGTACAATATAGTGATCCAGTAGTTCCATACAAAATCCCATGTTGACTGAGAATTCTGTAGGGGTGATTGCAAAGATCCAAGGAAGAGAATTTGAGACAGCAAATTGTAATAGGAATGAGGTAAAGGGTACAGATTGTACAAATCTAACCAGACACTTACTGATTGGCTTGAAATAAAGAACAGAAAAGAGGAGAAAGGCAGACTTGTCTCCTAGGGGATTAGCGAGTTGTTAGATCTGAAACAGGTAGAGAACATCTCTGCCATGTTTTGGGTTTATTATTGGGGATGAAGATGGAATAAGTGATAAAAGTTAATTTTAAAGGATATATGCCTTTTATGATGAGACTTTGTGTAAAAATGCTTACCCTAGACCAGTGGTCACCAAACACTGGATTTTAGATAAAAATTAATGTTAAAATTAAATAATGCAAGCGTAAGAATGAGTTGGACTTGATAGGGTACAAAAGAAGGTAGCTGCTTCTTTCCTACTCCCTGCTCTGATCTGAAATATCAGGCTGGTTGTCTAACTTTCCCAGTAATTTCCAAGGTTTTAACAAATGTCCTCATTAAAAATGTCTAGTCCAGACCATTATTTCATATCTCATCCAGTCTGAATTTTCTGCACACCACCTTGAGTCCAAGCTTAAACAAGAAAGCCAGCAGTATGCTGGGGTGAGCTTGTAGTGAGAATGGGAAAGGGGGCTGGGTGTGGTTAGCTTCCCTTTCCTGTATCCCTTTCTTTTTTACATCTTCCTCTCCTTTCCTGCTTTTTGGTCCTCCAGGGATGGACACAGAGCAAGGGAAGATCAGGGCAGACAAAGCCTCAAATGAGGGAATTGTAACCTTTATAAGGCTTTTCTGGGTTAAATATCTTTCTACATCCTGGAATCTTGTGGGTTCACTGGAGCTTCCTCCTTCTATGGCTCTCTGAGGGCACTTTACTGGTACAAGTAATGCTCTTTTGATCATTTGCTTAGACTTACCCACAGGGCCTTCTTTCAAATTGTTTTCCAACTACATATGGAAGACCATTTGGGTAATGTCCATTTTGATGCTCCTAACAGAGGTATGAAGGAAAATAATCTGGTCTACCATGGTGGAAATGTGACTCATTCCTACTGTAGGATGCTTTCTGTAATGGGCTATCACAGACCACTATAGTCAGCCTCAACCTTGTACAGTTTTTCTGACCTGAGCTACAGTGTTCCTCAAACTATGTGACGTATCTAGCAATCTCAGTGCAGTTCTTTGAAGTCTTTCCAGCTGATTGGAGAAGGACATGGAGCAAGGCAGAGAAGGTATCTCAGTTTATCAATCTTTCTTTCCTTAAAGAAATCCTTTCTATACCCTCTTTGATCGATTTCTTACCTTCCCCTCACACATTCTTCACCTAGGTAATCAGCTCATTGCTACTGGACTTATTTCTTTATGTCTTAGCATATTTTGCATAGATATCTGATCTAGAATCTATTTTTTTTTTAGCTTTTTGAGTCTAAGCCTAAAATCTTATGAAATAATAAGAAAATTTGTACTAATATTCTGATATATTTATTATCATATTTATTAATACATTAGTATACTGACTATGGAACTGAAATAATAAACAAAAACTAAAGTATGTTTAAGAATTAGAAAAAGATGAAAAAATTTTTTTTGAAAAACATGTTGAAATATATTTAAACATTTCTTATTAATGGCAAAAACACTATTTTATCTTGGCAAAAATACTAATATTTCATACTGAATATAAGGTGATTGAATTTTTTTAATCTTTTCAAAATCTTGGGTATAGTGTCCATGATACAGTGATTAAAATGTCGGGATTTTAATTTAATTTATTTATCTTTTTATTTTTTATTGAAAAATGTATTGAAGTATAGTTGTAAATCAATATTACATTAGTTTCACTTGTACTACATAGTGATTCAACAACTCTATATGTTATGCTATGCTTACCACAAGTGTAGCTATTACCTGTCACCATACAACACTATTACAATACCATTGACTGTAGTCCCTACACTATACCTCTCATCCCTGTAGCTTATTCATTTCATAACCGGAACCCTATACTTCCACTCCCTAAATTCAATTTATTTTTATTCTTGATCTTAATGACTTTTATGACTGAAAGACAATAACTCTCAAAAGTGCATAGATATAAAGAGGAGTACATGGTTAGTCTCTATTATTCTATACTATAGTACTAAATCATGGCACATACTTTGCAATCACATCTAGTAATTATTCAACAATTTTTATTGAGGTTTTAATCTGTGAAAGTTCTGTCTTTCTTATATAGATCAGTTTTCTCATCGACAAATTAGAAAGGTTTAAAATTTAGTGTATTTTAACAAATATATTCAAGATACAAGGAAACGTTTTCTTGAGAACAGATTAGAAAATTGTTTCCTTTTTAATGTGAACATATGAGAGTTTATTTGGTAAACCAAATCACAAACTGATCAAAACACTTCTAAACACCCATTTTCTAAATACTTTCTCTTTGCATAAGTTGTTTCCCCCCCCCAAATAGTGATTTTTTTTTTCCACTCCTTGTTAAAACAAATAATTTTATTTGAAGGGAGAGATTAAGTGCTCATTTTTGAAAATTATTTTCTAAGTTGCATAGTTTTGACAGCTAGCTACCATGAGAAATATTAAGTATTTATTTCTTTTAAGAGCTCTTTAAAAAAAAAAAAGTTGGGTAATTTTTACATGTCATCTTATTTACTCATTTATTTTTATAGTGAGATGACTTGTTAACCTCATGTGATACAAATAACAGCCTCTCTGTCATTGAAAACATATTTTTGTAATTATTGTCATCCTTTTTGAACTCTCTGTAGTACATATATAATTCTAACTTATTAGGTTTTATAAGCAATTAAGTTGTTATTAAACTCACTGAATGAACTTCTAAGTGTAGCAATAGCTTTTCAGCCTTACTCTAGACTCTCTCCCCCACCAATTCTAATCTGATAAACTGCTCCATTAGTGGTTGTCTTTGTAGTAAAAAAAAAAAAAAAAAAAATTCCCACTTAAAGCTGTTTTTTTCTTCAACAATTTGTTGAAGACATGCTTTTCTTGAAAGCATTTTTTATTTAAAAGCTCCTTTAGCTTTTATTTGTATGTATGAAATACTATCTAGCAAGTGCATATTTCCAAAAGAAAAAAAGCTAAGAAAAAGCTAAGAAAGGTTGGATGATTTTATTTATTCAACTGTATAAGAAAAATGACTTAATTTGTTCTAATATGTATTTCTTCATAATTTCAGCAATATTTTCAATGCCTCTGACAGCCCTATTTTCAAACAAAATAATGCATTTTAATTTGTTACAAATCATTTGTCACATATTGTCTCAGTCATTTTTACTGTGTCAGGAATAATTACTGTTTTCTCAAAGGGGAAATTTTTTGTCTTTCATAAGGAAAAGTCTTCAAGAGAGACTCTGAATGCTACTTTAAAAGTATCTTGCTAATTGTGATGGCTTTATTTTAACATTAGTACTCATATCTCAAGGCAACACAAATACGTAAAGCAAATTTCATCTGTATTTCAAATTACCACTAGATAACTTCGCAGTTTTCACCAGTTTCTTATGAGTGTTGATGGTTTTTTGTTTTGTTTTGTTTTGTTTTTTGTTTGTTAGTTTATTTTTAACATAGTGCTGTGGTTAAGGAAAAGTTTCTATTTAATGAAGAGTAGACAAAGTGTTAGCTTGGCTTTGTTCTTATTGCCTACTTGGGTTTCCATTATTAGCATTATCTTAAATTTATGGCTTATCTGCAGTAATCTTTTTAAAATTACATCATCAGTTTACTGAAGTTAGTTTGTTTAAATTTTAGAGCATAATCCATAAGTCCATATACACTTTGTATTTCAGTAAGCTGAAATTTGAACAAACAATGAGAGTGTTTCAACGACTCTCCTGTAGAACTTTACACTTCCATCAGAATAATTTAACAGTAAATCATACATAATGGTCTGTCCTATGGACCTGATGAGGGACCAGAGTCATTCTATATATTCATTATCTTTAAAGTTTTTTTTCTTATCTTTGGATTATATTCTCTAATATTTCCTCTGTGCTCACCAGCATATGTCCCCACATGTCTCGGTGTCTTAGTCCTTTAGGCATCTATAACGAAATATCACAGACTGGGTGACTTACAAACGGCAGAAATTTCTCACAGTTTTGGAAGCTGGGAAGTCCAAGATTAAGGCACCACATGGTCACTTTCTGGCAAAGATCTTCTTCCTGGTTCATAGCCAGCACCTTTTTCTCTGAATCCTCACATGGTGGAAGGGCTGGGGATCTCTGTGGGGTCTCACTTATAAAAACATTAATCCATGGGGTGCCTGGGTGGCTCAGTGGGTTAAAGCCTCTGCCTTCGGCTCAGGTCATGATCCCAGGGTCCTGGGATCGAACCCCACATCAGGCTCTCCGCTCAGCAGGGAGCCTGCTTCCCTCTCTCTCACTGCCTACTTGTGATCTCTGCCCGTCAAATAAATAAATAAAATCTTAAAAAAAAAAAAAAAGACTGAGGTCCCCTGAGAAAAAAGAAATTTAAGAAAAAATAATTAAAAAAAAAATCCATTCACGAAGGCTCCACCCTGGTGAACTAAACACTTCTCAAAGCTCCACCACCTAATACTAATTGTTAGGTTAGGAATTCAACATATGAATATGGGGGAACATAACATTCAGACCATAGCACCTGTTATATAAACACCATACTCCTAAGAATTTTGTTCTAGATCAAACTCCTGCAGAGATGGGAAGAAATTTACCTCCAAATAAGAAAATTATTCTATTAACTCTGACAGTTAGAACTACAGAAAATTCCATTCTCATACTGATTCAAATCTGTTTTCTCACTCATTTAACCCATTATTCCTAGGTCAGCCAAAGGTGGAAGACCCGGAATGAGAATCCCTTAAATATTTTATTATTTATTATTTAATTTACATCATTTGGGTTGCCAAATGATTTGTACGGCTAAAACAGTTATCAGCCTCATCTATACAGAGACGTCTTTCACATATTTCCAACATAATTGTCTAATATATTTTAAGTAATATGGTAGTATTAAATAACTTTGATCATGAACTGTTTCATCACCTGATTCACCAGTAGAAAAGCTGGAAATTCTCCAGGATAGTTCTTCTGAACTGACCCACAAATATTCTGAAACTTGCATCTTGTTAGCTCTTTCGGCTCACTTGGAAAGAACTCACTTTCTCTATGGATGATGCCTTTACTAAAAATTGTTTCTTCATTTCAATGGCAAGAGCTGATGTGATCTTTGAGATGAAGGTTCAGCTTACAATTTTAATGTTAAACTGAAATCAGGGAAGAGGGTCACTTTGAATTGCATTGTGAATGCCATACAAAAGGGCACACCTTAACATATTATCTGAGAACTCCCCAAATTGTAATGTAATGTAATGATGGACACAACTTGACAAGAGCTCACTGCATCTGGTGATGTGATTTTAGCCTCTGAACAATAAATATAAGAAGAGTGAAAAGTACACAGTCAAAAATACCACACATCCAGCAAACGTTATAATCTTAGAGTTAGCAGTGTTAGTGATTGTCCTTATTAAGGGTTTGTTTGGGCCTTATAGACCTCTAAAGCACAGTACATTTTATCTTTAGCATTTTGTATTTTTATTGAAGATAAACTCTCAACACAGTGGATTCTCCTTGGGTGGCCCAAGAGTGAACTCTCCAATGGGCTTTTAATAGCCATTTTAAGAGCAGAGCCTGCTCTGTAAATACAGAGGACAAACTGGTGGTTGCCAGAGGGGAGGGAAGTGGATGGATGGGCAATTTGGGTAGAGGAAAGTGGAGGTATGGGCTTCTACTTATGGAATGAATAAGTCATGGGGATGCAAGGTACAGCATAGGTAATATATTCAATATAATTATAATATTATTGTATGGTGACAGGTGTAGCTACACCCGTGGTGAGCATAGTGTAACATATAGAGTTATCGAATCACTATGTTGTACACTTGAAACTAACATAACGTGTGTCAACTATACTTCGATCAAAAACCAAACGGTTTATTTACATTTCATGGCAAGAACATTTAAATGGATTTCTTCTAGTTGTGATTATGTACCTTTTATCCATTCACATAAAATTATAGTGACCTCATAAAATGCCCCCAAAGTAGACACTGTTAAGAGTGAAAACATTGTGACTAGCAACCAGGATGGGACAAGAGGGAAAGGCCAAAACTGTCTCAGACTAGCCCGGATCTCGGATCACTCTATGTAAAATGTATGATGGCCAGCAAGACACAACCAGTGAACCCCAGGATTTCCACAGAAGTGCTCCCCTAATCTGACTACCTCAGAATCCCTGGGTTACTTGTTAAAATTGCTGGTACCCTGGCCTCACTCCCAAGATGGTTATATTGTCCATAGTTTTAAGTCTCTAGGTGGTTCTAGATAATGACAGTAATAGCTAAAACTAGTGTGGGCCACTTCCCTTTGAAACCCTCTAAATTTGCATTTCACACTGGAATTGGTATATGCACACTTAACCTTATATATCCTCCATATTTTTTTCAAAGTCAGGAAGCATATTTTCCCCTTTTAACATCTTAAAAATCCAGATACATCTCAGAACTGATGGCATTAAAATCAGGACATAGTTTTCACTGCCTGTGCATTCACTGACTTGGTTTATTCCTGGAAGTATGACTGAACTGAAGCCCATAAATGTTGATTTTTAGTCAACAAACTGCTTGAGGATCAAAAAAAGAAAGAGTATGAAATATAGTTGTTGTCTGAGGATTTTCTGTTGACACCTTAAAAAGCAAAAAAATGGAAGCATCAAATTTCGCACAATGAGTGTCACCAAATTTGAAAAAAAAAATTTAGTAGGAGGTTCTTTTAAGAAATATTTCATAATTGGTGAATTTGGTGGCAAAATAGGGTGATACTCTGTGGGAAAACTCAGGCATTGATCACTCTGAATTGAAGAATGATTCGGAATAACTGGATACAAAGTAAAGAAGTTCTAAGAATTTCTTAGAACAATTATTTACCTCAATTTTTTTCTTATGTACAAGAACACTATGATAAAAATCTAAGTGTAGATAAATTGAAAACAGTTCTTTAAATTAAAAATGACATTTAGGGGCACCTGGGTGGCTCAGTGGGTTAAACCTCTGCCTTCAGCTCAGGTCATGATCTCAGGGTCCTGGGATCGAGCCCCACATCAGTCTCTCTGCTCAGCGGGGAGCCTGTTTCCCTCCACCCCCTGCCTGCCTCTCTGTCTACTTGTGACCTCTCTGTCTCTCTCTGTTAAATAAATCAATAAAAAAAAAATTTTTTAAAAATGACATTTAAAGTGATAAAAGTCCGTTATTGTTTATTTAGCAGGATTTTTTATTTCTCAGTGATATATGAAAATGTATTTTTTTAATTCCCATGTGATTAACATACAGTGTATATTAGTTTCAGGTATATAATATAGTGATTCAATAATTCTATAGATTACTCAGGGCTCATCATATAAGTGCTCATCATATACAACTTGAAAATGTTGTATCATGATTGATAGTGTCTGAGATTTGATATATGATATAGACATTAGGCAAAAAGAAGAAGTAAGTTAAATCCTTTGATAATTTTGCTGGCTAGTCCACTCAGGCAGCACACGCCCTAGAGTAAGGGTATAATAAAGCACATTAATATCAGTTAATCTCAGTTCCTCTGTACCTGTCATAATGTAAATATTTTCTTACAAAGTGTGTGAATTCAGAATTCAGAATTTGCTTATTTTAAAATAAGCAAAGTAATTATCTGAAGCTTTATCTAGAATGTTCCATGTTAGAAAAAAGAAATCTGGGTGATTTAGTGACATTTCAAGGGCTCTTTCAAGTCTACCCAATGTCTAGCACAAGCCAATGCCTGTTTAATATGTGACGCCACTATACAAGCCACACACACACGCGCACACGAAAGAATAGCACTCCCTATCAGACTGAATAGGATGTTTGCCACGTTTTAAGCTGCCCAAAACAGCCAGGAGGAGGACATTCGGGCCTGAGTAAGGAGGAAGTTTGGTCCCTGCCCCCATCTTCCACAACTTCCCTCTCCAGTTGCGTTTCTTTTCAGACGATACAGGGAAGCCCAGCTGCTAGCAGACAACAGGCTGAATGGTAGCCAGCTGCTTTATAACTGTGTTAGCCAGAAGCCCTCAAGAGAAATATTTTTCCTGGAAAATAAATTATAACATGTCTAAGTGGTGCCTGACAAAGCTAAACAGGAGGCATGCTGCTCTATTGCAAATTCATCTGCAGTCTCTGGGTAGAGAGACAAATAAAAGCACTTCATCAAAATCAGTCACAGAAACCCAGGAATACCCATAGGAGACCACTAAACTCTAAATACCAATCAATTTCTCCAACTTTTTTTGTCAAACTTGCAAGTCCTTTTAAGCACTGTCTTCTTGAACTGCCAGGCAGCAGCTGGCTGGTATGGAGAAAGATCAGAAGGAATACAGTTTGGGGGCCTTCTGTGACACAGCGGTTTGTCTAGCTGAGGACCCTTATTGCTGAAGGGGTTTTTTTGGGCCTTAGAGCATCCATTAAGGTTAAAGCTGAACACCTGCTTTTACGTCCATATGTTTGCAATGTCTCTGCTTGAAGAGGTTTGCCTAAATATACTGGGAAACAATACATAGAGAAAATTAAGAAGCTGCCCTTCTGACTGCACGTTTGAAACTGCAACCTTGAAAGTAACTCAACATGTTTCCTGTAGGTATTTTAAAATTTGGTGGTCCCATAACAATCACAATTTCACTGGAGGTATTGGTGATTTAAGAAGATGCTAGTCTCGGTACTGACTTTGATTTAATCAAAATCTTATGGTGATATTTAATCAAGGTACTTCTGATCACCTCTTATGCTTAGGTTTTGCTAGATGCTGCAAGTGATCATCATAACATCTTACCTTCAAGGAGTTTGTATTTTCATTCTGGAATCTAATAGTCTTAAAAGATAGCTTTTCTCCAAGCTATGCCTTTGATTAGTTGTGACCATGAAAAAGTCAGTTAGGTTTTGGCATGTGGTTAACGTATAAGGAAATTCATTTGGGACAATAGATTAGGAGAGTAAGAGCTTGGAAAAAAGTGAGAGGAACTTCGAGCATGGAGAGCATAAATCAAGGTGACAATGGACATGGACAGTGGCTAGATCTGTGATATATGTTGGAGAGAGACCCAAAGGTTCTACAAAACATTATATGCCAGGCTAAATACCTTCTATTAAATTTACACTGATTCTGTGGATCAGGTGAAGTTTTCACTTGGAAGACTGCAATATTATACAGCTTCTTTCATGACTAGGTGTGGGACCCTTCAAATGTCATTTACTTCTTGGAGATCAGTCTTATCTATAATGAAATAATATGACTCATCTCTCTTCCAAGAGTATACAAAGAAAAAAAAAGATAATAGGTGTGAAATAGTTGGAAAGGAAAATTATTTTTGGATGTGCAAGGCAGTATTATTATTACTTGCAGAAAAGTTTTAAGTGCTAAGGATTCAGGTAGGTGAGCCACTTGGCTTTTAAATGGCCTCAACCAATAACTGCAATTTACATAATATAAAATTAAAGACACTAAATAAACCAAAAGAATTGGAAAAATAAACTGTTTTCTTAAATGCATCACATTCAAATTAGGAAAACCTAAGGCTCAATATCACAAACTCAAAGTAATCTTATTCAAGTCTGACTTCAAATTGCCTTAATTTATGAAATAGTTTCATCCATGAGAACATTCCCAAATGTGGTAATAATAAAAAAGTTTTCATGAAATTATAGTGTCTATATTTTGATAAACTCTAATTCTGTCCAGATTGTACTGGATTTATTGATTTTTCCTCATAGCTAATAACATAATTATGTTCATATTATAGAAGTATCCAACTTTAAAAAAAGGCAAAAAAGGGATGCTTGCGTGGCTCAGTCAGTTAAGCAACTGTCCTTGGCTCAGGTCATGGTCCCAGAGTCCTGGGATTGTGTCCCACATCAGGCTCCTTGCTCAACTAGGAGACTGCTTCTCCCACAGCCTGCTGCTCCCCCTGCTGGTGTGCACTCGTGCTCTCTCTTTCTCTCTCTGGCAAATAAATAAATAAAATCTTAAAAAAGGGCAAAATGTATGTTCTTGGCACATATATATGAACCACTGGGCTGATATGCAACATGAGCTGGCTTAAACAGAGAGATCTTTATTTTAGGAATACAGTTAACAACAAATAAAAGCAGAGGTGATTCCAAACATCAGGAAATATTTTGCTTTAAATTTCTTTTTAAAACAGAACCCATGGGGTGCCTGGGTGCCTTAGTTGTTAAGTGTCTGCCTTTGGCTCAAGTCATGATCCCAGGGTCCTGGGATTGAGCCCTTATTGGCTTCCTTCTCTGCAGGAAGCCTGGTTCTCCCTCTTCAACTCCCCCTATTTGTATTCTGTCTCTCGCTGTCTCTCTCTCTCTCTCTGTCAAATAAATAAAATCTTAAAAACAACAACAACAACAAAACAGAACCCAAATGTCATGGAAAAAAATTGCTGACCATTTTTTTTTTTAGAAATTTAAGTCAAGGGGCGCCTGGGTGGCTCAGTGGATTAAAGCCTCTGCCTTCGGCTCAGGTCATGATCTCAGGGTCCTGGAATCGAGCCCCGCATCGGGCTCTCTGCTCAGTGGGGAGTCTGCTTCCCCCTCTCTCTCTGCCTGCCTCTCTGCCTACTTGTGATCTCTGTCTGTTAAATAAATAAAATCTTAAAAAAAAAAAAAAGAAATATAAGTCAAAAAAGCTGTTGTGATCTGTTTTTACAGTACAACTCAATTACAGATGTTTTAATTATACAAAATTATAAACAATCCCGTAAAGTTGTTTACTTCTTAGAAAGTAGAAATTAATAAAGTCTGCCAATTTTTAACACATATTTTTAAACTCTCATATATGTCATTCAGAAACTTAACCTAAGTATTTCTTGTCATATAATAGTATATGTCTCCATACACATTACTTTGAAAGCTTTCATAGTTAAAAACTGGCTTAGAATAGGAAGCGTATCAAAAATTTTACCATTAAAACAAATTTAAGTTGTATAAGACGTGCTTCATAGACCTTGGCCCCATGAGCAATCTTCAGACCCACACATTCTTTTTGTTTATTTTGTGCATTTAACTTCTAGTAACAAAAACATACTATTGAAAAGGCAGTAGAATTACATAAAAATTTGATGGCAGTTGTGAGAAAGGATGGATTTGACATGACTCAATTGTTTAATGTTAATAAAAGTAATTTGTTTTATAGATACAGGAATATTTCACTGTACCTAAATGTAAATATAGATTAGACTTAGAAAGATTGCAATGGAAAACTGGAAAGTCATTAGTAACTTTCAGATCTGTGGTTTACTATCTGTCTGTGAATTTCATTTCTGTTTTTGTATTTTTCCCTCACTAGAGTGGTTTTCCCTTGTTTTTATTGTTGATTTGTTTTGTTTTAATCTGATTTTTGATTTTTTTCCTCACATGAATTTGTCAAGAGCAGGAATCTTTTTGTTGTTAATACTATCAACCAACTGACTCGAGCCCTCAGGGATTCAACTCAAAAATATCTTTAAAAAGTTGGGAGGCTCAGTCAGTTAAGTGTCTGCCTTTGGTTCAGGGCAGGGCCCTGGGATCAAGCCCTATTGCAGGCTCCTTTCTTCTCTCTATCCCTCTGCCCCTCTTCCTTGCTCATGTACACTCACTCTCTCTCAAATACGTAAGTAAAATCTTTAAAACAAGTTTGTGGGTGCCTGGGTTGCTCAGTGGGTTAAAGCCTCTGCCTTTGGCTCCAGTCATGATCTCAGGGTCCTGGGATCAAGCCCCACGACCATGTCCAGCTCTCTGCTCTGCAGGGAGCCTGCTTCCCCCACCCCCTGCCCCCCGCCTCTCACCTACGCCTGCCTCTCTTTCTGTTTGTGATCTCTGTCAAATAAATAAATAAAATCTAAAAAAAAATCTAAAAAAAAAAAAAATTGGCTAGTTCACCATGGGTGAGGTATCTGCTCTGCTCAATTGGTTTTGACCAAGGAAGTGAGATGTGTAGAGGAAAGTGGGAGGAGCAAAAATTTCCTAAAAGTTGTAATTGGGTTGGGCAGATGTCCAGAAATTTTCTACTCCATTGTTAGTTCACCAATGCTTAATTTCATGGGATGTGCATATTCAAATGCTGATGGCTCAGTGCCAGAGTTGTTTCTTGGTCTGTTTTAACTTCTCTGTGATAAGTGCATTATACATATGAAAATGTAAACTTCAAAGAATGAGAGCACATTCTTTCCATTTGGGACCACATTTGAAATGTGGCCAGGCAACAATCAGCTAAAGTTTGTTCCTATATAATAACTGGTAGTTTCTGGGGAAATTAATAAAAAATAACATTTCAAATGTAGCAAGTCTTCAGAGAAAAGAAATTCTATAAGGGAGGATTGTCTTGAGGCCAAGAGAAGGGGGTGAAACTAAACTTTTTGTTACATGCTTCAAATATCAACCTAAATGGTTAAATGCAAATCACTTCCCAGATCCTAAATATCCATTATAATTACAGCTAACATTTATTGAAATTATACTCACATATGAAGCAGGATGCTACTTTTTAATATATAGAATTTCATGAAATCTGTGAGGTAGGTATATTTTATATTTATATTTGAACATCAGAATATTTGAAAGTTGCTTGTGAAAGGCCATGAAATGAGGAAACAGAACAGCCAGAATTTTAACCCAGTTGTATTTGAAACCAGAGCCTAGTTCTCTGCTCTATGTTATTCAACTTCCAGGGTTGTTGTTTTAATCTATTCTCCTTTTTTTTTTCCATGTAAGATTCCTCCTGTTAGTTGCTTCTAAGTATAACATTTAATTTATAATATTTTGTCTTATTTTAAAAAATTACATAGTGTTTACTTATTGTTTCTAGATATTTGTACTGTGATTCAACATATTATCATATATTAAGGATCATGTATATCAAGATTTATGAAATTGGTGATAAAATTAAAATCATGAAGCTACAGTTATAAAGGCTAATGTAGTTGTCCAACATAAATGTAAAAGAAAACTATTAAGACATATCTTTAAAAATTAGGGACATAGGACATCTGGTTGGCACAGTTGGTTAAGCTTCTGACTCTTGATTTTGGCTCAGATTGTAATCTCAGGGTCCTGAGATCAAGCCCTTCATTAGGCTCCACACTCAGTGTGGAGTGTACTTAAGATTCTCTCTCCCTCTAACCCTCCTGCTCATACCCTTTCTCTAAAATAAATAAATCTTAAAAAAAAAAATAGAAACATGACGTTAGAGAAGCAAATTATAAAATCTTTTTACAAGAATGTCTTTCATCCCTGTGTGTATATTTAAGTGTCTTTTCTACACATTATACATTGTAATTGATATGGTTAGTACCTAAAACTCCGTTTCCTTATTGATTTCTGTTTCTGGTCTTTGAGTTTTGTTCCTTTCCCCATCATGACTCTCCATGTCCTAACTGTAACTTAATTTAATTCAGCGGCTGTCTTTTTAAAGAGAGCACTTCATGCCAGAATTAAAGGGAGCACTAAACTCAGATTCCTTCTACCCAAATGGTAATCAAGGTGAAAGTGTGCCGAGTGGAGAAATGGATTGCAGATATTCCAAGATGAATCCTGAAACACGTTTCCTCGTAGGAACAGTGTGATAAACCAGAATAAAATTAGTATTTTATTCTGAAGAAGGCACGTAACATTTGAAAAAGGTGTGTTGATCGGAGAAGTTAAATAATGCTGGAACTCTCCTACAAACAGACTAATAACATACTTACGTAGAGGACACAGCCCAAATGTACACAGTAATGTTGCCTTGCAGTGTGCCCTAGCCAGCAGCATTTATGGACCACTTGATGTCTAGAGCACTCTGCCACTGAGCCAACAGTTACAGGTCCTGCTTTAAGAATTTTACAGCTTAGTCTGGAGTGGCAATGATTTTTGACTTGACTCAAATTACTGAGATGCCTAAAAATCATTAAAATTAAAGTTGATAAAATAATTTCAGAATATTTTTGTAAAGCTGTATAGATTGTTCATTTAAAAGTACAACTGTTTATTTTTAGCATTTTGTGTGAATTTATATTATGCAGAAGTACACACAGTAAGATGTGAAATACCTACCTCCGATGATAGGGACAATTCTTTAAAAGCAAAAGGTGAGGTTGATTAAGAACAAATGCTGAAAGGCAAAAACCTAAAGCTACCAGAAAGAGTGCTACTATTGCAAATTGGATAAGAGATCATATGTTTATAGCCAGTAGATGAATATTTAAAGGACATCAAACTCATCTCTTGGAATCAGATATGAACATGTTTAAATCCAAGGGTGACATCATGTATATGTTTATAGGCATTTTTGTTAACATTTTCAGCAGTTTTAATCACAATTATTTGGTGACTCATCTAATTGCTAAATTATGATCTACCCCAATAGTTAGATGTACCTTTTATATTGTTTATTATGTAATTATAACCAGCTGGATTATTCCATAGTCACAAAATTATGAATGATGACTTTGAAAGAGTTTAAATTGGCTGATAATAAACAACAATATTCCTTAACTAATGTTTATTTATTAAAAATCGCCAACTCCAGAGAATCTGTTTCAAATAGTAATGTTTTCTACGCATCCTTTATTTTTACTTCCTGAATATCTTTATATCTTCTAGAATGAGTTATTAGAAAAAATGTTTAGCACGATATGACATTATGTAATTTTTGGCTCCTTAATAAAACTTTTTAATTGGTGATGGAAATTGGTAAGCTGTTTAATAAAGACCTGTGTGTATATATATATGTATATATACATATTTTATAAGTTTGTAGCTATGATTCATGTAAAATTCAAGGAGCTATTATTTCAACAGATAAACAAATAGATAAACAAATATTTCTTTTGGTGTGAATATCAATATTTTAATTTTTAGAATCATCAGATCTAATACTATTATAAATAGACTGTATTATGCTAAGTGAAATAAATCAAAGACAAATACCATATGATTTCACTTGTACGTGGAATTCAAGAAACAAAACAGATGAACATAGGGTAAGGGAAGAAAAATAAGATAAAAACAGGGAGGCAAACCATAAGAAACACTTAAATATATGGAACAAACTAAGGATTGCTGGAGAGGAGGTGGGCAGGAGAATGGTGTAATTGGGTGATGGGCATTAAGGAGGGCACTTGATATAAAGAGCACTGGGTGATATATGCAACTGATTAATCGCTGAATTCAACCACTCAAACTGATATTATACTTCATGTGAGCTAAGTTGAATTAAAAAAAAAACACGCGGAAAAAAGAAAAAAAATAACTCTTCATACCCACTATCCCACAATTGTTAATAAAAATATGTGAAAGTCCAAATGATACTGATTTCGTTTTACTATGACCTGCCACTTTCATCTGAGATGTGACATCAACAGTGAAGTATTTCAACTGTCAAGCTCTGTGGGCACAATCTGTATACTGGTTCCTTTGGAAAGGTTACCTGACAACTTCTGTATGCCCAAGATAGTTAACAAAATACTATCTATATAAAATGTTTCCTCTTTAGGGATCTTTTCCTTATTTTTAAATAAATACACTACATGTAACATTCATGAAACATTTTCCATGACCTAGAGTGAAATGTATAATATTGTGCTTTCCTTCTCTTATCTTGTTATGATGTAAGTACTAAAACAATCTCTCAGAAGTAAAATGGTTAAAATCTTATAGTACTGTGTTCTTCTAGAGATAATTTATCTAGTTCATCCTTTTCCAGATGAAACAAAGAACTTAATATGGCAAATAGTCAAGAAATTCCCATGGCCCAAAGAGGCTGAGTTTTCTAAGTATATTTAGCAGAAGGACAAAAATATAACATTGAAATGATTGGCTATCATTAAGAGTGAATAGTATAGAGGTGCTAATACCACTTGATTACCTCCACTGTACTCAAGAGGAAATTGAGCCTAGCGTGAAGGATTTATCTAGATTTATTTGCCTCCTATCAAAGGAGGATTTTCTTCCTGTAAATATTATATTCTTGAGTTTAACTAAAAAATACCATGGTGAGATTTTTAAAATAAAGATGAAAGGATAGGAAATATAAAAAATATAACAAAAATAATTTATGGTATATGATATGTAGAGTTGGTGAACTTTCTACATTTTTGTCTGACAAGCCTTTAGAAAAACCAATCACACATTAGGATATATATAGATAAAGCCCTGACAAATATCTTTACCAAGAAGAAAAGTCAAGTCTGACAGATACAGAACTATAGATGTCATATGTTTCTGTCTGTTACAAAAAAGTCAGAATATTTTTTGTAAGCATAGTATCTATTAAAATATTTGAAAACAATTTGGAAGACAGTTGAAAGACACATAAGTCTATAGGTTATTATTATTATTATTATTATTTTTAACCATGCTTCAAAACCACGTATGTGTTTTTTGGGGGGGTAGATTATGTGTGACTTTATCAATTGCAGTGTTTTAGAGTAGAAGTACTTGGTAATGGGAGGGATTTATATATTTTTGGTACTGATACTATTTTTTTTCCTTTTATGTTTTATACTTTTAATAAAAGAATATATTTAATAAAAGAATATATTTTAATACAATATATGAATATGTATATATATATATGTGAGAACATAAGATTTTTTGATATTCACTTGTATGTGAATATATTCAAGCCAGATAATTCTGTAGTCCTCTGTCACACCATACCATGGTTTCTGATTATAGGCCCATATAGCCCATCTTTCTTACCCAAATACAAGCTCTTTGAGGTATGGACCTTATATCATTCATTTTCATAATGTTTTTCATAGTGAATCCTGAACAATATATTTACTATAAGAAACAATGAACTAAAATACTAAATACTAAAAGAACAATGAACAATATAAAGCCATGTAAATGTTTAACTCTTCTCCAAGAGGCACAGAATTACTTAAGTATATCAAAACAGAGTTCTTATATATATATATATTCTAGACAAAATATACTTGCCTTTGGCGACTGATCATGTGCAAAACTAAATTAGAACAAGCTTCTTATATAATCATTCTTTTATCCTCCCAGATAAGTAATACCTGCCACAGGAATCATTAAAACATGGTAAGGAATTAAATTTCATTATAGCAGTTCTTATTAGAGAGTTACATTAATTTGTTATCAGACTTTTTGCATCAGTAGAAATACAAGATCAATTTTCAATAACTTTGTCCTTTAAACTGCATAAGGATCACTTATCTACAATAGGACAAATAAATCAAACAGTATTTTTCATGAGTAACTTCTCATTTTGGACTATATTGTGAAGACCAAAAAATAGCAATAAAAGCTTTCCTCATACAGTTTCATAGTATGCAAATTGACATGGTTCGCACTGCTTTAATAAATGAAGGACCATTGGGATGGTTGGAGGAGTGCTATCTGTGCTTAACGTATCCATCCGTCTTAGCATTCTTGCATTTATTCTGTTTAGAAGATGGCTGAATCTCAGTGGAGAGCTTTAATTTCCTTTCAAATGTCATTGGCTTGGAATGCTTTGATCATGCTGAGATTTGTCCAACCTCTGTCATGTCAATTCTCTGTTGATTTCAGGCTGATTTACTTTGTACATCAAAGGCATGAAAGGACCATTCTACAACACATGCTTTTGGCTCCACATTTTGAAGTCTTTTGAATACTCATGAGCCATATTATTATAAGAAATGGACCACTGTTACACACTTAGAAAGTAAGGTTACTAGTTGCACCCAGACTTTATTAGTTTTATTCAAAAACAAAGGTTCTTATGTGGCTATTCCTTAATTACTTTACTATTTTGTTCAATTAAGTACTTACTTTAAAAATAGAAAAGATGATTTTTAAGTTACTGTTCAGTAACATGTCAAATTTTATTTTTGCCAGATATAAAACTCTTCAAGTAATGGAAAATTTAAAAGTCAAGAACTGAATTCAATATGTATTTGAAAAAAGCAATAATGGCTTATAAATCTCCCAGTTTCTGATCTTATATGTCAGATACCATAATAGAAAATATTCTAGATAAATATAAATAATTTTTTATTTATGAGGTATAATTGACATACAACATTATATTAGTTTAAGATGGACAATGTAATGATTTAATACTTACACATACTGAGAATGATTACCACAGTAAATATAGTCCCCATCTGTAACCATAAAAGTTGCAAAAACTTCTTCATTTTGTGATGAGAACTTTCCAGGTCCATTTTTCCAGCAAACTTCAAATATGCATTATATTACCATTGACTGTCATTACCTTGCTTCATACCACATCCCAATGACCTATTCATTTCACAACTGGAAGTCTATATTTCTTGATCCCTTTCACCCATTTCACTGAACCCCTCACCTCCTCCCTGTGCTGGCAGCCACCACTTTGTTCTCTGTATCCATGAGTTTTATTTTGTTTTGTTTGTTCATTTGTTTTGTGTTTTAAATTCCACATATAAGTGAGAACACACAGATTTTGTCTTTTTCTGTCTGACTTATTTCACTAAGCATAGTAACTTAAAGGTCATCCAAGCTGTCAAAAAGACAAGATTTTATATTTTTATGGTTAAATAGTATTCCATTTTATATATATATATATATATATATATAACTTATCTATTATACATATAACCCAAGTATACATATATATGTATATATACATATATATTATAATTATAATTTATAATTACACACACATCTTTATCCATTCACCCATTGATTGGCACTTATGTTGTTCCCATATCTTGGCTATTGTGAATAATGCTGCAGTAAACATAGGGGTACATATAACTTTTCAAATTAGTGTTTTTGTTTCCTTTGGATAAAGACCCAAAAGTGGAATTGCTTAATCATATGGTGTTATATTTTTAACTTTTTGAGGAACTTTCATATTGTATTCCCCAGTGGCTGCATCAATTTACATTCCCACAAACAGTACATGAGGGTTCTCTTTCTTTACATCCTCACCATGCTTATTATCACTTGTTTTTTTGATACTAGCCATTCTTATAGGTGTGAGGTGATATCTCTTTGTAGTTTTCCTGATTATAGTAATGTTGAGCATCTTTTCAGATGATTGGGTACATAAACATTTGTAGATGTTATACCTTCTTGTTGGATTGACCTTTTTGTCATTATGTAATGCCTTTTATCTTTTATTATAGTCTTGTTTTATAGTTTATTTTGTCCAATAAGAGTATAAATACCCCAGCTTCCTTTTGGTGTTAATTTGTGTGGAATGTCTTTCTCTTCTTTCACTTTTGGTCTGTGTGTAGCTGTGCTTCCAAAGTGAAAATCTTGTAGGAATGTAGATGTGTCTTGGTTTTTCTTTTTCTTTCCTTTCCTTTCCTTTCCTTTCCTTTCCTTTCCTTTCCTTTCCTTTC